>NC_141135.1:28967464-29277631 GCF_053477565.2 Lygodium microphyllum
CATCATCGCTCACAATCAGAGATGAGTTTCTTCTCTCAGTGGACTCCCTTTCTTGGACCACTGCAAGACAAAGATTCTTGCTTCGAGGAGAGAGAATTGTTTCTAGACAACCTTATGGACTAGGATGGTATTCTATAGGTCAACTAAAGAATCATCAAGAGATCATTTGGTGCATGATGGTAGCCTATACTTGCAATTGTTAGACTGGTAAGCATTAGCATAGTTCCTCCTTTCTCATTTTCATTGTTGTTCTCAAGTCAAGACGACATGGATAGATATACTCATTTCTTTGTCTCATTGACTATTCTAGCTTTTTTGAGATGTAAAAATCTCTCTCTCTCTCTCTCCATCTCCTATCATCACCCTTGCCTGCCTGTCCAGGATCATCAACAACAAGACTCTGCACAATCAGGGCTGTGTTTTCTATGAGGAGAAATTTTCGTAGCATTCGTGACTTTTGAAAGGGTCAATGTATTGCGTGTCCCCGTCTCAATCAATAGTCCACGTCAACTGGACATGCGCAACAGGACAGGTCGTCTTCGCTGACAGCTCCACGTCAAGTCGCGATCCCGTTCCGCCGACTACGCCTGCTAGCCAGCTCCTGCCCGTCGGCCCTACCATCAAATCCCTCACCATCCCGCAACCCCTCGTCACCTGCACCACCTCAACCTTTCGTCGCCTGCTTGCTTTATCTACACCACCTAACGCCACCCTCTCCCGCCATCCATCAGCTCCCCACCCACCACCTCTGCAACCCCCACTTCCTTGTTACAATCTCCTAGTCCCACAATCCCTCCTGTTGCAGATAGTAAACCTGTCATGAAATGGCTGTTCCTCACATACACTAAAATGGTTATCCTCTATTCTGAACTCTGAATCGAGCTCCCCCACAGGCCCAGAACAACAAGGCGGAGTTCACCCCCAAAAAAGGAGAAGGTTCAAATAGAGCAGATGATTACCAATACCATCAACAAAGGCAAGGAGTATGACAACGGATTGAGCATAGTGAACAGGCAGCTGAACAACAAGATTAAAAAGCTGGAATTGAAGATAGAAGCCCAAGACGGGAAGATTCAATCACTTAGGAAGCTACTAACTGACATTCAACTTAGCCCCAAGCTAGAGGAAGGAGAAATTCAACCTAGCATGACCGAGGAGCTCACTCGCATCAAAGAGGAAGTACAACAACTCCAAAAACAGGAGGAAACGAAAGAGGTTTCTTCTTGGGCAGAGATGCTCAAGAAAACCCAACAGCACGTAGAGGAGGTGGAGCAATGAATTCAAATTGCAAAGAAGGGGAAACACCTAGCACATGCACCTACAACAACCATAATCAATGACACATTGGAGGAGGAACAAAAAAGGAAAATGAGAGCACTCCATGTTCAGGTGACGGGGCTGAAGATGCACGAAAAAGTGGATGAGGACACCAAGGTGCTATACACGTTAATGAATATTAAGAAAGACACACACATCTCCGCTTGGAGAGTTGTGCGTGTCTACTTGGAGAGTGGGCAAGAAAAGCACAGAAGGGGAGAGCTAAAAAGAGCGTGCACTCATTCTCCGCTTCCCCACCATGGAGGCTAGGAGAGACTTCCTAGCTCAACGTCGTACATTGAAGGGGACCGTTGTGTTTTTGGGTGACAATCTCACACCAACCCAACTAGCCCACATGAGGGAGTGCATGCCAAAAATTAAGGCAGCCAGGGAGGAGGGCAAACTCGCCTTCTACAGAGGAGGGAGAGTGGTAGTCATGAAGAGATGCCACAAATGACGGTGTGAGACCTACGGGACCAGCCTTGCAGTGGCAGTTTGGAACTATAATGGAGCCCTCCAATTGGATGTGGGAGCTTTTGAGGAGACATTCAGAGGAAGAGATAGTGTGTTCTACTTAGAGACACATCAGGGACCACATACTACACTTCCGCGAATGACAAGCTATAAGAGGAAGTCGGCTTGCAGGAAGGAGACACGCACAGACCACAGTAATCGCGGGTCGAAGGAGTGGCAGTGTTATTCAGGGAGAAGCTACAGCAGATGATCTAGGTAGTCCGCAGAGATGAATAGGCCAGATACATGTGGGTGAGAGTGCGTGGTGAGGAACGCACTTTGTATGCCCCCCTATGACGTCCCGATATACCCCACCCAAGGGGCAATCACCATATTTGGCTTTGGATGAGGATATTTGGGAGTTCTCGAAGGAGGGAGAGGTTATCTTACTAGGAGACTTTAATGCCAGGACAGCCTCCCATTAGGTGTCTTTCTTTGATGCGTCTGAGGATATGCTACAGGAGCAGGATGTGTCAGAGCTACAGCTAGAGAGGACATCTCAGGATATGGGGGAAGTCACCAAATATGGAAATACCTTGTGGAGATGGGCACAACACACAGGTTGGCCATTCTCAATGGCATGGCTAAATACCCCCTATCCGGCGCCTTCACATGTTATCCTCACCGACACGGTGCCAACACAGTAGACTATGTTCCCCCACTGATGCTGATATCTCACATCCAGGACCTCTCAGTATCCCCACGCCTTCTCGGAGTTGCAGTGGATCACACCTATCTATCATTCACCATCGACCTCCAATTCACTGACGTGCACACCCATCATGCATCTCCACGACACCAGAGATACCTCTTTTCTAGAGACACAGAGGATATCTATGAGGCAAATATCCTTAGATTGTTACATGATACAAACCTCGACGTTCCATTACAAGAGCTGACTCAACAGTTCAGTGAGGCCCTACACATCGCTGCAGGTGTAGCCTTCCCACACTCACGACCCACACAGAGAGCCTCCACCGGGGTGACACCTCGGAACAATTGGTATGATGATAAGTGTCGTGAGACCATAGCACGACTATAGAGAGAGATAGCACTAGGGTCCACTACCCACAGACTGGCACAAATACTCTTTAGACGCCTCACACGATGGAAGAAGAGAACATTCTTGGCCCAGCTGGAGCGAGACCTATATCAGTTATTCTTGAGCCAGGACTCTAGAGAGGCTTGGAGGCTTTTCAGAGAGCATTGCCTGACCACGCCTATTGCGTCCACCACTGTATGGGAGGAGCATGCAGCTAGTCTTTATACTGTGGAGGGTCAGTCATCTCTTCCTGACCCACTTGAGCCTTGTCCAGAGACCACCACTTTCTTTACAGAAAGTAGGGTCCAAGAGGCCATTGACAGACTTAGCTGAGGAAAGGCACAAGTTCATGATAGATTAGTAGCCGAGCACTTGATCCATGTTAGAGATTTGGTGGCAAGATTCCTAGCTTACATTTTTAACAGAGCCATGTGTGAAGGCCTACCAGAAAGCTGGAGCACGAACACTATTGTGCCTATCCTCAAGCCAGGGGACCCTCTATCATGGTTAGACATACATTGGCTAAGTTATATGCTTCCATCCTTGAGCATGAGTTAAGCAGGTGGGCAAAGATGTGGGGTCTTAGAGCATAGGGGCAAGCTGGCTTTAGGAGAGGCTTCTCCACATTGGATCACATCCTCACACTCAAAGCGATCATTGAAGAGGGAAGGGCCCATGGCCGATAGCCCTACTACTACTTTGTGGACTTCCGCAAAGCCTTTGACACAATACCGAGACAGACTGATACATAGATTGCATGCCATGGGAGTACCGAAAGAGCTCAGTCGGGGTATTTTGGCACTGTATGAGAGAGTTGTGGACAGAGTCTGAACACCTGAGGGCCTTTCGGCACCTATTTACTCCACCATTGGGGTGAAGCAGGGATGCCCCTCTCTCTGACATTATTTGGCATGTACATTGATGGGATTGCTAATATATTTCACAAGAAGGAGATAGACGAGCTCCACTAGCTAGCACTTGGATACCTCTCCTATTGTATGCAGATGACATTGTATTGATAGCTGACTCTCTAGAGGGTCTACAAAGACACTTGGATGCATTACACTCCTATACTTTGGACAGTGGGCTTTCAGTGAACCTTGGTAAATCTATGGTGATGGTATTTAATACTACACCACAGTGGGTCTTAAGATCAATACCTAAATTCACATATGGATCTGAGGGCTAGAGTATGTGGATTCTTATACATACTTGGGAGTCTTATTTACAGGGCCCACCTTTTTGTATGCGACAGACAGCAGACACTAGGCTGACTCGCGCATACACAACACTAGGTGGTTTGGAGAGGATATGCTCATAGGTGCAATGCCAAGAACCCCGCACCAAGCTATGGCTCTTCGATACACTGGTCACATCCACACTACTTTATGGAGTACAGATATGGGGGCCTAGTCTTGACCATTGTAGCAAATCAGGGCGCACTTATGACGGATGGAGATCGATGGAGAAACCCCTAGTGTCCATGATATCCAGGATGATCAGATCTAAGGCCTCAGTGCCACATGAGATCATTAGAGCCGAGCTAGCAACTACACCGATTGTGGTAGAGGCCCTCACCCGATCGGTCGCATACATACATAGCCTATGGGACTTACCTAGACACAAATATGCACGGTTAGCCCTTGAGTCCTCCAAGCAGCTTGCTAGAGAGGGTGACACTTCTGCACAAATGTCAGCTTGGTTTGAGCTGCATGGCTTTAGCATGGACAAGTTACCCCCCTTCCAGTACTCCCTTGATGCACCATCTCTTGATCTGAGCAAGTTAGAGATTCGCAAGATCATCAAGATGGATCTTACGCAGTTGGATATCAAGCAGACATAGTTGATGCCAAGACAGGAGCTAGGGACAAAGATGGCTTTCTACCACGAGCATTTCCTTCATACCACAAATGATGGATTTATTGTTCGCCCGAGATACATGGACACCCACCTTTCCGATGGGATCAGATGTACTATTGGCCAGTTGCGCACCTCCTCACATCAGCTAGAGATTAAGACTGGCAGATATAGATCCATCCCACCAGAGGAGCGCATATGCCAGATATGCCAATTAGAGCCCGAGACAGAGGAGCATTATATCGGCCACTGCCCAATGTATTATGAGGTCCGTGGTCATTTCCACTGTCTCTTTAGAGACGAATTTGAACCACTATCCAGAGTCATGGATTTTACCAATCAACGATGCCTTGGTCTCTTTCTTCTTGAGATACGACGGCTTCGTGACACGCGCCTCAGGAGTACAGCTGCTCTAGGACACTGAGGCCCTTCACAGAGGCAGCTCACAGACTTCTTTGCAAAGGAGACTCAGAAGACTTCAAGACAGTTACAGCCACAGTCCACACGAGAGCCTCTCTCATCACCACAGTCCACACACTGACAAGGAGTACTAATTGATCGAACCGTTCACCTAAGCCGATCCAAACGTCCTAGGCCTCGACACAGACACCAACAACACCTTCATAGTGTCAAGAATCGCGTGGTGGAGGGGGTTGCTCAAGATGCTGCACCGAACACACACAGAATGCACAAGGAGAAGCTCACTCAAGAGACAAGAAGAGAGATGGAGGCCAAAACGTTTTCTTGCTGATTTCTTCTTCTTCTTCCACACTCTTTACAATGTACACAAAGTATAGATAAGATACAACATAAAAGGAAAGTGGCCTACTAAGTCAAACAATGCATAACCGACTACACTAGTCTACTGGCGCTATAACTATGCCAGCTGTAAATAGGTGTAACAACCTGAATATAATAAGTAATGAGTCAGTGGCCATGTGAGAGTCATAATGACCACCGACATGCTAAGTGTAGACGTGTGGACCCATCTAACCAGGCGGTCCATCATCCATGTCCACATGTGTTGAGCTTGCCATCTCAACACTCCCCCTCAAGCTCAACTGCATCTCTGCAACTCCAAGTAAGCTTCGAAACTTTTGAAGCTTCTCTGTACCCACTGCCTTCGTGAAGATATCAGCTATCTGATCCTATGTGCTGACATACACCAAGTCAATCTCACCTGCTAGTACCTTCTCTCCCACAAAGTGGTAGTGTACCTCAATATGTTTTGTCCTGGCATGGAACACAGGGTTCCTAGCCAACTGTATACTGCTCATGTTGTCACAATAAATGACAACTGGACCTTCCACCTGCACATCCAAATCAGCCAGTAACTTTTGCAGCCATACTACCTCACATGCTGCAACAGCAGCACCTCTATACTCAGCCTCTGTACTCGACAAAGCAACTGTAGATTGCTTTTTACTGCTCCAAGCAACTGCTGCACTACCAAGAGAGAACATGTATCCGCTGGTAGATCGTCTGTCAGACATACTACCAGCCCAATCTGCATCTGTGTATCCAAACACCTGTACGTCTGTACCTGCCTCATAGAAAAGCCCATAATGTAATGTGGACTTCACATATCTCAATATGCGTCTGACTGCATCCAAATGTGGCTTTCTAGGTACTTGCATAAACTGACTCACAAGACCAACAGCGTAGCTCAAGTCTGGCCTTGTAATGGTCATGTAGATCAAACTCCCCACTATCCTCCTGAACATAGTAGGGTCTTCTATCTCATCCCCAACATCAGCACTCAGCTTTACATTCTGCTCCAACGGGACTGAAAGTGGTTTGCATGCAGTCATACCATACTTGGATAACATATCCAAGCCATACTGTCTTTGGGACAACCATATACCATCATCACATCTGATCACCTCAATGCCAAGGAAGTACCTTAGTTCACCTAAATCCTTCATCTCAAACTTCATCTTTAAACAACCCTTGACTTCAGCAATCCCACTATCACTATCACCTATAATAATCAAGTCATCCACATAGATGACTATGATGACCAAACCTGCATCTCCCTTTCTCACATAAAGTGAGTGATCAGCATCAGAAACATAAAAGCCAATATTAACAAGATACTCTTTGATCTTGTCAGACCATGCTCTAGGTGCTTGCTTGAGCCCATAGAGTGCCTTCTTCAACCTGCACACATACGTGGGATGCTGTAAATCTTCATAACCTGCTGGCTGATCCATATACACTTCTTCCTGCAAATCACCATGCAAGAAGGCATTCTTTACATCCATTTGCTGCAACCTCCAACCTTTGGCTGCTGCCAAAGCAATCACACATCTGACAGTTGCCATCCTAGCAACTGGACTGAAGGTTTCATCATAATCTATGCCATATGTCTGGGCATAGCCTTTTGCAACCAGCCTAGCTTTGTACCTGCTAATAGAACCATCTGCATTGTGCTTAATCTTATAAACCCACTTACATCCAATAGCTTTCTTTCCCTTCGGCAATGATACTAGATCCCAAGTCTTATTGGCCTCTAATGCAGCCATCTCCTCATCCATTGCTGCATCCCAATGAGCATGACCAACAGCCTCCTCAAAACATGTGGGCTCAACATCCTCAACTAGTTTCACCATATAAGCATAATGGTGAGCTGCATAACCTTCAAAACCAAATCTTTTAACAGGGTATCTCACCCTGCTAGACCTGCGTACCACTGGATCACTCAATGGAGTCTTTGCATTAACGCGTGCTCTCTGCACACCTGGAGTCCTCACTGAAGGAATGCCAAGCTCATCATCCAAGCTCTCTGAGCCACTGGAGTCTCCATCAAGAACTGCATCAATGCCTTCTGACACTTTATTCTTTCCTTTGTCTTTACCTGTAGTGCTACTAGATGCACTCGAAGATGTAGAGGTACTCCTTCGTCTCCCAGACCAGGGACTACCAGATGATGTCTCTGGTCCACTAAGAGTCCGTGATTCTTGCCTTTCAGCCTGCACATGAGTGTCATGATCATCATCAACATCCAATGCATCACCACTAGATGCATACCAACTGCTCATTTCATCAAAGATGACATCCCTGCTCACTCTGAACTTACATGTGACAGGGTTGTAACAGCGATACCCTTTTTGCTCTAAAGAGTATCCAATAAAGACACACTTTTCAGCCTTTGGATCCAGTTTCTTCCGCAACTCATCTGGCACATGAACATATGCAATGCAGCCAAATACTTTCAAGTGTGAAACATCAGGCTTCTTACCTGTAAAACATTCTTCGGGGGTCATACCATGAACTGCAGCTGTGGGAGTTCTGTTCATAATATAAACAGCAGTATGAACAGCCTCAGACCAAAAATGCTTAGGCATATTCTTTTCAGCCATCAAGGCGCGTGCAACTTCTGCAATATGCCTGTTTTTCCTTTCTGCAACCCCATTTTGCTGTGGGGTATACCTGCATGTGAACTGTCTCTTTATCCCATGAGACCTCAGAAAATCACTGAACTCATTGGAGAGGTACTCTCCCCCTCCATCTGACCTCAAGCACTTTACTTTCAAGCCTGTTTCTCTTTCAACTGCAGCCTTGAAAGTTCTAAAGTGCTCAAAAGCTTCACTCTTTTCCTTCATAAAATATACCCACAGCTTTCTAGAGCAATCATCAATGAATGTGACAAAGTATGAACTACCTCCAAGAGATACATTTTGTGTAGGCCCCCAAATGTCTGTATGCACAACATCAAGGATATTCCTGCTTACATCTCTGTCATGTGAAAAGGGTTGTCTTGCCTGCTTACCAAACTGACATGCTTCACATACCTTCTGAAATTCTGCAACTTTAAATGTAGGCAAACCTGTGACCAACCCTTTGGACTGCATTAATTTCAACCTTTGTACATTTGCATGTCCAATGCGTTTGTGCCAAATTTCAATGTCTGCAACAACACCTTTTCCTTTGGCATACATAGCAGCATTCATAGTAGGAATTCCAGCATCTAGAGTGAACATACGTCCAACTCTACTTCCCTTTGCTACCAATCTGCACTTGTCATTGAAGTCTTCTACAAAGCAGCCCTTTGCATTAAATCTGACTTGCAGCCCTTGCTCTACCATTTGACCGACTGACACCAAGTTCTTTGTAATAGATGGCACATGTAATACATCTGAAAGACTCTTTGTCTTACCATCATGCAAGGACAAGGGAACTTTTTCAATGTGTGAAATTGGGTGGCATGAGTCATCACCCGTCTGCACATAACCTGCATTCTGCAAATCCTGCATCTCTCCAAACCATTCTACATGGCTGGTCATATGATTGGATGCACCTGAATCAACATACCAAACATCTTCATGTGTTCCCTTTTCTGTAACAGCATTCAACATATGTTGCATAACGAACAAACGTTCATTTTTGTCTTCATTCTGTCGTGAAGAGGATGCATAGTTTCCTTGCTGCAACTTACCACTGCGGATATCATCTCTCTTAGCATAACATTGGGCTGCAATATGACCTGTTTTGCCACAGTAGTGGCACACAATACCAGAGTTGTTAGAACCTCTGTTCTGCCATCCACCTCTTCCTCTAAAGCTCCCCCTGCCTCTAAAGTTACCACGACCTCCTGAAACCTGCATATCGCCAAATTGCTGATTCAATCTGTTTTGCTGGTTGTCACTACCACGGCCTGTACCACGGCCTCTTGAAGAGAACCTGCCACGTCCCCTTCCAGAACTGGAGTAGAAAGCCTGGACCTGTTCACCACTTCTTTCAGATGTCTCACTCTGCATGTTGATTTCTTCAGTGATCATTAGAGAGACCAACTCATCGAAATCTGGAAATGGCTTTCTAACATATACAGAAGTTACAAAAGACTTCCAAGCCTTTTCATTGTTAAGTCCACCCAAGGTAGACGACACCAAATCATCATCATCGGGCATTGCATCAATCGCTGCCAATGCATCTACAATGCTTCTTACCTTCAGTGCATACTCATTGATAGACATCTTCCCTTTCTTTAATGTATTCAACTCTTGCTTGAGTTGAATCTTTCGTGCCTTTGTATTTACAGAAAACATACTTTCAAGTATGGTCCAAGCTGCATATGAATTCTCTGCATTTCTAATGTGTCCCAGCATATTATTGTCAATTACTGCAGACAACCAATACATGACCTTTTTATCCTTTGCATTCCATTCTTTCCGTGCCTTTGTCTCTTCTGCAGTTGGAGGATCACTCATCTCCGGCTCCTTTTCTTCACCTGAAACGAACTCGTAGAGGCCTTTTCCAATAAGGAAGTTCGTGACACGAAACTTCCATGATGGGTAGTTGTTCTTGTCGAGCTTCTCAATGATGGGGCTTCCACTGTTCTCTGCCATTATCACAAAATTAATACCAAACAACAAGCAAATCTTCTGCAACCCTTAACCTGTAGTGCACAGCAATACACCAGACAGCCTTTTTCACTGTCTACTCAACAATACATGCAATCTGCAACCAGTTTGCAGATAAACCTTGTGTTTACTCACTGGTAAACACCTTTGAACTTACAGATCTGAAATCTGTAACCTGCGCACCCACGTTCGGTCAATACAGTCGAAGTTACAGTGTACCCTGAAACTGTTGTCCGCAACCTTGCGGCTCTAAAACGGGCCCTGAAACGGCCTCAAATGCCCAAAAAAATATGCAGAATACACAGCGCTCTTCGCGCACACCAAATCTCACTGCAATCGGAGATTTTTGCTCTTCCCTGCTTCCGGTGCCTCCACAGGCACTATCCAAGAGAAGAAGTGGAAGAATGGGAGAGATTCTTACCCGTAGCTTGCTTGCTCGAACCTTGCTTCTTCTCCTTCACTTCAGCCTTCGAAATCAGCCTCTCTCAATGGCGCGGCTCTGATACCATGTCAAGAATCGCGTGGTGGAGGGGGTTGCTCAAGATGCTGCACCGAACACACACAGAATGCACAAGGAGAAGCTCACTCAAGAAACAAGAAGAGAGATGGAGGCCAAAACGTTTTCTTGCTGATTTCTTCTTCTTCTTCCACACTCTTTACAATGTACACAAAGTATAGATAAGATACAACATAAAAGGAAAGTGGCCTACTAAGTCAAACAATGCATAACTGACTACACTAGTCGACTGGCGCTATAACTATGCCAGCTGTAAATAGGTGTAACAACCTGAATATAATAAGTAATGAGTCAGTGGCCATGTGAGAGTCATAATGACCACCGACATGCTAAGTGTAGACGTGTGGACCCATCTAACCAGGCGGTCCATCATCCATGTCCACATGTGTTGAGCTTGCCATCTCAACACATAGGCGGATATAGGGGATTATTGCTCGAGCTAGAGCTAGGCTCTTCATACCCACATGAGATTGTACCATTTGGAGCTCATTGTTACTAGATAGAGCTCTATGTTTTACACATAGCCATAGTTTCCTTTCTTATTTTGCTTTGTGCTACATATTTTGCCTAGACAGTTGTACCATCATACACATGATTGTAACTCATGGTCTCATAGGTCATTTTGGCCTTTTGTAGACATTAATACTCTCTCTCTCTCTCTCTCTCTCTCTCTCTCTCTCTCTCTCTCAGAGAAGGACCAAATTTGCCAACTAAAGGGAGAGAGCAAGCACTACATATGCAGATGTCCGATGCACTATGAGATTAGAGGGCGCTTCCACTATCCATTTTAAGCCACATTCGGAACACTAAGGTGATGGATTGTTACCATGAGAGGGGGGTCTAACATGGGGACAAGCTTGGGATAGTATGGGAACGAGATGAGACTCCACAAAAAGCTAGAAAATGGCCATCCCATGCTATTATGCTTTTAGAATTACGTCGACATAGAGATCATCTCATAGTCTTAAGGGACGTATCTTGGGGGGTCACAGCAATACACGCTCATTGACTTTTTCAAAGCTACAACTACACCAAATACCTCAAAGCATACCCACAACCAACTAACTTGTGGTTCCACCACATGGAGTCACCTTTGACAAGGCCAATGAGAGATACAAAGCACGCTGCCCATGGCCCACCAGTCCATATCCCCACTATAGATGCCACTAAAGGATACAAATAATACTAGCACATCATCAAGCAACTCTACCTTGATACTTCCGCCTATCCATGATGCATAAACCCATGAAGGATATCTTGAGATGATATTGATCCCCATATCAATTCCACATTGTATTCAATCCCTACTCTTTTTTAGTATTTTCAGTTATTTGTTGTCTCCTAGCTAGATGTTTTAAGATTATGGTTTCATTATTTTACTTGGAAAACGTGATAGTTTCTTGAACTTCAGATGTATCTATTTTTTTCTCATAGGCCGATTTGGCCATCTATATACACACTAATTTCCTTCACAACCCATTTTTGTAGTTGTTTTCTTCAATCAGTGTTATGACTTCTTTTACTAGAATCTCTTTCACTGATTTTTGTTGTTGTACTCACCTCCTTTAGTGCTTTTGTTTTCTTAATGTGCATGGAGATCCTAGAGGATGAAGAGATAGAGAAAGAAATCTTTATTCCGGAACACAAAATAATACAAAGAAAGGTGTGTAGGCCCATTCCCTTCATCGATATCTCCCTCAATCATGGTCAAACAAAAGCATGTGACATTCCAATACACATCAATACAAGAAAAGATAGGGATACTAAAGCAAACCAAATCCTTCCAAGCAACCAAGATATGGATGGCAACTAAGCTCACACCCATCCAACTCAAGAACAAGAAACAAGGATTGGCCAAAGTACATGAAGCTCCAAGACAGGAAAAATAGATAGTCTACAAATGAGGTAGAGCCATCATTGCAAAGTTGCAGACATCCAAAGCAAAAAAAAATGACCATCTAAAATGCCTAGATGGATCTTTCAATATAATGTACTCCTATGTTGTAAGGACAAGTTGATCTAAGAATTTTATTTTACTTCTTTTTTTTTGGGTTTCCAATTGATTGTGTCTTTTGGCACCCAAAGTGGAATGTACAAACTTTGATTGATGTACTTGATTCGTCTTTTAGGTCAATTTTGGCCTCCACAAGATGTTAATAAAACTCTCTCTTTTTTCGTAAAAGGTAATTGTATTAATTTCAAAAAAAAGGTACAAGATTACATGATTACATGATTACAAGAGACACGAGGGTCCTAGGCCAACGTGTGGGAAATCCCCGTACTAATGCACGAAAAAGGTTACACCAATCATGGCAACGACCCAGAGGCAATTGCCATATGCCAAGGAAGTAAATCCTCCCCAGGGAGCAAGTCGGAGTGCCAGATGAGATCTATCTGCCAATGCAAGAGCCCTTTAAGCCTGGCAATATGTCTCGGTACATTAGAGACCGAATCAAAGAGAAAAGCATTGCGCGTGGTCCAAATGTGCCAGCATCCCCAGTATCTGAAAAAGTGAAATAAGATCTTCATATGTAACTGTGGCGGTGTGAGGTACTTTGGGCGCACAAAAACCCAATCGAAAGGAGTTAGTGAGGACCCCACCACTGCGCGCCAGATTTGCGACAAGAGTGACCAGATATTCTTGGCGAGCGGGCAAGAAAGAAATCGATGTCAGGCCGATTCCGCAATAGTGGTACAGAAGAAACAATTGCCATTCGAGATTCTACGCTTGGAAAGGGCCGAGGCAAGAGGAAGACCACCAATCATCACCCGCCAAAGAAAGACCTTGCATTTGAAAGGTGCCCTATTCAGCCAGCCCTCCATCACCGTTGCCTGCCACCATGACTACGATTTCCGCAGTCCCCAAACAGTATTAGCTTTCACACCCAGCCATTGGTGATCTTGAATGAGAAGATGATACACCTGATTAGTAGAGGCCTTTTCCAATCTCAACCGGCCTGCAAGGTCCCAGTCCTGCCAAGGACGATCCACAACCAGGGCAGGAAAGGGTTGCCTACCCTGAAGCTCCGACAAAAGCTGTTCCCATAAACCACGGTATCCGCGCGGCATCCTGAAAAGTCTCCTAGCAGTCCGAAACGATGCAAGGACATTGCGAGTAGCAAGGGTAGCATCCACAATCGAAGTCACACCTAAACGGGCCCTGCGATTAAATCTCGGTCTGAGCTGATGTTTGTCTTCCCATGAAAGTAATCGCGATACTGCCAACAATTCCAACTGAAAGGAGTTAGTCTGCAAGTGGTCCCCCACTGGATGCCAACGGGCCTTTTGGAGCACCACTTTCCAAGAGCCGACCAAGAAAGAGACCAACGAAGAGCCAGCATATGAGTTTCTGCATCCAAAATAGCTCCACCACCCATGCGTTTAGGGGTACATGTATGTGACCATGAAATCCACGAAATACCTGCCTGCAGTGAATCCTTCTTCCATAGCATGAAACGAATGGGATGAGTGAGAGCCTTCAAAGTAGTAGGCGTCCACGGCAGCAATGGAAGGAAATACGTTAGCATTGGTAGCATAATTGTCTGAGCCACTTTGAGGCGGACATGGAATGGCCACGCTTGCGACTTCCAATACATAAACTTCGCCGCCAGTTTTTGTGAAATTCACTCCAGTAGTTCCTTTGGCCGTACATCCACCCCCAATGGGTATCCAAGATGCCTGACAATGGAGCCACGGGAAACCACCTGGCCCTGCCAGCCTAAATAAATCTCTCTCTCTCTCTCTCTCTCTCTCTCTCTCTCTCTCTCTCTCTCTCTCCCCCCCCCCCCAAGTTGGCACAAGTACAACATTGCACCAAAATAAGAGGGGAATTTCATCCTTGAAACAAGTGTATTGAAGGAACAATTGAGTAAAGTAGTCCCATTTGTGAACTTGGGGGAGCCCAATGGTACAATACCCAAATGCAAGAGTATTTATGAATATGATAGATAAAATAGTAGTTATGTAGCAAACAAGGTCTCTCCAAGGGACAAACATATGGATAGCAGACAAGCTAACTCCACACCAACTAAAGAATCAACCAATAGAATTGGCTAAAATAAAAGAGGTAAGAAAGAACAGTAAATAGAGGAGAAAAAGCAATCATTAGAGACTTTGTAACTAGCCTTCCTTCTATGGAGGGGTGGTAACAACCTAATTATAACTTATTTACAACAAGCAATAATTAATGAAATGCTCAAACACAAACACTTGCCAATCAATCTTGGACATTGGACACCCTCTTGGCCCTAAAACCGGTGCCCCTTTCGGTATTTCTTTATCTTTAGTTGCAATTGAATTTCAATACAATGGTATTCCTTCAATCCTCTTCGCAATCCAAAAGCCCCTTGCTATTAATAATGACCAACAAGTCTTCAAATTGATTTGCCCCTTGATTTGCTCGAGCAACTGGCCTTCACCAACTCCTTTGGAAATGAAATTTGCCCCGAATTTGAAAGTTAGCTCGAATGTTGCTGAGAATTAATTCTCAGCTCTGAAAATTCAAGTCTTGAGACTTCAATTTCTGCTGTAAATTAGGGTTTACAGCAAATAAAAATACAATTTCTCAACCTCTAGGGATTAGAACGCTGAAATCTTCGAAACAAAGCTGGGAAATGGCTGGAGAATGAGAGAGAATGCTAAATAGAGAGAAATTTCAGACTTCCATTCCGAGAAAATGGAAAAAATCAGCTGCTGCCTTGTCTAGACAGCCATGATAGCTATCTCCATTGATTGAACACACCCAATATGATGTTTGTTTGACTGAAACAGCCCTCAAACTGCTGTCCCCTACTACTGCAGTCTCTTCAAGGCATGTCACCAGCTCCCCAAGAGTCTCTTGCTAGCTAGAAATGGCCTGTCAACTATTATAGTAGCTATGGCAGCTTTCTCTCTCTCTCTCTCTCAACTTGCACAAGGCTGGAATGACTCTCTCTCTCTCTCTCTCTCTCTCTCTCTCTCTCTCTCTCTCTCTCTCTCAACCTCAGAAACGTCTTTCCCACTTGCATTGACAAGTTTTGCCAAGTGGCAGCCTTCTAATCCCATTTTTCGGCATTATTTGCATTATTAAATTAATTTTTGGCTTTAAAATTCTGAAAATCAATTTAAATTTATTTTTGTGCCTATAAAATTAGTCTAACCAACCAACAATTAAATTGGCAAGGCCAATTTATCTTCGAAGTGTTCCCGAATCTTCTTTAGCCCCTAGTTTGGCAGTAAGTACCATTAAATGCCAAATCCCTAGTGTCACCAACTAACACTTATGGCTAATAAAATGTCTTAAGCCAATTTCTAGCACCAGATACCACCTAGTGTAACATTACTTAAGACAACTTTAAACTTTGACATCCACTGATTTCCTAGAGTCCTTGGCTTGTACATATGAAATAATTTCAATTGAACTTCACATGTGCAACACATACTTAAACATTTGATTCAAAATTAATCCAAATGTTAAGTAAAGCAAGCAAAATTTCACATCCTCGTGACAAACTTCCATACCCCAGCTCATAAGAAATGAATCTATCAGAGACTACATCTATCTTCTATACACATATAAGGATGTTTGCTATAAAGTGTATTGTAACAATGCATTTATCTGATTAGTCCATTAGACCAATCTCTTTTTTTTTTTCGTGAAGATAATTGAATTAAGTAGTAAATATTTCCATCAGACCATTGGGTCATCAAAGAAATTGACGAAAGTCTACCAAGACTTTAATACAAAGAAATCGCACAGAAAGAACAGCTGGAGTAGAGAGAACAATAGCCAACCATGGAGCAACAATGTCAGGAAAAACCAGGTCAACGAAAATCATAGAAGAGATCTGCCATAACACTAAACCATGAACACGGGCCACATGACCATGGATGCCCGATATT
Organism: Lygodium microphyllum; assembly: GCF_053477565.2. NCBI lineage: Eukaryota > Viridiplantae > Streptophyta > Polypodiopsida > Schizaeales > Lygodiaceae > Lygodium > Lygodium microphyllum. The sequence goes on from NC_141135.1 coordinate 28,983,954, forward strand.
GAATCAAAAATAGAGACATTCCAAGTACGCTAAATATGCTACACATTCCAAGTACGCCAAATATGCTACAAGGCTCTCCCTCTCCCTCTCCCTCTCCCTCTCCCTCTCCCTCTCCCTCTCCCTCTCTCTCTCTCTCTCTCTCTCTCTCTCTCTCTCTCTCTCTCTCTCTCTCTGTGTGCATAATGAGTGGTTTATTATATGAAGTCAAAAAATGATAACAAAAGTTAGATTAGAAAAGAGAGACAAAATTACAGCAAAGGAGCAAAAGAGATTGCCGTATACGAAGGAACTAAATCCTCTCTCAAGAGAAACTTTGCATATTGAGCTAAGAAATGCATTACATGCCAATTAGCCTTTTAAACAGCCGCAAAACATGCTTATTTAATGAAAAAAGTAAAAATGGTTCATGGTTCAAGAGTTTCTGTGAGACCCTAATTTGGGAGTGTCCATCCACATCTATAAATAGACAAGCTGCCCCCCCATTCAAGTCTCCATCCTTTTGTGCAAGTCTCTCACTCTACCATGCAAATTTCAGCCATCAACCACCTACCATCTGCCGTCCAACCATCACCAACTTCATCACTATCCAACCCTAGGCAGCCTATTTCTAGGCATCACACTACTGCTTGGAGGTCTCCATTTGATGCATCATCATAGCACCTAATCAGCTTGTGTTTTCAACATCCGATGAAAGGCGACGTGCTACTGTCATCTCTCCCATCAGGCAACTATTGCAGTACCTACATTTTTGTTGTCCAACACACTGCCTATATCAACAAACACCTCTCCTGTTGTCGCCTAACAATTCTCTGCCTCGTGTGATCAATTTTTAGCCTTCTCCGCTGGTACAATGCTACGTTTACCGGATTTCAGCCTTCTACAACTGTGTTTTGGTGACCAATTGTTGCCCTTCATTATTCAGCACTCTCTCATCTCCGACTTGTGGTTACAATACTTGGGATCTGTCTCCACAGGACATCACTCTTCAGCACCACTACTTTGCCCTTGGGTACTCTGTATACTCTTCATTCATTTACAATTTTCATTCACTTCAAAGTCGTATTCTTTCTCTCTCTTTCTACTTGTGTTTGTTTTTGTGTTTGAGTTTGGAGTTCTGCACGTCTATGTCTATATCATTGTGTTTCTGTCATTGTCATACACTCGATGTCTCCTTAGTGCAAACCCTAGCAGCAGCTCCACAGTTTTCTTCACATAATATCAAAGTCGGTGCTCTTATAAAGAGTATCCTATGGATATTGTGGAGTGCTAGGTTTTGTGCGAGGCACACAAACGCCTCCTAACAGAATTACAATGTCTCAATCACCTTCTTCTCGAGACCCCATGATGTCTTATCAAGCTTCTCCATCACTGGAGACCCTGAGAAGATAGTATGGACTCAGCAAGAAAGATGACCCTAATCCAAAATGACCTACTCGATTAACTTTGGTTTCTCTTGTTCCACATTTTAACCTCATGTCAAAGGAGAAGTTTCAAGAGTACTTGCGTATCACGTATAGTCAAACTTACAGCCCTCCAACCAGCTTTGCTACTCCATCCGGACTGGTTGGTAAGACTGTCCGTCTCTTCATCACAGAGGATATACAACATTTGGGATGACTCGCAACTCATCTTTTTCATCTCAAGCAGGCCTAGTGTCAGGTTCATACAACCCCTTTGAGTCGTTCAAATCAAAACCCTCTCATGTTTTCCCTTTTGTGTGCTGGTCCAAATGATTTTCTGTATATAACTTCAATAGAGGAGACTCTCAAAGCATAATTCTTCATCAGGTATATCTACATCTTTTGTTTCATTTGAGCAAGTAAGCCACTCTTCTCAAATCACTCCCATCCCACCCTCTTTTAGACCACAACTTAATTTCCTCTCTTCTTCATTCCAAACCCTTGGATTACACTCCACATCTGCATCCCCCATACTCGAAGTTGAAACCTCTGTTTCTGCTCCTAGCACATTCTCATTTTCCATTCCATACTCACACTTTCCTACCACTTCACACCACGGTGCATTGTTACCGAGAATGCTATCCTTTAACATGGTAGCATCCACTTACTCTCAAGCCACTTTGCACCATGGGGCTTTGTTCTAGGAAATGCCACCCTTTAATACAATTCCCTCCACCTTTCCCCAAGTGAGCACATCATTTCCCACTGGGATAGCTGTGCTGGCCATCCCCCTCACTACCCCTAGTCACACACATCTTTTGACCTCTCCGATGCAAGGATTTCCATCCCCTACTAATGGTGTGTCATCCCACTCTCCATGGATCACTCCTATGCAGTGATTCCCATCCTCTGCTCCACGCGTCCCTATCCCTCTTCCATGGGCTCTTCATGCAACTACCATGCCCATGCCCATGCCTGGCCACTCCATCTCCCCATTTGGATCCACTATGCACACATCCCGCATGCATGGTGGGCACTTTGGGATTAATTTCCAAGTGTACTCCACTTCCCCAACCTATCCACCCTACCCCCACTACCCACCTTATCCATCTCCTAGCACTACCACTCCTGTTGCAACGAGCAAGACTACCTTCACAAATAAGACTCATTTAACAGGTCAACTTTGACCACTTAATCAAACTTCATGCAACAAGAGCTTGAACCTTAGGAACTTTGGAACCTTGTCATTGGTCTAGAGACTATGCCAGGACCCTTGACTACCTCACCCTAATCACATCCATCAATGGAGAGCTTACAATGCCACAGCCAATGTTAAGTTAATGCAGGGTTGCTTCCTAAGTTCCACTCTCAATTCCAATATTTTCCCCTCACATTCGAGCGAGTCATCTCATTGACCACTATGCAACAAGAGATCACACTCGATGTATCAATCTCGATTTTGAGCTTAAAGAGTTTTCCATTAAGAAAGGGAATGATCTAAAAGTCAAGTTGGCCAAATATTGGCTATTACTCACAAACTTTGCCACTATTGGCTCCCCGAAGTCAAAGACAATGATCAAGTCAGTTCTTCTTGAACAAGTTGCCCAAAAAATAGTTCCATTTTATCCAGCACATTATTTCACTACCTAGATTGCCAACCTTCTACGAGAGTGCCAGAGTTCTTGCATTACGCAGGGCCGCATGACCAAGTCCACGAGAGATACTCCACACATACTTATTCACAAAGGGGGCTGGTTGCATCTTCTTTGCAAGGTAAAACCAACAATGAGAAGAACTCGCAAGATGTGACTTCTACACTCCTTGTGCAGTTTGGCAGTGTATAGAGAAACGATGGGCTTATGTCAAGAGTCAATGTATAAGCAATTGACACCTGAGAGGATTAAAGCCTGTTTACATGTGGGGATGACATTTAACCTTGGTTTTGGAACACTCTCACTGAGATGCAGCACAAGAGAAGCAACAATACACATCATGCTTTAGACAATGAAACCAAAATCAGAATACAAAAGTAGGAGAGAAATTCCAAAGTAACCTCTGCATTGAATTTGAAGCTTTACACTGTACAGAAAGACAACGCAATGGTGACACAACTACGACATAAAATCAACTTACTTACCCTACCAACATCTGGCACTCCTCCATCCCCATGGTCAGGTATACTAAAAGTTCCCAAGAGAACACTGTGTGCCACTTGACCAGGTCTGTTTCGTCCTGCAGCAGGACTTGGATCTGTTGTTGGTCCTGCAACTGAAAACATTTAGCAAGTAGAGCATTTTTCTTTTGGTCTATCCTGATATTTTTCCTGTACAATGAGCTTTCTTATACTTCCATACACACAAATACCTTGTTCTTCTACTCTCCTACTGCCTCCACCTGAAGATGACGGAACAGCAGGAGGAGGAACCTGCCGTGTTACAAGGTGAAGTGTATGGCCGTCTTCAACATCTGCTTACTGGTTAAAGGAAGTAACTCAACCAAACAAAAAGTTTCTGCAAAGATCTTGTACAGCTACTAACAGAAAGAACATTTCAGCTGACACTAAACCACCCATATAAGGTTAAGGAACAACCTACAGTTCATTTGCTTGCCTGTCACTATGTGACACATTGAGATCTACAACTCACAGGTGTACGACTTCTGGTACCGAACCCCAAGATTCAGAATGCAAACAAATACACAGCTGAGCTACATATGTTCCAGAAAATGAGTAACAACCACCTATCTAACTCCATCTAACATCAGTAGCTTGAAAAATATTTTTTATTTGGTCTCTTCCGAGACAGATCGAAGTGGACCAACTCATAAATCAACATGCATTGTAAACAAAACATTACAGTACAATCCATAAAAAAGCTGCAAACCCTCAGTATTTGCAAAACCAATTTGCTGTTTAGAGACATGCCTCCTTACTGAAGCTTACCAAAAACAGTATATATATGATGCTAGACTTACTTCAACTTACCCTAGCACCCTGTCTCACACATAATCCATCCATAACACAGCTTGTCTGAAGAGCTATCATGCATCTATAAAACTTCTTGCAAGAAATGAATTTGCAGCTTCTGTTGCTTAAGGATGTGAGAGTGCGCAACGGAAGAAAGAACACGAACAGACAGAGAGAGAGAGAGAGAGAGAGCAGAAAATGAAAGAAGAAATACTGCACTGACTGAAATGAATGCTGAATACAATGATGTGGACTGATCAGTCCCTGCACACAGTCCAGAGCATCAATGAGGGCACCAGATCAGATTGAAATGAATGGCAGCACCAATGTCTGAGAGGAACGGGAGATAAGAGTGCTGAAATCTGCAGAAGAGAGAGTGATGTTGAGTGAGTGGGGGGCTGTTACATATAGCACCTACGCCCCAAATCTGGTCGACCTGCTGGCGGCCAGCCGAAACTGGTCGACTGGCCCTAAATCAGGCCAACCTGCTGGTGGCCAGCCAAATCTGGCCGACCTGCAGAAAATGCCCTAAAATGGGCTGCCTGCCACATGAGAAGGAAATGCAAACACACACAAATGCTGAATGAACTGACAGAGCTCCTCTGTCTCTTGTTAGACTCTGACAGGAGCTCACAATCAAGAGATGACAGACTAACATGCTAAAATAGGCAAGCTAACACCCCCTCTCAAATCCTGAGAGAGTCTGAAGACCCAACAACCTCATGTAATGAAGCAAAGAAGCCTTGGGCAAAGGCTTCATGAAGAGATCAGCCGCATTGTCCTCCGTGGGATAATAGGCCACCACCGACTCCGAATCCATGATTCACTCTCAAACATAGTGATATTGAACCTCAATGTGATGAAGCAAAGAAGCCTTGGGCAAAGGCTTCATGAAGAGATCAGCCGCATTGTCCTCCGTGGGACAATAGGCCACCACCAACTCCGAATCCATGATTCGCTCTCAAACATAGTGGTATTGAACCTCAATGTGCTTCATGCGAGCATGAAGCATTGGATTCTTGGCCAGAGCTAGGGCACTCTGGTTGTCCACGCGTAGCTCTGCAAGTCTTGACTGTGGAAAGCCAATCTCCATGAACATACGACAGAGTAAAACTGCCTCCATAGCAGTCGAACATAAGGCCCGATCTCAACCTCTATAGAAGAAAGGACCACAGTAGACTGCTTCTTGCTGCTCTAATAGATAGCTCCAGATCCAAGGGAGAAGGCATATCCTGTAGTGGATCATCTCAAATCCACACCACCTGCCCAAAGAGTTACTCCATCTAAAGAGTGACCCCCTCTCCATACATGATCTTGTAGGATCGAGTCCCCTATAAATATCAAAGAACATGCAAGGCATGTAGAGTTGAAGCGGAAGCAGATAGAGAGAGAGCAGAGAAAGGCACATTAATCGAGGTGCTCAATGATCCAGAACTGAACAAAGTTGAACAATGAGATAGAGTGAGAATGAGTCAACGGATAGGTGTGTACCAGTGTGGTACACATAAAGAATAAAAGAATGTATTAATACTTAGGGTACAGTACACTTACACACACTAGGATAAGTTCATGTGTGTGAAGTAATATATACACGGGAGAGCGTAAAGGGCCTTTACACCCAACAACCTCCCACTTAAAGGTCCGAAGCAAACCTTTAATCAACTCCCACAAGTCTAATGCAATACTCATGTTGAGCCTTAGGAAGCGAAAAGATTCACCTTGATCTTGGCACTTGAAAATAGAAGATCTTCTTCCGATTTCTCCACGGCAAAAAATCAGAATTTTTTTTTGAAACTCTAATAAGTTTTCCTATCCTCTTTTCAATTTTTCCTAATTGGGAGATAGAAACATCAATAAATTGAGGCATTCACGGCATCTACGTCAGTCTATTCTCTTTGTACCTCATGAAGAAACGGTACTTCCTAGATGATCCTTCTAACCGTCCTAAGAATATGGGCTTGGATCAAGTCGATTCAGAGAAGTCTATTGAAGAGAGATCAAGCTTGGTGAATGATTGCATTGGAAATCGGCTCGATCAAAGTGATTCATCTATCAGATCTTTCTGGGAATCAGAAGAATTGGAAACACTTTACGCAAGACTTTTAGTGAGAACATCTGCAGGGTTATCCTATGATTTGATCTTAGTCAAGGTGACTAGACCATCATCCAGAACCTGTCTGATAAAATAATACCGAACATCAATATGTTTGGTACATGTATGAAACATTGCATTCTTAGCCAGGCATACAACACTCTAGCTATCACATCTAAGTACATGTGTTTTGGTGGGCAGCCCAAAATCCTTGACCAAACAACCAAGCCAAACTGCTTCTTTTGAAGCTTCAGTGGCTGAAATATATTCAGCCTCAATGGTAGAGAGTGCTACTATTTTTTGCAATCTAGAGCACCAAGAAACCGCCCCACCAATCAAGGTAAAGATGTACCAGCTAGTAGACTTACGAGTATCCAAGTCACCTGCCATGTCTGCATCACAATACCCTTGCAAATCTAATGTACCCTTGCCATAGCAAATATATTTTCTTTGTGTGCCCTTAAGGTACCGTAAGATACATTTCACTGCTTCCCAATAAGATTTGCCAAGAATTGACATGAACCTGCTTACAACTCCCACTACATAAGCAATGTCAGGTCTAGTGGCAACCATAGCATGCATGAGTGAACCACAAGCTGAAGCATAAGGAACATCCTTCATAGTACTAGCTACCTTATCATCTTTTGGGCAATCTGCTTTGCTAAGCTTAAGATAAGGTGGAAAAGGTACACCAAGAGGCTTAGCATCAGCCATAGAAAAACAATCAAGTACTTTGCTGATGTACTTTTCTTGTGAGAAAAATAAGAGTTATTGCTCTCTATCTCCTGTTACACACATGCCCAAAATATATTCAGCTGCACCTAAATCCTTCATGGAAAAGGCTGAATTCAGTTGTTTTTTCAATGCATTAATCTCGCTTTTATGCTTACCACCAATAAGCATATCATCCACATAAAGCACAAGTATAATAAGGCTTCTATCATCAAACCTTCTTAATATATAAGCAATGATCTGCACTACTCCTTTTAAATCCATGTGAAAGCATGAAGGCATCTAACTTTTTATACCATTGTCTAAGAGCCTGTTTCAAACCATACAAGCTTCTCTTAAGCTTACATACCAAATGATCATTTCCTTGTATAACAAAGCCTTCCAACTGTTTCATGTACAACTCTTCTTCTAGATCACCATACAGAAATGCAATTCTTACATCCATCTGATCAAGTTCAAGATCCATAGAGGCTACAATGGCAAATAACACTCGAAGACTGGTCATTTTGACAACAGAAGAAAACACTTCTTGAAAATCAATGCCCTCCTTTTGTGTATAGCCCTTAGCCACAAGTCTGGCTTTGTATTTGGGTTTGTCATCCACACATTTGATTTTATAGACCCATTTCTTAGAAATGGCTTTCCTATCCTTGGGCAATGTAACCAAATCCCAAGTATCATTATGACACAGTGACTTCATTTCTTCCTGCATAGTAGCTCCCACTTTTTCTTTAATTCACATGATAAGGCTTCTTTATACGTAAGAGGCTCACCTTCATTTGTGAGCAAAATGCAGTCCAAAGAATAATCAAATCTTTGTATAGGTCTCTAACACATGTAGACCTTCTTACCCAATGATCTGTGTTATCAAGTAATGGATCCACATCCAAGGAAATGTCAATGACCTCATTGTTTGGCTGCTGAACTGCATGTTCAAGTTGCTGTAATACAATTTCAGGCTGCTGTAATTCATTTTCAGCATGCTGATTTTCGTGCTCAAGCTAATGTTCAACATCCCCTTGCCGCCTATTTTCATCTGGCTCAATAATAATACGCTGATTGTCATAATTAGCACCAAAAGGAGCTGAATTTTCAATGGCTGACGACTGCTCAAAGTAACTGATCGTGCTGAAATTTGACTTTCTTTTTGTCTGAGTCATTAGATGTGACATTTGTCAGCAGCTTTGACTCATTAAATACCACATCCCGACTGCGTAGCACCTTTTTCATACTTGGAACCCAAACTCTATAGCCCATTTCACCTTCATCTCCATAACCCATGAAGATGCCTCTATGAGATTTCATGTCAAGTTTGATTCTGCTATCAACAAGTACATGTACATAGCATTCGCAACCAAAGACTCTTAAGTGGTCATACGAAGCAAGTTTGCCAAACCAAATCTCTTCAAGGATGCCACTTTCAAGTGCACGGTGTGGAGATCAGTTGCAAATATACACCGCGGTTTTAAGTGCCTCTCCCCAAAACGATTGCGAGGGATTAGTTGTGGACATAACGTGCGATTCATTCGCTCAGCCACACCACAAGATAATGGATTGTAAGGAGTTGTAAACTCTCGTTTAATCCCATCGACATCACAAAACTTATTGAATTCTTTAGATACATACTCTCCCCCATTATCTATTCTTATGCATTTTAACTTTAAGCCCTTTTAAGTATTAACCAATGCATAAAACCTTTTAAAAGCATCCAATGCCTCACCTTTCTGCTTAAGCAAGTAGACCTATAGCTTCCTAGAATGGTCATCAATAAAAGACACAAAATAATGGAAACCACTATGAGTTTTTATTGGCATGGTGCAAACATCAGAATGGACTAAATCCAAGATACATGCCTTCCTAGAGGCTTCATGAGAGTATGGACTCTTTACATGTTTACCAAGAACACAATCATCACAAAAGTCAAGCTTTGAGTTTTTCACATCAACTCTTCCAAGTGAAGAAAGTGCCTGCAAACCCTTTTGGCTCATCTGTCCAAGACGCTTGTGGCATAACTCCATGTGTAACTGTACTTCAGCAACTCCAACAAACTTTCCAAGAAGTGCCTTGCAGTAGAGATAATACAGAGTCCCCTTTTTACCACCTCTAGTGACTAGCATAGATCCTTTCTATATTTTCCACATACCACCACCAAAAGTAGTGAAGTAACCTTTGTTGTCTAGTTGCCCAATAGAAAGCAAGCTCTTCTTGATGCCACGTACATACCTAGCATCATGAAGAATCAATTCTTAACCATTTTCTGGAGCCAGGTGTATGCTATCAATTCCTTCAATATCATTTGCATGATCGTTGCCAAGGCAGACTTTTCCAAGATTACCTTCTGCATAAGTAAAAAACACTCCAGAGATGGAGTTGCATAAAAAGAAGCACCGCTATCAACAATCCACAATTGTGACAAACCATCACGAGATGACAACAAAGCATCTATCACATCTATTTTAGTGATATACATGTCCTCCACTATCATAGCAAGCGGATCTAAAAATGCAACCAGCAAATCAGCATCTTTATCATCTTCTATTTCCTCAATAACAACACTAGATACCACATTTACTTTTTATGTCTCTTTAAGGGTAGAGCTGTCATCCTTGTCATTCTTTTTGCCTTTTGCATTAGCCTGCTTCTTGCGTTTTTGTTCCTTTTTAAAGTACTTGCAATCGGGCTTTTTATGCCCTTTGCGACCACATTGATAACAAATTATATCTTGCTATTTTTCCTTGCTTTTGCTGCGATTTTTGTTTTTATTTGCAGCATTATATCTTTTTTCAATTCAACCTGTTACATTGTAGGCTGATCCACTATTTTCCCCACTCACCTTGCGTCTAATCTCTTCATTTAGAATAGAACCCAACACACCATCAAATGTCAAGTTGAGGTTATTGCTCAATGACACAACCAATGCTCCATGAATCGGCCAAGGTCATGAGCAAGAAGTTAGCCCTCAATTTAGGACCAAAAGCTAGCAAACCTACATCCCGTAATTGACTCAAAATACCAGTGAAAGCATTCAAATGCTCTGAGGCAGGCTTGGACTCATCAAGCTTCAAGTTGACCAACTTCCGCATGAGATGTACTTGATTGACAGAAGTTGTATTCTCATAAGTAGCCTTGAGTTTCTCCCAAACTACATAGGTAGTATCAAGACCCTTTATATTGACAAAGATATCATCTGTGACAACCATTTTAATGTACGTAATGGCCTTTTTATTCATTTGAGCCCAATCCTCATCTAACAAAGCAACAAGCTTATGTTATGCTAAAGCATCATCACGATCCTTTATACCCTGCATACGATCTTTCCAAAGATCAAAACCATTGCCATCGAATTTACGAATCTCAAAGAGATTCTTTGTGTCAGATGATGTAGATGCACTGCCAGCCATCTTTAGCAATACACAACTGCAATAAAGGGCTGAATGTTTTCAGCCAATAGCAAGGTTGCAAAATTGTAACAGCAAGTACACACTCTTGTACTTCCAAGGTGTCCAAGAAGTAGATGTTTAGCTGCAATTTCAGTCTCAAGTACTGATTACAGAATATACATGAATCAAAATCAACAGCCCGACAGACTATTACGCCTGTTGATCCCAATGGTGACGACTGTACTGTCAGCAGTGGCTACCGATCATGATTGCCTACTTGCCTGAGCCATTGGCTCTGATACCAGTTTGTAGAGTTTAAGCGGAAGCAGATAGAGAGAGAGAGAGCACAGAGCAGAGAGCAGGCACATTAATTGAGGTGCTCAATGATCCAAAATTGAACAGCGTTGAGCAGTGAGATAGAGTGAGAGTGAGTCGATGGATAGGTGTGTACCAATGTGGTACAAACGAAGAATAAAGAATATATTTATACTTAGTGTACGATACACTTACACCCGCTAGGGTGAGTTCACGTGTGTGAAGTAATATATACATGGGAGAGCGTAAAGGGCCTTTACACCCAACAAGACGGCCCTCCAATGATCCTGTATAGGAGTCTTCAAGAAAGAAGAAAACAAAGCCACCACAAAAGAAATATTCGGCCGTCTGTGGATAAGCCAGATAAGGCTTAAAGCCAACAAGACACTTGTAATAGGTAGCATTTGTAAGGGGAACTCCATCTGCCAGGAGCTTGAAATCAAGGTCCATGGGGCAAGAAATAGGCCGACACTCAGCCATTCAAAACTCCAAAAGTAGCTCGGAGAAGTACTTGTGCTTGGAAATGAAAATACCTTGTGCCATCTAATAGATCTCCAATCCAAGAAAGAAGTGTAGGATCCCAAGATCCGTAATGTCAAACTTCTGCCTCAAAATAGCTCGAGTATGATCCACCCCCTCAATGTCGCTCTCTGTAATGATAAGATCATCAATATACAAAATAACCAAAGCACATCAGCCACCCTCAACCTTGTAGTATAGGTTGGGATCATGATCAGAGCGATGGAAACCACTCTACACAAAGAAACAGTCAATCCTCTGGTACCAAGCTCTAGAAACCTGCTTCAAGCCATAAAGGGCCTTCCGCAATCTATAGACATGGTCCTTCCCCTACACAAGAAAACCTGGAGGCTATGAGACATAGATCTCCTTCTCAAGAACACCATTCAAACAAGGCCGACTTGACGTCTATCTAATAAACACGCCAGTAGTGGTAGGTTGCAAGAGCCAAAATAGCTCGAATAGTAGACATCTGAGACGTAGGTGCAAAAGTCTCAAAGTAGTCCAAACCTGCCCTCTAAGCAAAACCCTTGGCAATAAGTCTAGCTTTGTGCTTGTCCAAGGAACCATCTACAAGGTATTTGGTCTTATAGACCCACTTCACACCAATCACCTTCTGCTTCTTGGGACGCGGAACAAGCTCCCAAGTCTAATTTCACTCAATGGAATCAAGCTCATCCTGCATAGCCTATCTCCAAACATCCTGTGCAAGAGCCTTCTCAATGTAGAAGGCTTGGAATCCTGAAGAATATGTGACATAAGAGCATAGTTTACACAAAGTAAACTATCCCGTTGGGCCTGTAATCGGTCTGATCTATGTGGATCTAAAGGAGTAGTAGGAAAGTGAGTGACACATGAATCCTGCATAAGTTGCCTATACCACCAAGGAATCTGAATAGACTTCTCCTGTTGTTGCGAGGAAGACTAAGTTGCCTCCAGAACCTACAAAGCACCCGTCTATGAAAGGGACTCCCCCTCACCAAGGGAAGGTATATCCTCCTCATCTGAAAAAGGCTATCCCTCGAACTGCTGAGTGTCTCAAGAAAACTCCTAAGGGGAGGCTGAAGGGGTGGAAGAACTTGACGACGAAGTAGTCATGTCTGCCAAAGGTGGAAGGGAAGCCGAGGTAGATGGTAATGAAAGAGGAAGAGAAATAGGAGGGGGAGGAGCCGAAGACAACGGAGGGGTGCTAAGAGGCATAGTGGAAGGAAGAAGAGGTACTGAAGGTGTGGGAGGATCAGTTGATGACGAAGTATCACCTAGAAGAGAACCATCAATCGGATCCTCGGAGGCCGCAACCTCATCAAAGATCACATCCTTGCTCACCTCAATCTTCCGTGTCGTCGGATCATAGAGCTGATATCCCTTCGTAGTTATGCTATAGCCCACGAAGATAAGCTTCCTCAACTTCGAGTTGAGCTTCATCTTCCTCTTCTTCTTGTCCACATGGACAAATGCATCACATCCGAAAATGCGAAAATGAGACATGGAATGTTTCTTCCCAAAGAAAGCCTCATATGGAGTCATGTCCTATAAAGTAAAAGTCGGAGATCGGTTGCGGATGTGAACCGCAGTAGCCACTGCCTCACCCCAAAGAGAATGAGGAAGACTCTTATGCTCCAACATCAATCGGGCCATCTCCAGCATGGTCCGATTCGCACGCTCCACCACACCATTCTCCGATGGTGTGTTCGATGGGAATACTCCACCCAAATGCCGTAGTCCCTGCAAAACTAAAAAAAGAGGTGAGAAGTAAAGTCGCCACCATGATTTGCTCATACACCACAGATTGTGGAAGTAGTTTGCATCTCCGCAAACACCTTTCACTTACAAATCAGGAGCACGCCTCGCTCCTATACTCCAGAAAGTAAGGCCACACATAACAATTGAAGTCGTCAACAATCAGCATCAAATACTTGGCCTTCTCAAGGGAGGCCATGCCCATAGGTCGGCAAAGATCGGTATGCACCAACTCCAGCAGTAGTGAAGAAGCCCTCCTAGAGGCAACCTGCGGGTGAGGCTCCCTATGGTGCTTGCCCCTCAAGCAGCTAGGGCATAAAGTGTGAAGAGGAGGGAAATCAGGACTCCCTCCACCATTTTCTTCCAAGAAGCCTGTCAGATCGCGTCGAGATGAAGATGCCCATAACGAGCATGTCAAAGCAACCCAAGCTCATGGGAAGACCGCACAGCTAAGGTTGTGAACTTGTAGAGCCCACCCTACTGTGTACATGTCCAAAGAGCTACACCTGTAGAAGCATCCCCCATGGTAACTACATCCTAGGTAAAAATAACTCGGATACCTAGTTGTGTAAGACCATGGACAAACAATAGATTAAAGCCCAAAATCCAATACATAAAGAACTCTGGCGGAAAAAAAACTGCATATCAAAGAAATAAGGTAAAAGTCCCCACTCCCCGAACAGAAATAGTAGAGTTGTCACCAATGGTGACTGTGCCCCCTCTAGAACGGATGTCTTGAAGCCAATCCTTCCTAAAGGTCATGTGAGAAGCGCCACTATCCACGAGCCAAGGCTTCTCTTGAGTGGTAGAAGAAAGGGCTATATTCTCCTCGACAAATACATCCACAAAGATGGACTCTGTCATGGCTGGGATCGCCTTCGAATCTTTCTCCTTGGGCTTCAAATGGGGGTACTTCTGCCAACACTTGTCCTCAAGATAAGTGCCCTTCCCATAGTGTGGGCACTTGGCTTCTTCTCCTTTGAATCCTTCTTGTCCTTGGCCTTCTCCTTCTAATTCTGCTTTTAATTCTTCCCACCACCTATACCTGCAATAAAGGCCTTGGTGGAGCCAGAACCACACACCCCCACCTCTTTGAGTCGCTCGTCCCGCTCCAAGGCAAGCAATGAAAGCTCCTCCCATAAGAATTTCTCGCATGTCCTCGAGGTGATGAGGCTGGTGTAGAAAACATCGAACCGGGTAGATGGCAACTGAGTTACAAGAATCGTCGCCATATCCTCAAAAGAGATCATCCGAGAGGCAAGCTCGCCTCTCACATCCTCCATCTTCATGATGTGCTCCTTCATGGAAGAAGAATCACCAAGACCGAGCATCTGCAATTTCTTCTCAAGGGAAATCTTGTGGGCAAACATTTTGTGATGATACAAAGATGCAAGCTTTTTCCACACTTCCACCACGGTCAACAATCTGTGAACAAATACAAGAACAGAATCATGTAGACTCATGAAGAGAAAGGATCGGGTTCCAGAGTTAATCCGATCCCATATGGCTACACAGTCCATGGAGACTCCATCATCAGGGCTCTCCTCAGGATGCGAGCAATCGGTGAAGAAACAAGCTCCCATAGGTCAAAGATGTCGAGGATACACTCCACCCTACAAGACCATAATGAATAGTTGAAACCATCCAATTTGTCTTCCTTGGATAAAGAAGGGAGTATAGGCACCTGAATAGAGGGAATCAAAGAAGGCATACAAACATTCGATGGAGGCTTCTCCGACAGAGCCTTCATTGTAGATGGAACCATCTGAGATACATGGACAGAAGGACGGGTTTGCGGAGACTCCTCCCTTCGTCGATCACAGAACTCCCGATATTCATGTCTCTGCTCAAAGGAGTGTCGAGAAGGGAGCTCCTCCTCTGAGTCATCAAAGCCTAAGAACCGATAAGACATCTTCCGAATCTGCAATCACCAAGTAATCAGCAACACAAGATAGAAAGAGAATGTGCTGATTGCACAAAACTGTCGTCAACAACTACAAATGTTGCCGCCTTGGCCCAAAAGATGCCGCCTACAGCCAAATGAGCTCGTCTCCTCTCCTGAGGATGAAGTCTGCAGCCAAACGCAATGTCTGATGTGGTTGTGTTCTCCATATGATGCTGCCTCAGCAAAACACAAGGTGGAGTGTCTGGATATGGCAGCCTCAGCTGCGTTTGATGATGGAAGGTTGGGGGTTGATGGCTAGTGTCCTCCTCTGTAAGAAATCTCTCCTCCATACTCTCGGGTAGGCTTTGATACCATGTGAGAGCGCGCAACGGAAGAAGGAACACGAACACAAAGGAGAGAGAGAGAGAGCAGATAATGAAAGAAGAAATGTGCACTGACTGAAATGAATGCTGAATACAATAATGTGGACTGATCAGTCCCTGCACGCAGCCCAGAGCGTCAGTGAGGACACCAGATCAGGCTGAAATGAATGGCAGCACCAAGATGTCTCTCTTTGCAGTGGGGGGTTGGACTCTTCACACCTCGTTTTGGTGTTGCCTGTCCAAATGTTTTCCTTTCAGTCATTTGTCTAGTGATGATTAAGTGGGATAAAAATATTACACCCTTGTCACGTAAGCCATGCCATAATTACAAGACCAGCTTAGTCAATCTCTAATCCGCATCTAGAGGGACTCTTAAGAGCTACCACCAAAGATGCAGTTATACAAATGTCAGTTCATCACACTCATTATGGATAAGGTCATTCAGCAGCCAAAACACTAGTGTCTCATCCATGAGCATACCATTTGAGTCTTTGACTACTACTACTACAACAATACCTTCTCAACCACACTCTAGGACCAAACACTGTACATCCTAAGAATTAAAGTACCATCAGGTAGTATGTTACATGCATTAATTTTCTACTTTTAGCCCTTACTTTTGCCATTACTTTCATTTATTTCCACAAGACATTCACAGAGCTATCCCCTCTCTCCCTCCCTCCCTCCACTCATATGCCAATATAGGATACTGTAAGCAGACAAATTATGGTCGTCCTTCAAAACCTTGCCTTTGCAGATTAGTCGTTGCCTTTCAGGAGGTACCCCTGTCAGTACTGCTACCTGCTCTTTCAAGGCAGGAACAGAAATCTGCCACATTTGTGCATATTACAACAAAGATTTGTAGAATAAGTGTGCGTTAAATATTTGAAACCATGCAGCATAGAAAACTTTACTTTATACCACTTGATGCAAGCACTCAAAAAAGCCATTAAAAAACCACGCTCTTAGGATCATGAATTGCACACTTGGTGTTTCCCTAAAAACAATTTAGCATCATAAACATGACTACTAGCACTTGTTATTGCAATATGAATAAAAAGTAGCATTCTTTGAATGCACAAGATTTTCTATCTACTGCATTACTTCATAATTTTCCAAAATCAAACAAATACTAAAAACCTTGATTCTTCCGTATGAGGCCAAGCCAATGGAGAAAAATGACTATTGTGAAGAAAAGACCGCAGGCTGAAGTTGTTAGAACTCAGGAGCACAGAAAAACTTGTGAGGTGGTGGACAAAAATGCAGTTGAAGGAGTAGCATTATAAAACTTAGTACAGAAGTCGTATGGCACAAGTTATCTGGACTCTGACCTACATTTTATATTCGAGGTTCAAGTCCTAAAATCAACATAAATCTTTGTAAATGCAGATAAAATTGCAGTATATCCTGTTACTCCCTTAACTCCGAATAAAACACAAAAGTAATACATATAAGTCAAACATTCAAAAAGATATACATGCTTTGCTAAGAGCTATATGGGGCTTTATTACCACACAGAAAGTCTTATCCTCACCACTCAGGGAATTTGGTATAGCTGCACATTGAACCAACATCTACCTCCGTAACAGGTACTATCTAGGCTTGTTGATTACCAAAAGGGACATGTCTGCTTCTCTTCAAACTTACCTCGATAAAGACTGCAGAGCTATATGGGCGTTTATTACCACACAAAGTCATATCCTCACCACTCAGGGAATTCGGTATAGCTATACATTGAACCAACATCTACCTCCGTAACAGGTACATCTAGGCTTGTCGATTACCAAAAGGGACATGTCTGCTTCCTTTCAAACTTACCTCAATAAAGACTCCAGAGCTATATGAGGTTTTATTACCGCACAAAGTCTTACCCTCGCCACTCAGGGAATTTGGTATAGCTACACATTGAACCAACATCTGGCCTTGTTGAATACCAGAAGGGCCATGCCTTTTTCTCTTCAAACTTACCTTGATAAAGACTGCAAAGCTGCAATACTCAGATGAAACATGAAGCAATTTGAACTGGCAACACACTTAATATTTTGCAAGTATCAACAAAAGAATCCTCTCTCTTACCATGTCCTAAAGAAAAATCAACAGGCACACATCATTTCTAATCCAGTCAGATTCA
This sequence comes from Lygodium microphyllum, assembly GCF_053477565.2. Classification (NCBI taxonomy): domain Eukaryota; kingdom Viridiplantae; phylum Streptophyta; class Polypodiopsida; order Schizaeales; family Lygodiaceae; genus Lygodium; species Lygodium microphyllum. Next base: position 29,001,496 of record NC_141135.1, read on the forward strand.
CAGCCTCCCCCAATCAGAAGCAACTATTCCCAAGCATATGAAAGGATTTGATGAGCAAGTGCAGATGAAACTCTGCATAACTAATGAACTATGTGGAGGACTGCCCAAACTCTGAGAACGTGGCCAGTTGCCCAACCAGCTTAGAAACAACAGCTTGATTCCTTTGCATGACAAGTCATGGTCAAAGTTACTCATTCTCATGTCAATACCCATCACTTTGTCTGCAAAAATGTGCAATTAGAAATAAACCCAATTGAAAGCACATAATGTTCATGTTACTCTATCCCGTCAAAAATTTGTGACAGACAACAAATAGCAGATTAACTAAAGTAGACTCGAATATTACATAGTGCAAAGCAATATAGCCAAAACAACTGGTCGTCAAATTGCACTCCATTAAATCTTGACATATGATTCGAAATTGAGAACAAAAGAATACATTTTGCTCCACCCGACATGTGTAAACTTGTGAGTCTAAAGTCTTGATTCTGATCTCCACAGTAGGAGCCATGCTGCTGGTCCCTGCATCTTCCTCAATGGTGCTGCCAACTTGATTGGTTTCCTCACTGTTATGCCCCTCCATAATGGGTTTTGACCAATCCTGCCAAGGCCTTCTGAAGAAAATGAGGGCTCTCTCTCTCACTCTCTCTCTCTCTCTCTCTCTCTCTCTCTCTCTCTCTCTCAGGTTGCTGAAATTAAAGAATAATCAGATGTACAAGAGGCCATCTGGCCAGCATCCAAAAGCCATACTTATCACTTGAAACCCTCTTCTTTTCGTGATGAAGTTTGAATTAAGCTGAAACATTTACAAAGGGCCTTCTAGCCAACCAAGCACACTTAAAAAACAGGCAGTAAAAAACACATGGAACCAAAGGCTACAAAAAACACAAGGCTACAAGAATACAAGGGGATCCCGAAGCGGGCACAACCAAAGTGGTGCAGATGATATCCATCCATGGAGCAGCCACCTCTCTAAGGATCACACCAACCAAAACCATGGAAGTAACTTGCCATGATAACAGTACTCCAACCTGGCCAACATGACCATAGATACCTGAAGTCAAATCAAAAATAAATGCATTGCGTGTCCACCAATTGTGTCAAAGACCAGTCCAACACAGAAAACAAAAAAAGGCAAGGATGTTACAGCTAAAAATTGGCCATGGACAGCATCTTGCCCAAAACCCAAGAATGGATGATTGCATAGCAGCTAAGAAACGCATTTCTTTGAATTTGAAACTTACGAAACGTTTCTTAAAGTACGAAACACTTCTGAGAGTAAGAAACATGGGTTTTTTTTTTTGTGAGTTGGAACCCAAAACATGGTTTTTTTTACAAAAACTATTGGGCAATGTTAAACATGATGATGATGATGTGTAATGACTCGTGAGGGCTCAAGATTTTGGATGAGAGACTGATTTTTTGTGATTTTGTTTAGTTATTGGACTTTGTCAATCTAGTATCTATTCTTGTCTTGAGATTTGAATATTATAGGACTTTTAGTGTCATTTATGAGTTATTTATGATATATTACGATTCATTCTCGATTTTGACATTTTGTCAGTTTGTTTTGAAATGAGAATCATGATGTTGCAACTTGACTCAATCCATATTATACATAGGCAATTTACATGTTAATTTCAATTTTCTTTGTATGATATGTATAAATCATAATGTTTGAGTTCTTAACCATAGTATAGCTTGTCCAAAGACTAACTTTGACATAAGTGACAAGTCAATAATGGATCATAGATATGAACGTATAATGTATTATTCTCAATCGACTCTATTATTACTCAAGCTCAATTAACCATTCTTTGTTTAAGAGAGAGTTCCATATAGGTTTAGAACCTCTTTCCCCAGTCAAAACTATTAAAAATCCCTATATTAAAAAACCCACGTTTCTTATTTTACCCCCTCTTTAAAGAAACTTACGAGACATGTTTCTAACATTTCGTTTCTGACGTTTCTGGCTGCTATGGATGATTGTATGCTAACGTGTCACTAAGGTCTATAACTTGGGAAATGAAAACCCAAATCTATCTAGCAAATGGGCAAGAGATAAAAGATGAAGAGTCTCAACACAAGTAATATAGAAGACACATCTACCAGTGGGAACCTTGCAACTGTGTAGCATATCCCTTGTGGGAAGCGTTAGCAAATTAGTCAAGTCATGAGTGAGTCTATGCAAGAGGATCTGTGGGCTGGCCACATTAGTTTATTTATTTTAAGCATTTTTTAATGAATATTCTTTAGGATTCTAGCATTATTTTATGGTTGACCAATATTTTATTATTATTTTATTGTTGGCCAACCTACAACTCCTTAGTATGCTCATACATATCAACATTTGGCTCCAAACTCTCCAACTTCTCAATCATGCGATCCATACCTTCATAGATCTTCCCAATGCATGGATCCATACCATCTGCAAGCCTAAACATATGCATGACAAGATCAACCATTAGAAAGGTGCGATTCACCTCATCCCAAAAATCTCTATCAGAGACCTATGCATTACATAACACAGCAGTAGCAATGGCAACCCCAATCCAATTTTCATTCTCATCACTAGCAAATAGCTCTCCAACTACACCTTTGCAATAGTGCCATCGACCAAGCATTAAAAAATTATAAATAAATAGTGTTCCGAGTATTTGAGAAGTTCTTTGCCACTTCTCTTGCAAAACTCAGTATGCAAGTACTAATAATCACATATAAATGTGACAATCTTGTTACAGTTCGCAACAAGAGATGCAATCCATGGCAAGTCCCCAATATCCTTCAACAAGTTATTCAAGCAATGTGCCATGCATGGACTGATACCACGACTATTAAAATCGCCGCCAATAAGGAAGCACGAGAGTCTATTCATTCACCTCCCAGCCATGCTCAGGAAGATGCAGAAAAAAACGAGTATAGTATCCTGCCAGTCGTCAATTTCTAAAGAGTTATACTAATTTTTAACTCACTTACTTAAGGCCTTGTTCCCACTTATTTCCTAAGCCCCTCGAACCCCGTACAGGTGCCCAAGGCCCCCGGACAGTCATCTCTCGTGTTGTTTCCCCATAAGTTACATTCATTAATGTAACATTTCCTCCCCCTCAAGAATCGGTTTCGTCCTCAAAAACGATACTTGGAAGGTCTAACTGTAAATTGGAAAACCTTTTTCTTAAAATCCTTACTCACTCCCATGTTGAGCTTTCTTCTGAACAATCTCTCCATTTTACCAGACATTCTTGATAAATAGTATGCCTTGTTCATCTATTACGAACATTTAAAATTCTTTTTGGTTCATGTGGAATAGATTGGTCATTGAATAGCTCCTTAATCTTATCATTTAAGACTAGATTATCCATATCACCCAGCTTCTTTCTTAGCTTGCTTACATGGAAAACTGGATGTGTTTTACTACCAGCAGGTAGTTGGAGATTGTAAGCCTGTTCCCCCACCCTCTTAATGTTAGAGATCATAGCCTATTTTGGAGGGCAGCTGCACAGTCGGACTGCCACGTGGCAGTCCGACTGGTTGCAGCCCAGTCGGCTGCATTTAATGCAGCCGACTTATTTCCTGGCTGCGCCCTATTTCTGGCGCCCTATTTCGTGGCAGATTTCGGCTATTTATAGTCGACACTTTCAGCAGTCTGTACACTCTTCTCTGACGCAGATTACAGACCGGTGACGCGCAGTTTCTGTCTCTGTTCACAGATTTCAGACAGCAGACAGTGCAGACTGCAGCAGACTTCGAGGTGGACAGCAGGTTGCATCGTCGAGGTGGAGACACGCAGTCCAGCGCACTGCGCCCGTGTATATCTTTGTATTCAGCATTCTTTATACAGCAGATCTTCATCGTCCACTGTCTCTTTCTCTCCCTTCTCTCTCTGCGTTCTCTCTCTCTCAGTCCTACGCTTCCGCACCGCTGCACTCTGACATGGTATCAGAGCAGTGTTTGAGGGCTGACTGAGCGCAGAATCAACCTGAAGAGGAGTTTCCATCGCGACACAAATTTGCGTTTTTTGCGTTTAAGGGCAGACAGGAGGGCTGCGCCTTGGAACAAGGCTGAAACGAGTGTGGGCGCACAGGAAAGGAGTACAGGTGGTGGATTTGCTGCTGTTTACTGCTGTTTGACGCGGAGAAAGTTTGAGTTTTCAGCCTACAAGTGCAGGTTTTGCTTTTTCATCGCCTCCGGGGGGTGAAGAAGGTTCAGGACGCGGAAGAGCCTTAGCAAGCTGAGTTTTCCCAGTCAGAGGGGGCTGCTTTTGCGTTTGTGAAGGCATTGCAGGTGAAGATGTCTACAGAGATTGACTTGGAGTTCCAGGCGAGGACCGGAAGGTGCCTGTTTTACCGGCTCTTCCTACAGATCAGAAGCTCGACGGCGACAACTACCGCATTTGGCGCATCATGATGTTGGCCATTCTTGAGTCCTATGATTTGGCGGAGTTGGTACAGGAGGAGATTGACCGGCCCTCGGTAAGAGATGAGTCCAAACTCTCTTCCGTGCTCGTGCGGAGTTGGCCAAGGCCCAGTCTCATTGGGACAAACTGAATGCGAGGATTCGATCCTTTCTCTTTCTATCATGCACTACAGCCGTGATCGCTCATATCGAGCACTTGACGGTGGCTCGTGAGATATGGCTGGAGCTTGATCAAATGTACAATCGGATGACCCTAATGAAGAGGGTTTCTTTGGAGGTACAGATGCGGATCTTGTCCATCAATAAGTCTTCTTCGCTAAGGGAATACATTAACAAGCTAAGGCAGCTACAGATGCAGGTTCAGAATGCGGGGAAGCCGATTTCCTCCGAAGACATGGCGATCACACTACTGTCCCAGTTGCCGCCACGATTCGGTACATTTTACTCTGCCCTCATTGCTTCTGGGCGAGAGTCTACTCTTCGGTGGGAAGAGTTGGTTCCTATGGTCTTGGACCAAGAGGAACAGTTAAAGAGACAGAATGCTTCCAAGACGGAGGCGCTGACAGGTCAAGCCTCTCAGAAGAAGGGGAAGGACCAAAAGAAGAAGAAGGGGGATAACAAGTCCAAGAAGGACAAGGAGAAGGACAAGGACAAAGACTCCACATGCCATATTTGTGGCAAGACTGGCCATTGGAAGAAGGATTGCCCTGACAAAGACACGAAGGACACCAAGAAGAAGAAAACCAAGGATTCTGGAGCAGTGGCTGCACCCTCATCAGCTGCATTTCTTCATCTAGCTGTCATTGAGGACGCTTTACCGAATGCTTCTGATGCTGCAATGACGGCCCCCCAGGCTCGAGAGTGGATTGTTGATAGTGGTGCCTCACGGCACATGACTCCTTCATCAGATGGTGTTGCCCAGTTGCGACCCTTGCGTGGGCAGATTCTCATTGGCGACAGCTCTTCAGTTTCTGTTGCAGGTCGGGGTAAGATGCAGCTTATTCCGGATGGACGAGGTGGTACCCATACCTCAGAGGTTTTGCATGTACCAGGACTAGGGTACCATCTCCTTTCAATTCATAAGATTTGCTCCCTTGGTCTTCTGGTGGAGTTTGACAGTACTACAGTGCGAGTCCTTGATCGTGAATCGAGGAAGGTTCTATCATCTGGATATGAGGAGAACGGCATTTACAAACTGAAGTCTTCCACCGCCCTCTCTACTCTTCTTCTTACCTCACAGTCACAGTCAGAGTTATGGCATGCTAGGTTTGGTCACCTGAACTATGACTATCTTCAGAGGGCGTCACGTGGACAGCTTGTTCGAGGGTTGCCGGATATAGTGGTGAGCCAGCAGCCATGTGTCTCCTGCATACGGGGGAAGCAACATAGGGATGCCATTCCCCACACAGCTTCGCGGCGGTCTACTTCACCGATGGAGCTAGTATCTACGGATCTATGTGGCTCTATGAGGAATGAGTCCCTGCGTGGAAGCTCTTACTTCATGCTGATCGTGGATGACTATAGCAGGATGGCATGGGCCTACTTTTTGGCACTAAAGTCAGAAGCTTTCTCGCACTTCAAGGATTGGCTTCTCTTTGAGGAGAACCGATCAGGCCGGCGATTGAAGACCTTGCGATCCGACAAGGGAGGTGAATTTGTGTCTAATGAGTTTGCTCGGTTTTGTGCAGATAGAGGAATTCACCAGGAGTTTGCCAATACCAATACTCCTCAAGAAAATTGTATTCTTAAACGGAAGAACCGCAATGTGATCGAGATGGCGCGCACCATGATGGAGCACCGACAGACCCCTCAGATTCTGTGGGCCAAGGCTGTGGCTACTGCAGTCCACATCCTTAATCGATCCCCTACTTCGGCCGTGGAAGGGATGACTCCATTTGAGGCTTATTTTGGGACGAAGCCAGATGTTTCTTACTTTCGGGTCTTTGGGTGTGATGCCTATGTTCACATTCCCAAGGCTCACCGTGATAAATTTGAAGCAGCTTCTCGAAAAGGTATTTGTTGGCTACAGCTCCCAGTCCCAAGGCTACCGACTGTATGATCCCATCAAGCGGGATGTATACACTAGCCGTGATGTGCGGTTTGTGGAGGTTCCGGCTACTTCAACGGGTGAGGAGCATCCCGTTCTTGGAGATCCAGGGGAGAGTTGGGCTCCTTCTACAGTTCCACTGGAGCCCGTGCCTTTTGATTATGATTCTGTTTCTAACACAGAGTCTACTGTTCCACCGGACCCCTCTGAGGAGTTACCACCAGTGGATATTCCAGAGTCTTCTGCTGATGGAGAACGACGAGGGGCGGTTCGGCCTCCTCCTCGCTGGGCCCGTGACACACTCCGTGATTCAGGGATCGAGGGGGTTCCTGAGGAGTGGGGACCGCAGGATGGTCCGCGGCGGTCACGGAGGCACCAGGCGCATTCTTCGGAGCTTGTTTGCTCCAACTATTGTTTGATGTCCCGTGTTATGCAGGATTGAGAGCCCACCTCCGTGAAGGAGGCTTTACAGTCCGCCCCATGGAAGAAAGCTATGGAAGCTGAGTTGGAGGCTATTGAGAGGAATGGCTCTTGGTCACTTGTGCCACGCCCCCCGAAGAAGAAGGTGATTGGAGTCAAGTGGGTCTTCAAGACCAAATATCTCAGTGATGGTACTTTGGATAAGCACAAGGCTCGCCTTGTTGCTAAAGGTTTTGCACAGCGCCCAGGGATTGACTGTCATGACACTTTTGCCCCCACAGCTCGTATGGCAACCATTAGAGCTGTTCTTGCTTTGGCTGGCCATAGGAGATGGCCTGTTTATCAGTTGGATGTGAAGTCGGCCTTCCTGAATGGTGATTTGAAGGAGGAGATCTATGTTGAGCAGCCTCCTGGCTTTGGTTCTTCAGATGGGAAAGTCTACAAGTTGAAGAAGGCCTTGTATGGCCTCAAGCAGGCCCCGCGAGCTTGGAACGAGAAGATTGATTCGTTCCTCCAGTCTCAGTTGGGATATCGGCGGTGCAAGGCCGATCCGCAGCTGTATGTACACACTTCCGAGGATGGTTGTGTGATGTTTGTCTTATATGTTGATGATTTGATTGTCACAGGTGATGCTGCACAGCAGGTCCAGGAGACAAAGTCAGCTTTACATCGGACGTTCGAGATGACGGATTTGGGTCTACTCCATTTCTTTTTGGGCCATGAGATTTATCAGTCTCAAAGGGGGATCTTTCTCTCCCAACAGAGATATGTACAGGAGCTCTTAGTGTCTTTTGAGATGGAAGACTGTCGGGCCCTCTCTACTCCTATGGATCCGAACTGGAAGGCCACTTCCCATTCAGCTTCTCCTTTGGCAGATGCGTCCCGCTATCGACAGTTGATTGGGTCTTTGATTTGGCTTCTCAACACGAGGGTTGATCTATGTTTTGCTATTGGGCTCTTGGCAGGGTTCATGAGTGAACCTAAGCCGGTGCATTGGCAGGCTGCTCAAAGGATACTTCGGTATCTGAGGGGGACGTCTGATTTAGGGATTCATTACCCCGCAGGGACAAATGGGTCAGATCTTGTACTTGCAGGTTCGAGCGACTCGGATTGGGCCGGTGACGTGGACCACAGGCGGTCTACTACAGGTTACTGCTTTACTTTGGGTGCAGGTGTTATTTCATGGAGTAGCAAGAAGCAGCCCACGGTAGCCCTTTCCTCTACTGAGGTGGAGTACCGGGCCGCGTCTTCCACCACATGCGAGGTTGTGTGGCTTTGGAGATTGTTGGAGGAGCTTGGGTGCCCCCAGACTCGTCCTACATTGCTGCGATGTGACAATGAAAGTTGCATTGCCTTGGCAAGGAACCCTGTTTTTCATGCCCGGACGAAGCACATTGAGATCCAGTACCACTTCATCCGAGAAAAGCTTCTAGATGAGACCATCACTGTGGAGTATTGCAAGACGGAGGACAATCTTGCGGATTTGTTTACGAAGGCGCTTCCTCAGGCTCTACTTCGGAGACATTCCAGATCCCTCAGGCTTCTGCCCTGTCCAGGCTCTGAGAGGGGGTGTTAGAGATCATAGCCTGTTTTGGAGGGCAGCTGCACAGTCGGACTGTGCAGTCGGACTGCCATGTGGCAGTCCGACTGGTTGCAGCCCAGTCGGCTGCATTTAATGCAGCCGACTTATTTCCTGGCTGCGCCCTATTTCTAGCGCCCTATTTCGTGGCAGATTTCGGCTATTTATAGTCGACACTTTCAGCAGTCTGTACACTCTTCTCTGACGCAGATTACAGACCGGTGACGTGCAGTTTCTGTCTCTGTTCACAGATTTCAGACAGCAGACAGTGCAAACTGCAGCAGACTTCGAGGTGGACAGCAGGTTGCATCGTCGAGGTGGAGACACGCAGTCCAGCGCACTGCGCCCGTGTATATCTTTGTATTCAGCATTCTTTATACAGCAGATCTTCATCGTCCACTGTCTCTTTCTCTCCCTTCTCTCTCTGCGTTCTCTCTGTCTCAGTCCTACGCTTCCGCACCGCTGCACTCTGACACTTAAGTATTGGAAAGAACCACAACACCTGGGTGAAAGCTTTGGGCATCGTCCCGCTTTCATGGTTTCAGTTTGTCCAGGCACTTTAAGATAGACCAATTCCCCTTTTTCAAAGGAGATGTCTCTTCGATGAGGATCTGCATAAGCTCTAGCTCAGTCTTGAGCTTTCTTAATATTTTCTTGATCAAATTTTAACATACTATTCATATCCTCCAAAAAATCTTTTGCTGCCTGAACCTTTTCCTTATGCAATCCTATTGCATGAGGAGCTCTAGGTTAAAACCCATACACTAGCATAAATGGACTATATCCAATGGAAGAGTGTTTGGCACTATTATATGCAAACTCTGCCATCGGTAAATATTCTTCCCAATTAGTTTGCCTTTTACTTACATATAATCTCAGCATATCTTCAAGGAATTGGTTAACCCTTTCAATTTGCCCATCAGTTTGCCGGTGCTCTGCTGTGCTCAAGCTAAGTTTAGTATCCAACTTCCTAAATACAGCACGCCAAAATTGACTATCAAATTTTATATCCTGATCAGAAACTATATTTGCCGGAAGGCCATACAATCGATATATGTTCTCTATGAACAATCTAGCCAATTCTAGTGTTTTAGCATCAGTTGAAGTTGGAATAAACCTAGCCATTTTGGTTAACCTATCCACAATCACCCACGCAGAGTCCTGCCCCCTCTGTGTCCTAGGTAACCCAACAATAAAGCCCATAGAGATACTCTCCCATTTTCCCGAAGGAATCTCTAATGGGTGGAGAAGTCCTTCCATTTTCAATCTTTCAACTTTATTAACCTGGCACTTATTACATTTGACCACATAATCAAGGACGCCCTTATTCATTCCAGGCCAATAGAACTGCCTTTTAATAAGACTATAAGTCTTATTAACTCCTAGATGTCCCCCACTAGGGGTATCATGACACTCAAAGAGTATCTGGCGCCTTATTTCTTCATCTTTCGGGACACATACCCTACCCTTGTAGAGTAAATAACCATTATCAATGGTAAAATTCTTCCACTTGAATCCCATTTGAGCAACCCCTGATGCTTCATTTCCTTGTTGAATATCCTCAGATGTTCCTTCCTCAGTGGAGGCCCTTCCATTTGGATCCTCATTTTCAATTGCTTCCCATATGTTGGAATATGCCGGATCAACCTGGCATTTCTCTTTTAAGAATTCAAATAAATCATAAGAGAATTGAGTAAAACAAAATTCATTTATGATGGCCATTCTGCTGAGCACATCAACCACTATATTGTACATTCCTTTTCTATACCTTATCTCATAGTCGAACTCTTGGAGGAGTTTGACCCATCTAGCTTTACGCCCTTATAGATCCGGTTGGTCATTAAGCCACTTAATGCTTTCATGATCCGACAAGATCAAAAGTTTGGCACCGTACAGATAGTGCCTCCATTTCTTCATTGCATGTACTATTGCATACAACTCCCTCTCATAAACTGAACAATTCCGTTTTGCATGGTCTAATTTCTTGCTTTCAAAAGCAACCAGTCAACCCTCTTGTAATAAGACCATGCCTATTGCCCTATCACTGGCATCAGCTTCAACTACGAATGGTTTATTGGGATCCACAATTAATAGTCTGGAGCTCTAGCAAAAGCTACCTTAAGTTTTTCAAAATTTTCATTTTGGTCTATTCCCCAATTAAAGCTCTTCCCTTTCCCTTTAAGTTGGTCCATCATTGGAACAACTATCTTAGCATAATCTTGAATGAATCTACGATAAAATCCAGATAAACCTAGAAAGATATGCAGCTCTTCCAGGTTCCTTGGAGATGGCCATTCAATAATTGCCCTTACTTTTTTTGGATCCATCTTAATTCACTCTTTCGAGATAATATGCCCCAAATATTTGACCTTGTGTGGGAAGAATTCACATTTAGTTTTCTTCGCATAAAGAAAACGGGTTCTTAACAATTGGAATACTAGCCATAAGTATTCCAAATGTTCTTCTTTTGATTTACTAAAGATCAAGATATCATCCAAGAAGACTACTACAAAGCGTCCTAGATAGGGCCATACCACACTATTCATCAGCTTCATAAATATAGCTGGTGCATTTGTGAGGCCAAAAGGCATCACCAAATAATCATAGTGCCCGTATCTAGTACGAAATGTCGTCTTAGGAACATCCTGGGCCTTAATTCTTACATGGCGATAGCCTGATTTTAAGTCAATCTTTGTGAAGAATTTTGCCCCTTGTAATTATCAAAAAGATCTTCCATTCTGGGCATAGGAAATTTATTCTTCACCATTATCTTATTAAGTGCTCTATAATCAACACAAAGTCACATAGAGCCATCTTTTTTCTTCACCAATAAATTTGGCGAAGCCCAAGGTGAATTGCTGGGTTGTATAAAACCCTTATCCAAGTAATCCTTGATTGTCTTTCAACTTCTTGGTGCTGTGTTTCACTTAGCCTGTAAGGTGGTTTAGAAACAGGGCGTGTATCCCTATCTATATCAATTGGGCGATTTACATCACCTCTATCTGGTAGAAGGCCACTAGGTAAGTCAAATGGAAACACATCTTTAAATTCATCTAACAAACCACTTAATTCACTATTTACATTTAACTCACAAGCATAGGAAAATTGTTGCTTTATATTACAAGAAGTAAAAGTGTCCTGTATAGGGAGGGACCATAACATATATACCTCACAAGCTTCCTTCTTCATCAACTTCAGTACTTCAAGGGAACACATCAAAGGGTTATCAGATACTTCATGTTCACCTTGAATCACAAAAGTCTTACCATCCCTTTCAAATTCCAGTGTATTATGATGATAACTACGCTTTAAGGATAGTTCCAATCCCCATAGCCACTCCCATCCTAGAGCGATATCAGCCCTTTCCATATTCATAATTTGGAAATCAAGCTTATCTTTATATCCTTGGATCTCAATTTCCAAATTGGATACCATTGTATCCCATATTTTGTTATCCTAACCTCACATCATACAAACAATATATTGATGCTCACTCTTTTGTTGGGAAAGTTTCAACTTTTTGACAAGTACATAGCTTATGAAACTGTGGATGGTAGAGTCATCAATCATTACTCTAACCCTCTTCCCACCTATCAATCCATGCACTCTAAGTAAATCATGTGGCCCGAAGGTAGGTTGCCACATGGAAGTTGACATACAACATCTTTGTTATACATCCTTGTGCAAGACCTCTAAAGATTTATACCTTTCATGCCCCTTTAATTCCAAGGTCTGCACTACATGGATTTGTTTCTCTTTTCCCTTGCCCTTGTCAGCAACTCCATTTGAACCCCCTGTGCTTGCACACGAGCAGTTAAATCATCAAATTGCTCTCGTGTAGCAAAAAATTCTTCCCAATGTTCTTCTTGCATTTCCGTTTCATGGGATCTTTTCATGGGGATCCACCATAGGGTGGTCCCCGGAACTAGAGCGTTCCGTTGCCCCCTCTCTCTCTTTCCCCTCTATCTATACACAGGAATTGGAAAGAAAATGTAAGAAATTTGCAGATAAAGGTGGGGTGCTTCCCTGTATTGGGTCTACAGGCGGGGATAGGCACGTGGGAATCAACGGTAGTATGGCGCATGACTGAGTTGGAAGATAACGTTTGCTGATGGGCTGCTCGTCAGGTCAAGTGCCGCATGGATGTCAAGCAGCTACGTGGCCGGAGCTACAAGCGAAATTGCAACCTAGCGCACAAACTGAATGACTATAGTGACAATCGGGAGAATTGCGGGCAGATTGTCGAGTGGGGCTGTCGGCACATTGAATGGGCCGTCGATTGACAAAGTAAGACCTAAGAGGATTGCAGGTAGTGTGACGAAAGACAGGCCGTAGGAGATGAGGTGGAGCTTTTGTGCTTTCCTATCAGGTAAGAAAGCTGGGTTGCCCTGTCACGCTGGATGCGGCCCTTAGCAGCGGTGCCCTGTCATGCTGGATACGGCCCTTAGCAGCAACGCCCTGTCTCCAAATCACGAGTGGACGAGATCGTTGCTTTGATACTAGTGTTAAAATCGCCGCCAATAAGGAAGCACAAGAATCTATTCATTCACCTCCCAGCCATGCTCAAGAAGATGCAGGAAGAAAACGAGTGTAGTATCCCACCAGCCGTCAATTTCTAAAGAGTTATACTAATTTATAACTCACTTAAGGCCTTGTTCCCACTTACTTCCTAAGCCGCACCCAAGGTCCCCGGACAATCATCTCTCGTGTTGTTTCCCCGTAAGTTACATTCATTAATGTAACAACGACCTACTGACACTAATGGCCCATAAGAAGGTTACATAGCCGTTAATACCAATGGTCTTCTATCCGTGCTAGCCTTGGAGTCCATGATGCTGGATCCACTGCTATGTTTGGTGTCCTCCTAGCATGTGAATTTGCCATAGAAGTGGCTACGTGGTCAAGCAACTCTTGTCTTTTCTCAACTTGTACAAAGGTGTAAAAACCCACCTCTTTCCCCTCATGCACAAGATGGGCTTTCACTTTATCGACCCCTGTAAGCATAAGGGTAAAACATTTCCAAGGGGAAGCCCCTCCACCTCTCACTAGCACCCCTACATCTACCTCATCCCACCAAATGCCAAGGTGTTGATTACAATTTTTAGATTCAAACATTGTGTATATTGTCTAGCTCTTATCCCTAGTATGTTCCCATGCCTTCAAAACAATTTATTTCTATTTTCATGGATTTATATTGATGTATTCATAATTTTTGAACATATAGTTTGTAATGCAATTATATGATTGTAGCTAATTTAAACCATTAATCTTTTACTTGTTAACCCAATGTATTATAATTGTTACTTCGGTAATATATTACATTCCATTGGAAATGAAGAGCTTGCACATGCTATTGCTCGGCATATGTATTGCTAGCTCATATCCCTAGTATGATCCCAAGCCATTGAAATATTTTAATTTAGTTTTCTGAGATTCTCATTATTTCTTAACTTTGTTTCTTACGGAGTCTTTATGATTTTATGCACATATAGTTATATGACTCTGGCTAATTTAATCCTTCATGATTGTAAAAAGGCACTTGGGCAAGAGAACAATTTCCTTGTGAGGACACTTGTCCAAGTGGCACCATTGCATTGCATTTTGTATGAGCATGCTCCCTCTTGAATACCTCCAATGCATTAGCATTCTGTTCGTGCAAACATGCATCTGTGCACATTTATCCCTTTTTAGCCTTTAGACTAGTCGACTCTAGATCCACCATATTTGTGGCATTGCACGTGGCAATCTCTCAAGCAATCTCCCTTGCTTGCTTAGCTTGTTTAGCTTCCGCACTTCTTTTTTGCCTCTCCATATACCTGCCATAGATGCTTCCCACACTTAGCCTATTTTCTTCATTGTCAACACCCAATAGTGGTTGGGATAGGTTTATTTTTACTGAAGGTCTTGGGACTAACAATCCCTATCTCCCTTTGGAAGACTTCTTCATTGTCAATACCCAATAGTGGTTGGGATAGGTTTATTTTTACTGAAGGTCTTGGGACTAACAATCCCTATCTCCCTTTGGAAGACTGCTAATCAACCAAATACTTTTTGAAAACCCTCACTTAATGATAAATCTTAGATTTTTGAAAAACACAACAAAGCCCTCCCAAAAAAAAAAAAAAAACTTGTGTTTCCATCTGCCTTTGCAACACTTAGGCTCCCTTGGTAAAATAACCGGGAGTGGTTCAACAGAGTTTTGGTGTTGCACACATAAACCCTAATTTGGGAGGCCCCAAACTTTCAATAAATAGATAGTTTGCCTCCCATTCAGCCCAATCTCATTTATGCAGGTTTCAAGTGATCTAGCTTCGCTACCCACACCCTATCCGCAAAGGACATCTCAGTCGAAGCTGCCTGGCATTGCCTTTACCCATCCAACACTTATTTCTAGCCTCCATCTTGCCATGGTGTTGTTTCCAACTGTCGACAGCCCTCCGAAGGCTGCAGTTTTCTTCTCCTCATTGCTCTGTCTATTAGAGATCTGGCATATACTGTTGCTAGATGTCTTCAAAGGCTGCCTTTTTGCATTTTGGCATCCATTGGAGTACGAAACTCTCTCCAGCTCATTAACTCTAATCAAAACAAAATAAACACCTACCTACCTCAGGAGCATAGGACCACCACTGACAGGTGAGCTTTTTCACACTCCAGAGAGTGCTAATGAGTATTGAGCTTGGGATCCCAACATCCTGAAACACCATATTTCATAACACATCTAGTCGTTACAAGCATGGACCCATAAGATACATGCCTCATCATTCTCAAATCCAAAATCAAACATAACCATAGAAACATTGTTTTTAATACACTTCTTGATATATCCAACGCACAAAGTCTACCCCTTCATCCATATCTGTATCTTCCTAAAAGCATATCATTATTTTAGTATGTTTTCCTATTTTCTAGTAGTAAATATCAGTAATTAGGGTATTTCTTTACACCCAGGGATTTGAAAGTGTAGCAATACTACACAAGGATGGGCTTAATCATATATAGTACAAGTGGTCAATAGTAAGGATGAGCAAGCATGCTTCTTTCAGTGACTAAAGGGCAAAGATATAAACACGGCAACACAACACCCTATACAACCTACAAAAAACACCTTCTATCAGGGGCTCATGGCTTGCTCATTTACAGTGAGCCTTGCACACACCCCCCATTGTGGAAGATCCACTTGCTTCTAGTTCAACCGAAGAGAACCATGAACACAGAGAGAGAGAAAGAGAGAGACAGCAAGAGATTGAAGAAAGAAATCTGCACTAACTGAAGATGAATGCTGAATACAAAAGAGTGAACTGATCAGTCCTTGCACACAACCCAGGGAGTCAGTGCGAACACTGGATTAGGTTGAGAATGATGATGGTAGCACCGGAGACGGAGGAGTATGCCAAAGACAGTGTGTCCAAATCAACAACCTGCAGAAAGCCAAGATGAGAATGAGCTGCCAAGTGGGAGGGGGGTATAAATAGCAGAAATCCCCCCAAAGTGGCCAACCTGAATCTGGACCCTAAAATTGGGCTGACCTGCATCCCTGGCGACTACAATAAATGCAATCCAACTGCACCAGAATACTACATAAATGCTGACATGGCAGTACAGATGTAGATGTGGCAGTCTGGAGCAGTCATAATGCGGCAAGGGGCAGCAAAATGACTGGAAAACCTAGGAAATGCATGTGAAATGCACACTAAACTATCAGAGCTCCAATGTCTCTATCAAACTCTAACAGGAGCTCACAACCAAGAGATGACAGAGATTGACAAACCCTAAAATAGGCAAGCTAACACCAACAGGGTGGACCATGGAGTCTGGACTATGTGATTGGACTTCCCTCACTACTAGGACTTCTCTCTGCTCATCCCAATCATTGCCTTAACGATTACTAGATGCCCCCTAGCTAGCTCATCACACTCCTTCTCAGATACCTCATGAATCGTCACTCTCACTACCATTCTCAAGTTCATGTTTCTACTCAGCAGAGGAGGTACACCACCGTGTCATAGAGTTGGATCCAATCCATGGGAGTGAGATTGTCATACAGCCAACTGTAAGAATCTAGGCTAACTTGTACTATGAATTGTTTGACCAATACTACTAGTCATGGGTGCTGAATTTGCATTACCAAATAGTCACTACCAACATGCTTGGTAAGTTAGGTTGCACCCCCACCTAAGAGCCTCACTTGGCGCCCACATTTGGGTCCATTATTCGGATAGATAAGTTTGCATACCTCCAAACACATTTCCATGCAAACCTGTTAATTCAGTGCTGCTAGGGCTTTGGCCAGCCAGAGCATTCGCTGCCATAGTTTAGAACCAAGGGCCTCCTCCAAAATAACCTAGATGAGTAGATGGTGGCTGAGCTGCATGCTGCACCTGCTGAAAATTATTACCTTGCCAATTAATTTTAGCATCCAAAATACTACTCTACTGGGAGAACACTCTGCACTAATGGTTTTATTGATCGTTGTCCAACAAAATGCTGGAGTCTAATATCAAGTGGGCTATTCTTGAACCATACAAGGACCTCAAATAGGTGTAACCTGCCTCCAATTTGCGGTCTCTGAAGAATCTTACAATGCAACAAACTTGGGATTCTTCAAAAGCTAGGCAAAAGACTTTATTAAAGTAACATCATCCATCTAATCCCCATGTACTAGAGGACTGGACTCCCATTCCTTCTTTACATCATCTGCATATTGAGAAACTTTTGTTCCAAGAGATCTCGGTCCTTTAAAAAATCCTTGCTTCATTCCACATGGGACATCTTCTTGAATGCTTTTTTTGCGACACTGAATTTTAACACTTAAGGTGCTCACACCCTAAGCAATCATGGAGTCCCCCCCCCCCCCCCCAAAAAAAAGGAATTTAGTAATGTCCTAGCATCTCAACCATGAAACTGACCTTTGGTGAATCATAAGGCAATTATCTTTAACTTACACGCACTTAATCTTAGAAACAAAAATCTAGTAATAAAATACCAATCAAATGGTGGAGTAGAATATTCCTAGGCTTGGACACATAGAAAGACTGGCCCCAAAGTCGGACACCCCTAGTGGTGTTTCTTTTATTATTATTAATTTCTTGTACAATTGTTACTACTCAAAAAGCTCCGCTTGTTGGCTTTCTTTCCAAACTCAGCCCTTAGTAGGCCAATCAAATACCACTACTCATGGATTTGCAATATTCGAGTACATCTTTCCAATTGCTCTCACAAGCCAAGACCAGTTGTTAGCAATTATCAACTCATGAGTGAGTTTGGGCATTTGTGGCAATGGTCTGGGCATTTTAGTGTTAGAAGGGCCTGCCAACCCCTCCTACTACTTTCTAGTGCAGGTGATGCAATCACCCTCACGACTCTCCACTGCCAGAGAGGGAATATGAGAGGGTGGTGAGGTGGGAGCAATGAGCATAATCTATACAGGATACAAGTGCACATGTTCCATAGAGGGACTTCTTTTACTCGTCGACCGAAGTTTGGCAAGTTTTGAGATCTTGGAGCTAGGATTGACTTCCAAGTTCAATTATTACTTAATAGGGAGCAGGATTTGCTCCTAGACCAAGCTCACATGAGGGGATACTTTGGCACTCTTGGCCAAAGGCGGAGAATCCATGTTCACACATACTCAAAGTGCATTTTTGCCAAGATGGTCATATATGTGGTCTTTGTTGTATGGCCTACGATGAGTCATTATCCTTGTCTCCTTGAATTGTATCAAATCACCCATGATGTGTCAGAAGTGGTGCAGCAATGGACGCATAAACAACATGCTGAAATAAACTACTAAAACACAAGACGAGAAAGAATGAATGAATAAACACAAATACAAATGAGAACTCAGATGTATGCTCGGGAAACTGAATCCATATCGAACACGAGACAGCAACATACAACAGTGAGTCACTGGCTGTGTGGGCATCCTGGCACCGACTCCTCTCTTCCCAAAAGAATCCACAAATGATGGCTGAAGTACAGAAGAGGAGGAGGAGCCCCAACAATATATAGGCATAAAATGGGGGGAGCAATAAATGCAATCAGCCAGCATTAAATGCTCCCTAGCCCTAAAAGGGGTGTCAGAGTGCAGCGATGCGGAAGCGTGGGACCAAGACTGAGAGAGAGAGTGAACGCAGAGAGAAGAGGGAGAGAGAGAGAGACAGTGGAAGATGAAGATCTGCTGTATAAAATGTGTTGTATACAAAGATAAGCAGATATGTACACGGGCGCAGTGCGCGGGACTGCGTGTCTCCACCTCGACGATGCAACCTGCTGTTCACATCAAAGTCCGCTGCAGTCTGCACAATCTCTAGCCTGTAACCTGCGAACAGAACTGTAATCTGCACGAATCTCCAGCCTGAAACCTGCGATCAGAAGTGTGAAAACTGAGCAGAACATCGGCTATAAATAGCCATCATGAATGCGCCCAGAATATGCAGGTCGGCTGCATTAAATGCAGTCGACTGACTAGTACAAGTCGGACTGCCACGTATCTGATATCGCTAACACCCCCTCTCAGAGCCTAGACGGGGCAAAAGCCTGAGGGATCTGGCATGTCTCCGAAGTAGAGCCTGGGGAAGCGCCTTCGTAAACAAATCTGCAAGATTGTCCTCCGTCTTGCAGTACTCCACAGCGATGGTCTCATCCAGAAGCTTCTCTCTGATGAAGTGGTACTGGATCTCTATGTGCTTCGTCCGGGCATGGAAAACAGGATTCCGTGCCAAGGCAATGCAACTCTCATTGTCGCATTGCAACAAAGTAGGACGAGTCTGGGGGACGCCAAGCTCCTCCAACAATCGCCGAAGCCACACAGCCTCACATGTGGTGGAAGACGCGGCCCGATACTCCGCCTCAATAGACGAAAGGGCTACCGTGGGCTGCTTCTTGCTACTCCACGAGATAACACCTGCACCCAAGGTAAAACAGTAGCCTGTAGTAGACCGCCTGTGGTCCACATCACCAGCCCAATCCGAGTCGCTCCAACCTGCAAGTACAAGATCTGAACCACCTGTGCCTACTGGATAATGAATCCCTAAGTCAGATGTCCCCCTCAAATACCGAAGTATCCTCTGGGCAGCCTGCCAATGCACCATCTGAGGTTCACTCATGAACCGCGCCAAGAGATCAACAGCAAAACAAAGATCAACACGAGTGTTGAGGAGCCAAATCAATGATCCAATCAACTGACGATAACGGGAAGCATCCGCCAAGGGAGAAGTGGAATGTGAAGTGGCCTTCCAGTTCGGATCCATAGGAATAGAAATGGTCCGTCGCAAAAGAAACCAAGAGCTCCTGTACATATCGCTGCTGAGATATGAAAACCCCCCTATGAGACTGATAAATCTCATGGCCCAAGAAAAAGTGGAGTAGACCCAAGTCCGTCATCTCGAACGTCTGATGTAAAGCTGCCTTCGTCTCTTTGACCTTTTGTGCATGATCACCTGTGACAATCAAATCGTCAACATACAACACAAAAAGCACACAACCAACCTCGGAAGTGTGGACATAAAGCTGCAGATCGGCCTTGGAACGCCGATATCCCAACTGTGACTGAAGGAACGAGTCAATCTTCTCGTTCCACGCACGCGGAGCTTGCTTGAGGCCATACAAGGCCTTCTTTAACCTGTAGACTTGCCCATCTAAAGATCCAAAGCTAGGAGGCTGCTCGACATAGATCTCCTCCTTCAAATCACCATTGAGGAAGGCCAACTTCACATCCTACTAGTAGACAGGCCATCTCCTATGGCCAGCCAAGGCAAGAACAGCTCGAATAGTCGCCATACGAGCAGTGGGGGCAAAAATGTCATAACAATCAATCCCTGGGCGCTGTGCAAAACCTTTAGCAACAAGGCGAGCCTTGTGCTTGTCCAAAGAACCATCGCTAAGGTACTTGGTCTTGAAGACCCATTTGACACCAATCACCTTCTTATTCGAGGGGCGAGGCATGAGATACCAAGTGCCATTCCTCTCAATAGCCTCCAACTCGGCTTCCATAGCTTTCTTCCATGGTGCGGACTGTAAAACCTCCTTCACGGAGGTGGGCTCTCAATCCTGCATAACACGGGTCATCAAACAATAGTTAGAGCAAACAAGCTCCATAGAATGTGCCTGGTGCCGCCGTGACCGCCGCGGACCATCTTGCGGTCTCCACTCCTCAAGGACCCCCTCGATCCCTGAATCTCGGAGTGTGTCACGAGCCCAACGAGGAGGAGGCCGGACCTCTCCTCGTCTCTCTCCATCAGCTGAAGACTCTGGGATATCCACCGGTGGTAACTCCTCGGGGGTGACCGGTGGAACAGTAGACTCTGTATCGGAAACAGAATCGAAATCAAAAGGCATTGGCTCCAAAGGAACTATCTCGGGAGCCCAACTCTCCCCTGGATCTCCAAGAACAGGATGCTCCTCACCCGCTGCTATGGCCGGAACCTCCACGAACCGCACATCTCCACTGGTGTACACATCCCGCTTGACGAGATCACACAAACGATAGCCTTGGGACTGAGAACTGTAGCCAACAAACACCTGTCTTTGGGAAGCTGCTTCAAATTTATCCCGATGAGTCTTGGGAATGTGAACATAGGCATCACACCCAAAAACCCTGAAATAAGAAACATCGGGCTTAGTCCCAAAGTAAGCCTCAAAAGGTGTCATCCCATCAATGGCCGAAGTGGGGGATCAATTAAGGATGTGGGCTGCAGTAGCCACAGCCTCGGCCCACAGAAATTGAGCTGTCTGTTGGTGCTCCATCATGGTGCGCGCCATCTCGATCACACTTCAGTTCTTCCGTTCAAGAATGCCATTTTCTTGAGGAGTATTGGTGTTAGCAAACTCCTGGTGAATACCTTTATCTGCACACAAACGAGCAAACTCATTAGAAACAAATTCACCACCCTTGTCGGATCGCAAGGTCTTCAATCGCCGGCCCGATCGGTTCTCCTCAAAGAGAAGCCAATCCTTGAAGTGGGAGAAAGCCTCCGACTTCAACGCCAAGAAATAGGCCCAAGTCATCCTGCTGTAGTCATCTACGATCAACATGAAGTACGAGCTCCCTTTCAAGGACTCATTCCTCATAGGGCCACAAAGATCCGTAGATACAAGCTCCATCGGTGAAGTAGACCGCCGCGAAGCTTTGTTGGGAATCGCATCCCTATGCTGCTTCCCACGAATGCAGGAGACGCATGGCTGCTGGCTCACCACTATGTCCGGCAACCCTCGAACAAGCTGTCCACGTGACGCCCTCCGAAGATAATCATAGTTGAGGTGACCAAACCGAGCATGCCATAGCTCTGACTGTGTCTGAGAGGTAAGAAGAAGAGTAGGGAGAGTGGTAGAAGACGTCAATTTGTAGATGTCGTTCTCCTCATATCCTGATGAGAGAACCTTCCTTGACCCACGATCAAGGACTCGCACCGAATCACTGTCAAACTCCACTAAAAGTCCAAGTGAACAAATCTTATGAACCGAAAGTAGATGATTACCCAAACCTGGCACATGCAAGACCTCTGAGGTATGGGTACCACCACGTCCATCTGGAATAAGCTGCATCTCACCCCGTCCTGCTATAGACACCGAAAAGCTATCTCCGATGAGAATCTGCCCATGTGAAGGTCGCAACTGGGCAACACCAACTGATGGAGTCATGTGCCGAGAGGCACCACTGTCAACGATCCACTCTCGAGCCTGGGGAGCTGTCATCGCAGCATCAGAAGCCTTCGGTGTAGAGTCCTCAATGACTGCTAGATGAAAAAACGCAACTGATGAGGGTGGAGCCACCGCTCCAGAATCCTTCGATTCCTTCTTGTTGGTGTCCTTCTTGTCTTTGTCGGGGCAATCCTTCTTCCAATGGCCGGTCTTTCCACAAATATGGCATGTGGATTCTTTGTCCTTGTCCTTCTTTGACTTGTTGTCCTCCTTTTTCTTCTTTTGGTCCTTCCCCTTCTTCTGAGAGGCTTGACCTGTCAAGGCTTCCGACTTGGAAGTATAATGTCCCTTCAGTTGTTCCTCTTGGTCCAAGACCATAGAAACCAGCTCTTCCCACCGAAGAGTAGACTCACGCCCCGAAGCAATAAGGGCGGAGTAAAAAGCACAGAATCGTGGCGTCAACTGGAACAAGAGTGTGATCACCATGTCTTCGGAGGAAATCGGCTTTCCCGCATTCTAAACCTGCATCTGAAGCTGTCTAAGCTTGTTGATGTGCTCCCGCAACGAAGAAGACTTGTTCACGGACAAGGTCCGCATCTGCACCTCCAAAGAAACCCGCTTCATAAGGATCATCCGGTTATACATCTGATCAAGCTCCAGCCATATCTCCCGAGCCACCGTCAAGTACTCGATGTGGGCTATCACAACTATAGTACAAGACAAAAAAAGAAAAGAACGAATCCGGGCATTCAGTTTATCCCAGTGAGACTGTGCCTTGGCCAACTCCGCACGAGCATCGGAAGAGAGTTTGGACTCATCTCTCACCGAGGGCCGGTCAATCTCCTCCTGTACCAGCTCTGCCAAATCATAAGACTCAAGGATGGCCAACATCATCACGCGCCAGATGCGGTAATAGTCGCCATCGAGCTTTTGATCTGCGGAAAGAGCCGGTAAGACAGGCACCTTCCGATCCATGATCGTCTGGAACTCCAAGTCAATCTCTGTAGACATCTTCACCTGTAATGCCTTCACAAACGCATAAGCAGCCCCCTCTAACTGTGAAAACGCAGCCTGCTAGGGCTCTTTCTTCCGCGTCCCGTACCTTCTTCACCCGCCGGAGGCAATGAAAAAGCAAAACCTGCACTTGAAAGCTGAAAACACAGCCTTCCTCCTCTTCAGACAGCAGTAAATCCACCAACTGGACTCCTTTCCCGTGCGCCCACGCTCGCTTCAGCCTTGTTCCGATGCGCAGCCCTCCCACTTGCCCTCGAACGCTGGAAATGCAACCTTGTGTCGCAATGGAATCTCCTCTTCAGGTAGGTTCTTCACTCAGTCAGCCCTTCTTCACTGCCCTCATACCATGTCAGAGTGCAGAGATGCGGAAGCGTGGGACCAAGACAGAGAGAGAGTGAACACAGAGAGAAGAGGGAGAGAGAAAGAGACAATGGAAGATGAAGATCTGCTGTATAAAATGTGATGTATACAAAGATATGCAGATATGTACACGGGCGCAGTGCGCGGGACTGCGTGTCTCCACCTCGACGATGCAACCTGCTGTTCACCTCGAAGTCCGCTGCAGTCTGCACGATCTCCAGCCTATAACCTACGAACAAAACTGTAATCTGCACGAATCTCCAGCCTGAAACCTACGATCAGAAGTGTGGAAAACTGAGCAGAACATCGGCTATAAATAGCGATCATGAATGCGCCCAGAATATGCAGGTCGGCTGCATTAAATGCAGCCGACTGACCAGTACAGGTCGGACTGCCACGTGGCAGTCTGATTGGTCTGTTATGCAGGTCGGCTGCATTAAATGCAGCCGACTGACCAGTACAGGTCGGACTGCCACGTGGCAGTCTGATTGGTCTGTCCGACCAGACTACCGTACTGTACGGCCAGGGATCTGATATCGCTAACAAGGGGCACCAAAAAAATGCCAAATAAATACTACATAAAATGTTGTAGCCTCTGTAGCACAGACTCGTACCTAAGCTGACTAATCTGCTAACACCCTCTCTCAGATCAGGGGTGATCTGATACAATACAATAGTACAATGATAGGGAATCATAAACTATACAACATAAACCACCAGAAAAACCATGGATATCCAAGTAGTGAGTGGCCAGCCCACCACCAAGATGCCTCGAAGAGTATCTGACGTCGATGTCGATCATAACAGCACCACCTGAAAATAGAGAAGAATCATAGCAGCTCTCTGTGTTATGTCACCTATGTCACGCAGGACATACAAGACCTATCTGCCAAACATGTCACTGAGCATGTGACCATGGAATCCCCGCCTTCGGCCAAAACTGCCAAAGTATCCCCTCATGTGGGCTCCAGACGAAAACCTCCCGCTCTCTGTCAAGTAACCAGCCCATCATGAACCTGGATGTCAATCCTAGCTCCAAGATTTGTTCCTGCCAGACTTCAGTCGATGCGTTAGGGATGTCCCTCTCTGGATCTTGTGCATCTGTATAGACATATAGATGAGGCATGGCTGCCCCATCCCACCATCCTCACACTCCCTCTCTGGCATTGGAGAGTCGTGAGGGATGTCCGCATCACCACCACTAGAAAGCAACTGAGGAAGGGGCCACTAAGCCCTTCCCATGATCCGAAGAAGAGGATCCCTTCCGCGCATTGACTTCGCCTTGGCTGGAGGATCAGAATCAGAATCTGAGACAGATGATGACTCGTCGGAGGAGTCATCATCTGTCTTCATCTTCTGCTCCTTTTTCTTCCTGGAAGCCGCTAACTCTTTGCAGTCCTTCCTTAAATGACCCTTCTTGCCACAGTGGTAACACTGGGCCTTCAACTTCTTCATCTTCGAACCCCTCTCTGAAGCTGCAAGAGCCTCACCTGAACATCCATAATGTGACGGAAGCCTCCCCTATAGTTGCAAAGTAGCCTTATGCTCAAGTAGCATGGAGGACATGTGAAGAAAACTAACAGGAGTCGTAGATGTCTGTGTCCGTAAAGCATTCACCACTCCATCAAACTCCCGAGGAAGCTTGTAGAGTACCGTACCAACAAGATGTGCCTCTAATAGCGCAGACTGCATAGTGCGAAGCTGGTCCTGGAGTTGGGTAACACTAAGTAGGAAGGATTGAATCGTATCTTTGGATTCAGACTTCAGTTGCTGGAGCTGGTCATAGAGAGTAACGGCCCTCATGGTGGAAGGAACCTCATACATCAACTATAACTTCGACCATGTCTGAAGTTGTCGTACAAGAGGTGACAGCCGGTAGGACTTCTTTGGAAATACACCAAAGTAAGGCCAAAGAAGCACAAGCATCATCCGAATCCCATGTAAGCACTGCCTCCTCATGGTTATCTTCATCAAAATCAGATGGAACAGGAGAAGGTTGTTGAGGACGGGCCATAGCTCCACCAACCACGTACCATAACCGCTTCTGAATAAACCAAGCCTTCATCACGGCACTCCACGTGTGGAGCTTGTCATCAGTGGATGTGCATGGAGGAGCCATCTGGAGAGGATTTAGAAAAGAAGTAGAGGAAAGAAGGGATTGGGAGAGGGAACACGGCCAAACCACGAGCACAGACTGCAAAAAGCAAGAGTTTACGTGCAGTATAACCCAAAATCTGATCAAAATAAGACAAAAGCTGCTGTGAAAAGCCAAGAAATCAGTCAAAAATAGCAAAAACGGCCTGATGATGTAAGCCCCCAGCCATGAGGAGATGCAGCAACACCAAAACGCAGGCTGAAATGGATGCGCAGGCTGTACAGATGCTGACGTCAGCAAAAAACGCAGGCAAAACTGGTCGCCTGATTGGAGCAGTAGCTGCCTGATCAGCAAGAGGGAAAACAGTCCTGAAATCAGCAAAGACAGCAAAAACACAAATCCTGAAATCTCATACCATGTCAAAAGTGGTGCAGCAATGGAAGCATAAACAACATGCTGAAATAAACTGCTGAAACACAAGACAAGAGAAAGAATGAATGAATAAACACAAACACAAATGAGAACTCAGATGTATGCTCCGGAAGCGGAATCCATATCGAACACGAGACAGCAGCATACAACAGTGAGTCACTCGCTGTGTGGGCATCTTGGCACCGGCTCCTCTCTCCCCAGAAGAATCCACAAATGATGGCTGAAGTACAGAAGAGGAGGAGGAGCCCCAACAATATATAGGCATAAAATGGGGGGAGCAATAAATACAGTTGGCTAGCATTAAAGGCTCCCTAGCCCTAAAAAGGGCACCAAAAAATGCCAAATAAATACTACATAAAATGCTGTAGCCTCTGCAGCACAGACTCATACCTGAGCTGACTAATCTGCTAACATGATGTGAGAGAGGTGTCAGAAGTGGAGCAACAATGGAAGCGTAAGCATATGCTGTAATAAACTGTTGGAACACAAAACAAAAGAGAAAGGGAAAGAAAGGACACTAAAGAACTCAATACAGATGAGAACTCAAATGTATGCTGGGGAAATGGAATCCATATATCCAATACGAGACAGTCGCATACAACAGTGAGTCACTAGCTGTGTGGGCACCGGCATTGGCTCCTCTCCCCAGTAAAACCTCCATAGGTGATGATAAGTGACTGACTGACTGAGGAGGAAGAGCCTGAATAAATAGGACAAGACAGCCTACGGGGCCTAAAAAGAAACACACTGATATGCCCACCATCTAAAATGCCTTAAGTACATAAAATGATTGACAATGACAATGTTAGAGCTCCTAATGTCCTCAACTTACTCAGACTGAGGTTCATAGGTAGGAGATGATTATATAAGACACACCTTTGCTAACAAGTTCTCTCAAAAAAGCCTAAAGTCTTAGCAGATCTACACAAAGCTATGAGATCATTCTCGATATTCATGAACAGCATCACTAGCTTAGGATAGCATCTCTTTCACCATAGCAACCATTGCCTACCCTACTATTGCCATCACGTGCCTTGGAACAGAATCAACTGGCTGAAAAACAACATTGCCAGCATTAGAACAGCGTCACATAGGCTGAAAAACATTGCCTATACGGTAGCCAGCACAATCAACCTCTGGACAGCCACAACCAAACCAATAGATGATGGATCCCCATGTGGCAGCCACAATCATGTGTTATGGTTTCCATTGCTCATTCAATCTTTGAGTTCTTATGTTCCTTTCTTTCATTCTTCATTCTTTTCAATATTCCGCACTTATGTTTTTCCCGTTTATTTGCTCATTCTCACATGGTATTGAATGACTAGTGTTGCAGATTTTGGTGCTTTGTGATGTAATTCCTGTTGTTTCAGATTTTCTAGAGGCTGGTCTACTACCAAGGAGGTTGTCAATCATTGTGTTTTCATGTAGAAAGTCATCATCTTGAGCCGGGCAACCAATTGCATGCTGAGTTTAAGCTGGGCGAACCTTCTCGTTGCTGTGCAACCTACTGGACAAAGCTGACTACCCTGCATTTTTTACTCTCGATGCTTCATAAGTGCAAAAGCTGCTTTGTGTTAGTCTCCTATGCAGTCCCCTGCCTATTCACTCAGTTGTTGACTTTGTGTGTCCACTTGGACTACAAGCATTATGGTAAATCTATTGTTTTTGACCCTTCGAGCTGACCTTTTTTTTGGCTGTTTTATGTTGACGTTCCTTACATGCACATGGCAATTGCATTTTCAATGGCTGGTGGAATCTGATTGTGTTTCAGCTTTAGAGTAGGTTCATGTTGTTGAAAGATAAGCATAGGAACTCTCCCTACATTAGAGAGGATAAGGGTAGCTAGGTGTAAAAGGGCTGGAGGACAGGGGAAACCCTAACCCTAACCCTAACTCCTCCAGTGGCTATATAAACAGCCTAAAGTATACACTCAATGAAGAGGAGAGTGTACTAGTTGTACTTTGAGCAACTAACTAACAAGATCTTGTCTTGTACTTGAGCTCTCTCTCTCTCCCTCTTGTGCACACTCTCTCAAGCCTTCAACTCTGATTTGCAACATGGTATCAGAGCCTTCTCTGATCCCTTCAGCTTCCTATACCCTCAACTTCATTAAATGCATATGATTTTCCATCATCTTCATCTTTTACCTCTTACCTCCATAGCCAACTAGACCCACCTTTGATGGAGGACTTGGGGAGAACAAAGGAGGAGGTTTCAGCTCAAGGCCCCTTCTAAGGAACTCTTCCCCAACTCAAGGCGCAACACCCCAGTCCCATAAACCCCCACATTAGCCACGCAGAAGGACGACATTGCATCAAGCTCAGAATCGGCACAGTTTTAGGCAATGTGATGCTTCCAGGTATGGCGTGGTCAGTAGGTGGCGCAATCTCCTTGGCCACCATAGGGCTTTTAAAGCCCCACCAGTGAGCTATCTCCCGCTAAGAGGGTTTGCTAAAATTCTTCCTGTATTGGCTGAAATCAACCAAACCCTAACTGCCAGTTTCCTCGCAGCCATAGCCAGGAAGCTTCAAGCTTCTTCAACTTTTAAATTTTTTAATGTTTGGTCATTAACAATGATTTTAATCACTGAGTCAACTCTTCCTGAGTCAGTTACTAATCTAGGAACCTTATCTCAAAGGTTATTGTACTTGGAAGGTCATCATCAAGCTCATCAAGACCGACATCTACCATCCCTAGCAACATGAGCTAGAGATGAGTGCTTGTAAGCACTAAGGCACATTGCTCAATCATTATTGCTGCTGGTACTTACAAAATCTGAATTTTTTTCATCAGAAAATTAAAACAATTGAGTACTTTACTTCATGTTGTAAGGCTATGTGTACAATTATAAACACATAGACCATCATACCCTAAACTTGTATTGCATATCTTATGTGACTTTTTTTTTTCAAGTACACTGGTCAATGAAATCAAAGGGATGAGTATCATTATACTCTCCTCGGAATCATCATCAAGCTTATCAAAACCGACATCTACCATCTCTAGCAATATGAGCTACAGATGAGTGCTTGTAAGCACTAAGACACATTGCTCAATCATTATTGCTGCTGGTACTTACAAAATTTGAATGTTTTTCATCAGAAAGTTAAAACAATTGAGTACTTTACTTCATGTTGTAAGGCTATGTGTACAATTATAAACACATAGACCATCATATCCTAAACTTGTATTGCATATCTTGTGTGACTTTTTTTTTTCAAGTACATTGGTCAATGAAATCAAAGAAATGAGTGTCATTATACTCTCCTCAGAATCATCAGCAACAAGTATTGAAATCATAGACCGTCCTTGTCCAACACAAGGTTCATCCACTAAGCCATACCACAAGGAGGAGCCCGAAGTCCAGTCTAGGTTCACATCATTGAAGCCTAAAAAGACCATTAAACCTCCGGAGAAGATTGCACATAAGAAAGGACCACCCAAGTCATATTTTGAAATATTACATATGTGTGATTTTCAGCCTTTTTCCTCATTACAACTTTGATATCAATTGTTTGATTTGCTCAGTGACAAGGTTGTAAGGGACTAGACACTGCCCTTGCTCTAACAAGTGGTAAGACCTTTCCAATGGCCACAACATATGCTGATGTCTGTCCTCAAATTCGAAAATTTAATGGAAAAGATTTCCATCCTTGGCAAGTTTTGATCAAATACAAAATGATGGAAAGAGGATATTCGCCCTTCATAAAAGGAACCAAAGTAATTGACCCATCTAATCCCCTTGATGTAGAAGATGATGAACGGGCTCAGGCCATCATCATGCTTCGTTTAGATTAATCCTTAATTCATCACATTGACCAACTCTCAACTGCAAAAGAAAAATGGAATGAGCTCAAAAGGCTCTACCGTGCTACAAGGAAGAACTCCAAGATTTTTCTCAAGATTGAGTTTTTTAGCTTGGAATACAAACAGGGAGAAGATCTAAGCAAGTTCATTTCACATATGAAGAGGCTTATGGCACAGCTTGCCTCCGTTCAAGCACCTATCCATGATGAAGATGCCATTGCCATCCTACTAAAGTTTGTGAAGAAGGTTTTTCCAACCCTTGTAACTACCCTAACTAATATCCTGAACCCAACTTTAGCAAGTACCATCCAATCATGCCTGGATGAAGAGAAGAGAAACCATACTGAAGGGTCTTCAGCATTTACTTCCTATGAGCAAGTGTTAGTTCATACAAGTTCTACTAAGTGCTTCTTCTATCACAAAAACGGGGATATTATGAGCAACTACTAGAAGAAATATCCTAACAAAATGAAGTGCAATAAATGCAAAAAGACTGGGCATATCACCAATATAAGTGTCTCGGTGTTCCAGAAGTACCTAAGGAATTGGAGGTCAACTTTGCCTCCCAATCCACAGGTGACCGACTCTTTTGAGTCTTGTAACGCTCTCTACCTATAACCTTTTCTTGTAGCCTGATTTATAAAGGCATCTCATTGAGAATTAAGGGGAGGCATCCTATTATGTTTGTATCCAATGCCACCTGGCATTAGGGGGGGTGTTAAAAGATAAGCATAGGAACTCTCCCTACATTAGAGAGGATAAGGATAGCTAGGTGTAAAAGGGTTGGAGGACAGGGGAAACCCTAACCCTAACTCCTCCAGTGGCTATATAAACAGTCTAAAGTACACACTCAATGAAAGGGAGAGTGTACTAGTTGTACTTTGAGCAACTAACTAAACAAGACCTTGTCTTGTACTTGAGCTCTCTCTCTCTCTCCCTCTTGTGCACACTGTCAAGCCTTCAACTCTAATTTGCAACACGTGTTGATTGCCATGTTCATACACGTCAAACTGGCCAACCTATCAACCTCCAAGGAAAAATGCTACCAATCTGCCATAAATGCTGCCACATGCTGTCCAACCAACATTTAATACTAATGACTAGGAAGAAATGCTGCCTCCTGCCTACCACGTGTCAAAATTGGTAATGCACCACTCAAGGAGTGTCAATATGGACTAACTCTAGACTGGAAATGCAATGGACAGTCAGAGCTCCTCCATCTTCATCAAATTCTAATGCAACTCACAACCAGGAGATAGCATGCATGAACTCACTGAATGCTGACGCAATCACAATGGTCTTCCTTGTCCATTATACAAAACATCTAATGAAATAGCTTAGCCTAGAGTTCATTTGCTCTATCTTTTACTATCTTCTTTCTTGACATCCTTGTTCTCTATCTCATATGTCTTTGACATTTGTCTTTGCCTTCCTTAAATCCTTGACTTCAATCACTGGTGTGTCCAACCCCTCCATCCAAAATATACATGAACAAAACGTCAATTGTATGAACTCCACATTGCTCATTGGACATTACATATTGAATTCCCTCACTAGCATGTCAACAAATTCATAATGTTTCGATTTCTGGTACACTATCAGCATAATTTGATAGATTCAAGCTCAGAATGTCACTTTCCATAAGCTAGCCAACGTAACAATAATAGAATTTTTATTGCCTCTTGTTTAGAGAACAAACTCATAGAACTATACCATCTGACTGCTGGCAAAACCCCAAACTGACTGCTAAAAAACTAGATGCCATTTGACGTGCAGATTTTAGTGGGACATCATTCCGTAAGGCAAAGCTTCCCGTGACTGGTGAGAAGATACAAGCATGCTTCCTGAAGCGCTCCACTGACCAGAAGCAACAGACAACTTCAATCAGAGCCTGCTTGTTCTATTTGCGTTGGTCCAAATAAAATCATATGCGCACGAGGAATCAGTTGCTCGGACACAACTGTGACCTGTTATACCTGCCTTCGTACACAATCGTATTCACTGTTGTAACCTTGATGATTGCAGGTGAACAGTGAAATGGACAAACGGAACCAAACCAATGCGAGTGCCACGTTATAGACATAGACGACCAAGCCAGATAAGCTTCCATATTTCTGCGAATCAACAGATCCAAACTATGCCTCAATCAACAAAGGAGGAAAAGAAAACACAGACCTTGTTCTTGCTTTGAGAGAAGCGCGCGGAAAGTGTCTCGATTTATACTGTTCTTCAGCACGATTGACCTTCCGCGAGACTCCTCGAAGGAAGACGATGTTTGCAAAGCGCAGAAGAAGAAGAAGCAAGCAACGAGCCGAGAGCGGCGAACTGCTGGTTTTTTTTCCTGTTGAGAAGAAGAAGAAGAAAAACGAAGCAGCAGCAGAAGGAAAGACCGCCCGGTAATTTAAGTCCCTTCCACACTATATCATCATTTATTTATTAAGTCTCCATCATTTTCTAATCGATTAAATATTCCATCACTTTCCTAGCTCCTCCACGCTTCAAGACCCACCCAGGCAAGGAAGAATCATTTTTTCACTTTCCACGAGACCTTTAATACAACCAAAGTAAAAAGGTTGATTTAATGTTTTGGGCGTTTGAAACATTTATCATCTATTACCAATGTTCCTTGCGTGAAGTAATACTAGCATTCCTTTGCGAGTTTCGTGGCAATGCAACGGTGTTGCAAGATACTTGCTTCCCTCACCTCTTCCCCATGCACTATACTTTACTTTTCTCATATTTGCTAGTGAAAAAATGCTAGGTTGCTTTATGGCCCCTTATAATAGCATAGAGTCTCTCTCTCTCTCTCTCTCTCTCTCTCTCTCTCTCTCTCTCTCTCTCTCTCTCTCTCTCTCTCTCTGTGAAGCAAGCTCAGTGTTAGCCTTATGTAACTCCTCCGTGGAGTGTTGCATCTCCTCATGGAAAGAAGAGTAGAGATGCAACAAGATTGATTGAAGTTCTTGAAAGAATACTTCCAATGCCTTCTAATAATCTGCTTCCAAATATAGAGTATAGACAAGTTGTTGTGGTAACCTCTTGATCAAAAGATGTTAAGATAGTTTATCGTACAAACTATCATAAATAACTTTCCAATGATTGTTACAAGAATGATCGTGTTTGGTATCTAAGAGTAAAGTTTTTGAAGTATATGATCACCAATTGTATGAAACTACAATAAGATCAAGATGTTAAATGCAAGAAGAAGATTCCCAAGAAAGGGAAAAGGCATACAGAGACCAATGTTGACCAAGGAGACGAGGGGGCATGGAGAGTATGAAAGTGGACCATGAGGGAGAGATATTCACAACTATAGCAAGTGAAGGCATGTCCTCAACATTGAAGGCAACTAAAGTGTCAAAGAAAGGCGAAAGGCTTTAGGAGAGGCAACACAAAATAGAACAGCTTTTTGTTGCCTTGTAAATACTTATGTATCGAATTATGATTTGGCTCGTGTGAAAGAGTAGGTTGCAATTTTTGTAGCATTCTTAATTGGGAATCAAACTCTCTCTCTCTCTCTCTCTCTCTCTCTCTCTCTCTCTCTCTCTCTCTCTCTCTCTCTCTCTCTCTCTCCCCATTTTTTCTCTCGTGCCACCTCTATTGCCATAAATTGATGCTACTTCCGCTATCAACGCCACTGTTGTCTCAAATGTCGTTACTACTACCACTACCAATGCTACTACTGTCTCCTTTGCCAACACCACTACTACCGCCACCTCTTCCTCCGTTGTACTACTATGCTATTATTGACCTTGTTGTTGTTGCTTCTCTACTAGTGACTACACTCTCTTCTATTGTGCTACCAGTGACTACCTTGGAGAGAGAGAGAGAGAGAGAGAGAGAGAGAGAGAGAGAGAGAGGATTCAAAGGCGCAAAAAGCTTGACAAGTGCATGCATGGTTTCAAGAGAGAGACAGAGAAAGAGAAAGAGTGATTGAGATGTGGGTTACATGAGGTACAAAAAGAGAGGAGAGAGAAGATAGATAGATAAATATAGAGAGGGCCATAAAGTTGTAGTAGAGGGAAAAAGGTAAAGTTTTGAAATTCAAATATTAGAGGTTTGGGAGAAGGTTGTAGGTTCGAACCTACAACCAAATAAAGATATAATATATATGTGCTATCTACATCCATTATGTGCTACCACTACCACTATCCATATTTTTTAATTGTATGATTTCTTGAGGCTTACACCCGCCCTACATGGCTACCCCATAGCCACTTCACCTCTCTCTCAATTGAGTCTCTCCTCCCTTGCTTCACCAAATTTTCAAGGATTGCTCTTGTCACCCCTAGGCAGGAAGCCCTATGGTTGTTTCTTCTCTCTTGTCTTGCATGCACATAGAACAAGAGATAAGGAAAGAATATCTTTTCTCATGAGTGGTTGCAACAAAGGCCCATAAAGCAAATAATGGGGAAATGGAAGTAAAGGCTACATTCTAAACACAATAAGGTCAACCTTGAAGCTATTTTTTGCAAATTTACACCAAATTTCCACAAGATGGTTGTTGCCAAATGCTTTATAGCAATTGATGATAATAAGCATGTACATAATGTTGGGGGCAAAGGCACATGTGCCTACACCACCCTTGTATTCATTACACTTGCAATACCCACACATCTATGCACTACTAGTGGTAGCAAGTGCCCATCATTGTCACTTCATTCTTTATTATTTCAATGACTAATGAATATAAGGAAAGGCCGGTCACACATTGCGATTGTTGGAGTTCCCACATCTTGAGTCTCTCTCTCTCTTGCTCTCTTGCTCCATCCTCCACAACTTGCACCTCTCTTGTTTCTACTTACATGTGATTTCACTCAAGCTTCTCCCTTCAACTAGTATCAGAGCTAAGATCGAGGAGCTTCACTCACCATTGCCTTGTCCATGATTTAAAATCTTCCACACTTCATCAATGGTAGCATGGCTTCAGCTTGCAAGGTATGCATGTTTAGTGTCCAGTAAGTTATTTGTTTGGGAAAATATATGCCTATGGCTCTTTGATGCCATTTGGGTACTTCATTGAATATATTGATGTTATGTACACGAATATGCTCTTGAAAGCTTTTGAGCTTTAACTTTGAGCTTGGTGACACTTTTATTAGTAGTAACTACTTGACATAGTGCTCCTACACTTATGGGCTTGAGGATTTACTATATATATTGCTCCTAAATGTATGGACTTAATGTATCTTAGCTTTCATATGCTTATGTATTTCACGTGTTGAGCTTGCACTTACTCTGTTGGCATCAACTTTGTTCAAATGGGAGCTACCTATTACTTGGATATTTGCAAAGAGCTTTGGATTTACGGAGTTGATCTTGAGCTTCTTTCATTGAGATAGTGGGACTCATTGAGTTATGTATATGCTCTCTTGTTCTTGGATGTCGTTACTCTTTAGTGGGCTAATTTGATTCATTCTTTGAACTTGGTACCTATTTCTAATGTCAATTATGTGTACACATAGCTTGGCCATGTATTGAGCTTCATTACACTTGCTCAATCAGTCATGCATTTGGTAGTTCTCTTTTATTCCTCCAAAGACCTATTACATGCATGATGTCTATGCCCACTAGATGTATGGTTTACTGACACATTGAGGTTGTGAGACAAATCTTGGTACTAGTTGCATGTCTAGTCACTGATAGGTGCTCTTGTATATCTTGTTTGTTGCAAGATATACCTAATAGCGTGAGTTTGGATTCACAGTTGCATTTATTACAATGTAATTGTAGGTTTATGCATTATTTATGAGAGTAGATGCTTTGTTCTACACTTCGGTGTTTTCTTCCATTTAGACCTTGTCTTGGTTGTGATTTGGAGCTAATTTGCAATCATTTACAAGTAGCATGTCTTCTTGTATTGTACTTTCATTTGTTGGCTTGATGGTTGGTGGATCAAATGATAGTGCTATCTTTAACATTAACAAATTGGATGGCACTAATTACAACTATACTGGAAGGTATAGATATGGCAAGTTTTAGTGCTGAAATTGTAAGACATGAGAGCCTAAATGCTTTGATGCTGAGGATTGGGTTGAATTGAATGAGTTATGTAAGGCTATAATCATTTTGCCACCCTCTAAGTAGGTATTCTAGAATGTTGTCTTTGAAGGGTAGGCTACATGGCAGTTATGGGAGAAGATCCGTGATGTCTATGATAAGTAGAGCCTTGCAAATGTACTAGATGAAGCAACTTATGGACCTTTATATGGAGGGGATTCCCATGTCTACCCACTTAAATGAGTTTCATTCTATTTTGAGCCACTTGCCTTCGCAGCAAGGAATTTACTTTAAGGATTATCTTCCACCATGGGACACATTCCATATTGCAGAGGATGCATTATTGAATGAAGAAGTTAATAGAAAAAGTGTTAATGCTCTTCGCGTAGCTCTCATGCTTTGATAGTCATAGGTAGTAATGCTAAGAGTAATAAGGATCACTATGAAAGAGACTCTCAGAAGTTTCATTCTCTGTCACATGGACAATCTTGCAGTAAGTCGCATGGCTATAAGTTTGCATTGACTTGTCATTATTATGGGAAGCTAGGCCATATTTAGCCACAGTGCCATAAAATGTGTGATGAGACAA
Organism: Lygodium microphyllum; assembly: GCF_053477565.2. Classification (NCBI taxonomy): domain Eukaryota; kingdom Viridiplantae; phylum Streptophyta; class Polypodiopsida; order Schizaeales; family Lygodiaceae; genus Lygodium; species Lygodium microphyllum. The sequence goes on from NC_141135.1 coordinate 29,037,890, forward strand.
GCACAAGGAAAAGGAAAAGAATAAAGTGTAGGAAAAGAATGAGGATTGTAGCATTCTCCCTAGTAAGTCTAGCATCAAGATTGAAGAGATTAATGTAGTGCAAACTGATTCAGGTGATGATTGCATACCTATAGCTTTCTCTATTGATATTTCATAGTTGAGTGATGCCTCATTTGCTTGTGCTCAATTTTGAATAATTGATTCAAAAGGGTTCATTTTATGTTACTCCATATCGAGAGTGGTTCACTCCTATTGCAATATGATAGGATCCGTCATATCAATAATGACTTGGCATTGGATATTGTTGGTATTGGAGATGTACAACTATAGTTTGCTTCAAATAGCATCTTTACTTTACATGATATATGCCATGTTCTGGGGCTCTAACCAAACGCTTGCTCTGTGTTGGATAGTTGGATAATGCACATTACTCTGTATCTTTTTGTGATTCCTCATGGAAGATTACCCATGGGAACCTTGTCCTTGCATGAGGTGCCAAGTCTAACACTCTTTATCCCTTACTTATATCTAGATCTATTAACCATGTTTTGGCCATGGCTTCAATACCACATGTATCATTATGGCATTGTTGCATTGGGCACATGTCATCTAAAGGGAATGAAAATGCTTACCCATTTGCAATATCTTCTGCCTCCCCTTGACTACTATAAATGTTTTAATTTTTGTGATCATTGTCTTTATGGCAAGCAAACACACAGTTTGCATTACAAGTCTAACGTTACACACATTGGTGAGTCTCTAGCTCTTGTTCGTTTTGATATTTATAGACCTATGCCCTATCAGTCGTCGCTAGGTGGCATGAAATATTTCATTACTTTCATTTATGGTTACTCACATAAGGTATGGGCATACCCCATAAAGCAAAAATTAAAAGTATGGTTATGTTTCTAAAATGTCTACGATTTGACAATGGGGGTGAGTATATATCTAAAGCCTTTGAGAAGTTTTGTGATGAGAAGAGGATTAAGTGTTAGTTGACCACCCCATACTCCTTATCCTAGAATGGTATCCTAAGCGCATGAACATGACGATTCATGATAGTCTATAGTATGCTTAGATAGGCAAGCTTACCGCAATATTTTTGGGTTGTAGCAATTACTACTATTGTACATTTGATTAATAGACCCCCATGCACTACTCTTGGCTATTAGATTGCAAAGGAAATATGGTTTGGAAAATATCCATTTGTGTATCTTTGGTTGTGAGGCTTTCTCCCATGTTCTCAAGGGTAAGCACAATAACTAGATCCTAAGTCGGTGAAATGCATCTTTGTTGGTTATGGGGATGTAGGTGAAATAGGCTATTACCTATGGGATCCATAGGCTCAGGAGGTCATCCATAGATATGATGTTGTTTTGCATGAGGAGGAAATGCATAAGTAGCCTAAGAATGTAGTTGAGGTATGTAGGGTGGTATTTCAGGAGGAACTGTGCTCCCATATAGCCAGCTAGACAACCTACAATGGCCCATGACCATGATGTTAGACAAGATGTACATGCCCCACAACTTGCTTTGAGACGTTCTACTAGATGTAAACCTCCTCCTTAGTTGTTTGAACCCTCCATGGACTATGTTATGGTGATAGATGCCGGTGAATCTCTTACCTGTGATGAGGCCATACATAGAGGTGATAGTCATTCTTGGGAGAGGGCTATGCAATTAGAGTAAAACTATTGTAGAAAAAACATATGCGGTATTTAGTTCATTTGCCTAATGCATAGCATTTTTTGCCATGCAAGTGGCTATACAAGTTGAAAAGTACCCTTGGACATCCAAGCTAGCATATAAGGCCAAATTTGCTAAGGGTTTTAAGCAAGAGAACGGTGTTAACTTTAATGAGGTATTTTCTCTTGTAGTCAAGATGACTATCCTATGGTTGGTATTGGCCTTGTTTGCATAGTTAGATCTTACATGATGGCTTTCGTGCATGGGGACTTACATGATGAGATTTATATGCAGTAGCCTATGGGATTTGAAGAAAATGGCAGGGAACACTTAGTGTGCAAGTTGAGAAAGAGTTGTTATACCCTTAAGCAAGCACCTAATGTTGGGGTTTGGATTCCATCGTCTATTTAGTACTTGTATACCTTAGTACTTTATATGTATGTAGGCTTTTAGGATCAACATGTATAAAGCGACTTTATATCTTATATGATGTTCAGGCGTCTGTCCTATGATTCAAGAGGTTGTAATCTTTCAGATTCTAGATGATCAAGAATGCAAAATCTTTCATGATAGTGCCAAAATATGGTCATTGATGTTTTGTTCTATTTACTAGTGTTGGTCTCCTGAATATTAATGATGTCTACTTCAAGTTATTTAATCAAGAATGGTTGTAAATGACAATAAATTGCATGATATTTTTCAAGACAATGATTTTTTGTTAATGATTATGATATGTACTTCATATTTTCATATCGTCTCTAAATATTAAATGCTTAAAATGCTTGCAAATTGATTCAAAAAGTTATATGCAATAATAGGGAAATTTCAAGCAATCTAGTGTTTTTTTTTTTGTGTTCTTGTTGTAGTTTTGAGAGGCCATAACACTTTGGCGATCCTGCTGGTTTCATGGGCAAAATTCTCATGATTTAGGTATCAAGCCTGGAATCGATTTCCACAAGATCGAGTTGCATGAGTGCAGAATGTTGATGGCATTGAAGATGTGTAGGGTGCTTTTTATGGGCAGCATATATGTTAGACAATTATCTATATTTGTTAAAATTCATTTTAACAAGGAGTTTATCTAGAGAATTAAAGAAAGCATTAGCAAGGCAACAAGAGCAGGAGGCGTTGTTGAATAATAGAGAAGAAGTAGAAGGATTAGGTAGGTTGGACGAAGAACAGTAATGATAGACATGACTATTTGGATATTAGTACTTCTACAGGTACCGTAACAATATACCATTCCCCTCTTACATCTATAGAGTCTTCTCCAACCCCTCCAACTCCTTCAAGCCCACCAAGTGTATCAGATGATGATGATTTAATATTGTTACCTAAATATCAAGATACTCCTCCTAAACAAGCATTGGAGAGATTGTAGCATATAGTGCTTGGGAGGATAGTGCTGTTATACAAGACAAGAGTGCAATCACGGAAGTCTCTTAAGTTTAATCCCTTACCACTAATTGAGGATGTCTCAAGAGCAAAGAACAATAAATCCAAATTATATTGTTAATCTAAAGGTGAGACCATCTAAATTTTTAGGGAAAAAGAAGGAAGACCTGGACTGCCGTATGGCTCAATTTGAGACAAGGTGGATAGCAAGTGGATTCAACCAGATGTATGGAGATCAAGTCAAGAAGCAGTAGTTCGCAGCCACCTTACAGGAGAAACCATGGACTGGTTTACCAGTTATGGTATGACAACATTTAATACATATAATACATTACGAATAGCATTTTTTGGCAGGTTCAAGAAGGATAAAACTTCGGGAGACATCTTAAGAAATATCAAGAAGATCAAGCAAAAGAATACGCTAGTTGAAGATTATGCTTAGAAGCTTAAAATTTTGTTTAACAGGTTGGATGCACTACAAGGGAATGGGAAAATAGCAACGGGGGTTTGCTTTAGTGACGCCATTTGCGACACAAATAGCGATGCCGGTCTGAGAAAAAAAAAGGCCGAAACCTGAGCGCGGTCTTTGTCAACATTTTCAAAAGAGAGCGAGAGATCGTTGCCGAGAGAGAGAGAGAGAGAGAGAGAGAGAGAGAGAGAGAGAGAGAGAGAGAGAGAGAGAGAGAGAGAGAGAGAGAGAGAGAGAGAGAGAGAGAGAGAGAGAGAGAGAGAGAGAGAGAGAGAGGGAGGGAGGGAGGGAGGGAGGGGAAGAGGGAAAGAGAGAGAACAAGAGCTTCTCACCACCGCCACCACTGTCACCATACGTGAAGAAGAGGGAGAAGTATGCAAGGGAGAAAGAAGGGACGTCACAAAGAGGAGGCGAAGTATCCATTCTCAGGCCTTTGTGGTAGGTACATTGCCTCTTCTCGCTTTGTTCTTGTGTTTTCTTATTTTCTTTGTAATGAGATGCATCGAAAGAGAGAGGAAGAGAGGAAAGTATAGAGGGAGAAGAAGGAAGGAAGAGGAAGAGAGAACGAGAGAGAGAAAAAGAGAAAATGTAACAAAGAAAGAGAGGAAGAGAAAAAGAGAGAGAAAGGGGGGAAGGGTAACAAAGAGAGAGGAAGAGAGAAAGAAAGAGAGGGGGAAGAGAAAAAGAAACAGAGAGTGAAGGAAGAGGTGGATAAAAGGGTGAGGTAAAGGGAGGAAGGAGAGTGAAAAAGAGAGACAGAGCTAGAAAGAGAGGGAGAAAAAGGGATGGAAAGAGGGAGAAAAAGAGAGATAGAAAGAATAACAAATAGAGAGCAAGTGTGAAGGAGAGAGAAAAACAAAAACAATGAGAGAATTAGAGAGAAGGGAATGATAGGAAAATTAAACGAGGGGATGTAGGCTGAAGGTGACTGCATGTTTTACAAGCTATCATATCTAGATTTTATATGCAACAACTAATCTAACTATTTCACAGTACAATACAAAATCTACAATGCAATGTAGTCACACGGGCAATATTTTCGTGTTGAGCGCATTGACAAAATATGCTCCATAATGGATTGTGGTGTCATGGTAAAGTTTGAGCAAGAGAGCTGTGACGGCAGGCCACGGATCCACACAGCCTTGTAGGGTGAGATGGAGTATTTTGGGAACTTGCAAAGTGTCATCTCAGTGGACTACTGTAGCTTCTCCATGATCATATTCAATGTACAATGATTTAAAGTGGTATTGAAAAGAGCTGGGGTAACCATTCGTGGCGAGGCCCATTTGGATTTCTAGAAATAGATTTCGAGAAAAGATGGACAGATCTGTGCGACACGTTTGTCTTGCCAGCCCATTGTAAACAGATGCATGACCTTTTTTTAAAAACATTTTTCCATGATAAAAAACAATCACAAATATTGATTCACTCTTATATGTGATATTGAACATGCAATCTTCTATCCAAATCCCCGACAACCTCAATGGTGGTATGTTGTGCCGTCAGCTCCTCGGAATGCGAGAGTATATGATGAAAGCAATGTTCTAGTGTAGACAAGGAGAGTATGCAAGTGGAGGGGTCGATATTGCCGAGGGTGGAGGCCAAAGAGGGCTTGGAGCATGTAGAGAAGACAGGTAGCACATGTAATGTAGACGAAGAGACATGAGGCCATGAATTTTTTGAGAATGAAGTGAACTCCTCCTTCTGTGGTGACCTATCTATAGACCTTCTAGTGTACTCGGAGTTGTGCCAAGAGATTGACATGGGGCTATAAGCTGGGTCATATTTGCATCCGCTTGCTCAATTTGTTGATGATTCGCTTTTAAGGGTACTTTAAAATATGCATTTTAATTAACATCATTTTTTAAAGAGTTATATTATTGTGCTTTACCTAAATCCTTATGATAACATTATTTTTTGTCTATGTAGGTTACCTTTGATGATACTTGGAGAGCAGGATGAGTTAAGAGATGAGCGATGAGGAGTTGCAAGAGATATTCACAAGTATGTATTTGGATCAAATGACCCATTTTAGAGAGATATGGCGGACTAGGAGTTGTCCACAGACATCATCGGGCCGTTTTATGAGATTTACTTCGGTACGCTCTCATGGTTCAGTTTCCAGTAGATGAGGTCGATGCTCTAGAATGGGGGTGTTTGTGGAGATGTGGATGTTGTGAGCCCACAGTTGATTCCAGAGAGGGGTGCTACTCCTTGCTCTTGTACATGTTGTTTTAGAAAATGATAGCTTAGGTGGATGTTGTGGAGGCATCGATGCAGTGTCTCCATCTCGTCGATCTTGTGGATATTTGTCACCTCCTCCAGGATTTGTCACACTTGTAGATACTATCCCCCATGGTGGGTACGCCAGATATACAGGGGTCTCTTGGTTGTGCCTAAGAGTGTGGTCACAAGTGGGAGAGGATACACCCTAGACATATCCCAACATGGTATAGATAGATATTGTGATCATGAATGATGAGGGGAGGAGGGTGATGTCTTGCATGAGAGAGTTGTGTCAACAAGTATTTAGGCACAATGTTTTGGACCATTAGAAGAATATACTGGAGGGGAGCAAGGACTATATAGTGACGTCTTTGCATGAGGAGTTTTTGGTACCTATGACGGTAGAGAGGTTTTCCACTAGATGGATAATGGAGTGTATGTATGCATACATGTCACATAGATGATCGGACACACGTAAGGCACTCAAGAGTGGCACCTCAAAGCATGAGTAGTTAGACATAGAGGATTGGTGGAGACTTAGGGAGGAGGCCACAGATTCTCTAGGATGATGGCGATGGCAATATAACAGGAGACAACGAGGGCATGATTGGAGGCAGGGGTCATGCATCATCTAGGGAGTGGTGGCCATAGGACTTATCTAGAGGACTTTGTAAGTTTTATTTTGGTTCTTCTTGCTTTCTTATTTGGAATCTCACTCGTACTAACAATCATGTTTCTAACAATTGTATTCTATTTTTTTTGCAGTACTCCATCACAAACGGTAATGCCGCAGGTTTGGAGACTTGATATGCAGAGAGACGGTCTCACTACACTTATCAATAAATTATACGCGTGCGATGGCCCAATAAGTCAATCATCTTTCTTGCATGTAGTCACTAGTTTTTTTTAAATGCATTATGTATAGTGGACTAATGTCTAGTTGTTCATTTTGCAGAGTCCTTTCGATACTTCTTTACATTAGGACAAGCTTTCATATGGCGAGGATCTGTAGCATGCTTAGATTTGTGGAGTGCACATGCTCTTCTTTTTTGGTCATGTGATCTGTGCAGGCCTCTTCCATGTAGTATTCCTTAGATGTACTTATCATCCTTATATAAAATTGCATCTTGAAATATTTACAGATAATGTCATGAGTTGTCATCACTAGTTTTGTACTTATTCTATGAGTTATCAGTCTTGTGGATTTTAGTTTTTGCACTCATCTTGACGACCATTGCATACCCAACATGTAATTGCTTTGCAAAATATTATAGAACACATGGTCCTATACGTGGTAGGACAGCTTACCAATATATTTTTTCCTCTATAACCGTTGCTATTTGTGTCATTGATTTATGTGCATCCATTCACTATTACTGTCATTATCTACGTCGCAAACCATCACTATCTGCATCGCTATTTGCATCGACACAAATAGCGATTGTTTAGAGACATTTATATCGATGCTTTTAGGGTACAATTTTTTTAATGAACATTTGCGTCGCTTTGAACATCAGTGTATGAGCGCTGTATCTTGTAGTGGTGTTGAAGATGCACCATCAGTAGAGATGTAGATTACTTATTTCATTAAGGGTCTTAGGGGTCAAATTAGGAATCCCATTGCTAATGTGGAGCTTGGTCAGAATGACACACTAGATACCATGTAAGAGTTGCTGTGAGGGTGGAGAGAAGGCTTTGTAGCTCCTAATCAAAGACCCGTACAGATGGTGATTCCTTGGATTCAAATTCTGATCCAAATTTAGATTCAAGATCAGAGATCGACAGTGAGGATGATAACAGTGAGTTTAGTTCAGAATCGGATTATGACTTTAGTGACTTTGATGATGAAGAGTCCAACAGGAAGAAACATAGGAAGAAAAGGAAGAAATCATGTTTAGCCAAGATTAAGAAGAAGAAATCAAAGGATAAAACTAAGAAAAAGGTAGGTCTTTCTGATACCAAGAGGAAGGAAAAATATTGTGAGATATGCCAAATGAATGATCATGAAACTAGGAATCCCAATATCAAGATGGCACAACAAATCCATTGATGTAGCCTAGGCCAAGACCTATGCAACCAACTGTAGTAAACCACGTTATTATTGACACAATGCCTCAGAGGCCCTTTAGGGGACCTAGAAGAATGTAGGAAAGACAACCTTGGGGAAATTTTCAAACACAGCAGCAAACTACTCAAATGGAAGCATGCCACTATTGTGGAGGTCAGGGACATTTTGTTGGACAAAATAATTAACTTTGGGCAAGGCATAGGACTGAGAGAGGTAAGCCAGTAGCAAGGTCCCGCATGCAATGACTTAAGACTTGCGGAGCATCTCATCCACAACATCCGCTTGCCCTAGTTACAGTAGTCCTCATAGAGCTTCCTAACCTTGATGAGCAAAGGCAACTTCCTGAAGGTACATGTGCAGCTGGTTATTGGAAGATTCATCAAGAGAAAGTTTAAGAAAGGACAGAGAAGATGTCAAGTAACTTGAATGTTGTAAGTGTGCATATTGAGTGTGATTGTTCTAATTGCATTAAAGTAGAGGATTGTCCTAATGAAGCTATGGTATTAGCTATCTCTAGAAGCCAAGTAGGCTTGAGGCTTGATTGGGAAGAACGAGAGAAGCCAAGAAAAAGGCAACAAAACAAGCTAGGAAGCTGCAAATATAAGCTAGGACACCAATATTTGAGGAGTTTGATGATCACAAGGATCAAGGTACCCTAAATCCTGATTAGCAAGATCAATATCTTAAATATAAGGCATCTGAAAATTTTCAGGAAGGAGGTTCAAAAGAGCTAATTCAGGCACCATCAAATTGATGTTTGCACTTAACCTTGGAGTAGATATTGGATTTAATACTAGGCTTCAAGGAAAGGTTGCTGCTAAAGATTAGGCTGCAAAAGCAACAATAAATTTTGAAAGATAAATTAGTTCAGGTTCAAGCGGTTTTTGATTGTTAGGCAGTCATGCCAACTCAACAAGGAGTTGTGGATTATCAAGTGCCTACCATTCAAGTTGAGTATGCAGGAATGAAGCATAATGATGTCCTATTGGATGGGGGACTAGGAGTCGATATACTTCCTAAACATACATATTTGGCAACCAAGCAGGAGAAACTGCTACTAGCCCCATTTCACGTTAGGATGGCAGACCGGAGGAGGTTACAACCATTAGATATTCTTAAGAATCAACTAATCAAAGTGTTTGGCCTGAAGTTAAAGGTAAGTTGTGTTGTGTACACTTTGCCCTATTACAGAGGGGGTGTGCCGACTTACCGACGGATACGTTTGACATCCTTGGGTATTTTCTCAATGTCCGTATGACTATCATATGCTGATTAATGCCCGCTTGATGCTAGTTATGCTTTCATAGTCCGTGGTTGACTTGGTGCATTGATTTTGCCTGCAGTTTGCTCTCATTGTACTTGGCTGTAATTTATTACAGCAAGTAGTTATGTATGGAATGATGTGGAAATTTCATGCTGATTCATCCTGATTTTATGTACTTTTGATGGTATTTGGTAGGCAACATCATTAGCTATCAATTCGTGGTCATTTTCCCTTGGTTTTGGTGGTATTTTGGCTGTTTATAGCAGCAGAAAACAGTAAGTAGTTTTGAATTGACTGCACTGTTTTGGACTACATTATGGGTTTTTCTTCCACTGACAATGCTATCTTCAACATCACTAAGCTTGATGGTACAAATTATGCCTGTTTGAAGAGCAAAGTTTGGCAGGTATTGGTGCCGAAATCACAAATAAAGCCACTAAGAATGCATGACGAGTAGCCTGAGACTATGACTGATGATGAATGGGATGAGCTTGATGAGTTATGCAAGTCCACCCTCATCTTGTCTCTCACTGAACAGGTGCATTACAATGTGGTTGAGGAAGCACAGAGTGCTTGGTAGCTTTGGGATAAGATAAAAAACCTCTATGACAAGAAAAGTCCAGCAAGTCAGATGTATTGGTTGAAGCAACTTATGGACCTTCGGATGAAGGAGAATATGACGATGTCTGCTCACTTGAGCCAATTCCATGCTATTCTCAAGAACTTGACTTCACAAGGTATTACCTTTAATGATGAGGTTACTCCATTGTTTTTGCTTGGGACTCTAAGTGAGTCATGGGATGTATTCTGCACTGCCTTATGTGCTTCTGCTACTATTTTGAACTTGCTTGATGTAGAGAGTGCTCTTATGCAGGAAGAGATCAACCGTAAGAACTTGGATGCCTCTCGTGTATCGCATGCTTTGACTGTTAGAGGTAGAGATAGTAATGGCAAGAATGACTGTGGAAATGGGCGTGGTAGAGACTCAGAGAAGTCTAGGTCTAAGTCACGTGGTAAGTCGCGTAGCAAGTCTCGTGGGAGAAATGCTAATGTGACATGTCATCATTGCAGTAAGAAGGGTCATATACGCCATAGTGTCATGAGTTGTGCAATGAGAAGCGCAAAGAGAAGGGGAAAGACAAAGTACAGGAAAAGTCCTCTAAATAAATGTCATGTAGATTGATGACTCCAATGGGGAGTACATACTTGCAGCTAGTTCTTGTGACGCTACATCGTTGATCGATGTTTACTCTATTTATGCACAGTGCTAGCTTTTGGATTTTGGTGCTTCATTTCATGTTACACCATGCCGTGAGTGGTTCCACTCCTACCGCACTATCTTTGGTTTAGTTCGCTTGGGTGATGGTAGGTCACTTGCTATTGTTGGCATTGGGGATGTATGGTTGCAGTTCTCTACGGGCAGTACTTTTATGTTATAGCATGTACGTCATGTACATGTACTTTTTTGGTACAGGATATACATCATGTACCTGTACTTTTCTATTACAGATGTACGTCATGTACCTGTGCTTACACGCAATCTTATGTCTGTAGGGCAGCTTGATGATGCTGGGTTTCATGTTTCATTTGGAGATTCTGCCTGGAAGATCACTCATGGCAAACTTATACTTGCTAGAGGTGCCAAAGCTGGCAGCCTCTATCCTCTTGTAGTTGATGGGTCCTCTATTGACCATGTTTTGTCAGTGGGTTCTATCCCACATGTATCTCGTTGTCATGCTCGTTTGGGCCATATGTCCTTGAAGGGAATGAAAATGCTTTCTAATTCGTAGTACTTACCGCCCCTTGACTACGCAGGTTTTGATTCATGTGAGCATTGTCTTTATGGTAGACAAACTAGGAATACGCATAAGAAGTCTAGTAGGACACGCATGAGTAAGCCCCTTGCATTGGTACATTCAGATGTTTGTGGGCCCATGCCCTATCAATCTATGGGTGGTGCAAAGTATTTTGTGACGTTCATTGACAATTTTTCACGTAAAGTCTAGGCTTATCCCATTAAGCTGAAGTTAGAAGTCTTTGATGTATTTCAGAGATGGCTTGCATTTGTCGAGAACCAGACTGGGCTTAAGCTGAAATGCCTTAGGAGACTGACAATGGGGGAGAATATGTGTCACGTGCTTTTGAGCAACTATGTGACGAGAGGGGTATTGAGCCCCCTATACCCCACCCCAAAATTGTTTGGTTGAGCGGATGAATAGAACCATGTAGGAGTGTGTATGCAGTATGCTTAGCCATGCAGGCTTACCACAGAGCTTTTGGGTTGAGGCAATCAGTACACTTGTGTATGTCATAAATAGATCACCTTCGAGTGGTTTGGATTTCTAGGTTACAAAGGAGGTATGGACTGAAAACCTCCATCTTATGCGCATCTACCTGTCTTTGGATGTGAGGCATTCTACCATGTGCCTAAGGACAAGTGTACTAAGCTGGATCCTAAGAGTGTCAAATGCATTTTCCTTGGCTATGGAGATGCAGGTGAGATGGGTCATCGCCTCTGGGATTCGCAGGCGTGGAAAGTCATCCACAGCCATGATGTAGTCTTCCATGAAGACAAGATGCATAGGTAGACTGAGAGGGTGGTAGAGATACGCATGATTATATTCCAGGAAGAGCGTGCTCCTACACAGCCGATTGGATAGCCTACAGCAGCAATCGGTACACATGGCCAAAGTGCTACACAGGCAGCAGAGCCTGCTGTGAGACGGTCTACTAGAGATAGACATCCACTTGATAGATTTGAGCCCTCGATGCATTATGTCTTGGTTACAGATGTAGGAGAGCCTCTAACGTATGATGAGGCTATGGCAAGGGTGACCGTCACTCCTGGGAGAGGGCTATGCAGTCTCAGATAGACTCCTTGCACAAGAATATAACCTGGGATTTGGTTGCATTGCCTCAAGGCAAGAAGGCTTTGCCATGCAAATGGATGTACAAGCTGAAAAGTACCCCTATAAGGCAAGACTTGTTGCTAAGGGTTTTAAACAGGAACATAGAGTTGACTTTGATGAAGTTTTTTCTCATGCGGTCAAGATGACCACCCTACGTTTGGTTTTGGCCTTAGTCGCACAGCTTGACTTGGACATGTATCAGATGGATGTCAAGACTGCATTCTTGCATAGGGATTTGCACGATGAGATATACATGGTGCAGCCAAAGGGCTTTGCAGGACCTAGGAGGGAGCACCTGGTGTGCAAGTTGAAGAAAAGTCTTTATGGCTTGAAGCAAGCACCTAAGTAGTGGTATCATAAGTTTGATGCCTTTACGCAGTCACAGAGCTACATCAGGAGTGCTATGGATTCGTGTCTTTACATAAGACAGCCCGTGATGGTCCTTGCTTATTTTGATACTTTATGTGGATGATATGTTGATAGCAGGGAAAGCTCATGATGAGCTGGATGCTCTTAAATCTCAACTGAAGAAGAGCTTTGAGATGAGGGATTTGGGACATGCCTCTCACATTCTTGGGATATGCATTAAGACAGGCATTAGGGACTACTCTATCTCTCACAGAGGGAGTACATTCATAAAGTCCTTGAGTATTTCCACATGCAGGATGTAAAGCCTATTGGCTGTCCATTACCTTCTTATGTGAAGGTTTTACAGGCCGATTGTCCATAGACAAATGAGCAGAGGGGGCCAAGATGGCCAAGATTCCTTATGCATTAGCCGTGGGCAGTTTGATGTATGCCATGATAGCCACTTGTCAAGATATTGCCTTTGCAATTGGTGTTGTGGCACGCTATATGGCTACACATGGTAAAAAGCATTGGGATGCTGTAAAGGGTATCATGAGATACTTGAAGGGCACAACAGATATGTGTATTTACTATGGCAGTCAGGATACAAGAGTTGCAGGCTGCACAGACTCCAATTATGCAAGACATGCAGATAGTAGGAAGTCCACATTTGGCTATGTCTTTACCTATGCTGGAGGTGCTGTTTGTTGGATGTCCAAGGTTTATAAATGTACGGCTCTCTCTACCACTGAGGCCGAGTATATTGCAGCCATTGAGGCTTGCAAGGAGGCCATATGGTTGGGCCGTTTGGTTCATGACCTTGGGATTGATACTATCCCTACACTACATTCGAATTCTATGAGTGCTATTCAGCTAGCCAAGAATCCCGTCTTCCATGCGAAGACGAAACACATTGAGGTGAGGTATCACTTCATACATGGGGTCGTGGAGGACAAGTCTGTTGACCTTGTCAAGATCTCCCCTAACAAAAATCTTGCAGATCTGCTCACGAAAAGCCTCATTACTGAGTGCTTTGCCATGGGTGTTGGATGAGATGACGTTTTTCCTCGTCCTATTATACATGTGTACATTGTACTGTCTTTTCTTTTTCTTTTCCCTCCTCACTGGGGCAGATTCGCCTTTAAGTGGGAGGTTGTTAGGGGTAAAGGCACCTCTGCCTAGCCACCCGTGTATTACTACACTGACAATACTCGCCACTACACATTGCAGGTGGTGGGCGCCCATTGCTGTCACTTTATTCTTTATTCTTTTAGTGAGTTTGAATAAAGGAAGGCTTGGTCACACATTGTGACTGTTGGAGTTCCCATTTGTGTTTCTCTCTCTTCTTGCTCTTACTGTCTGCCATAGCTCAAGCAAGCTTTGATCCTTCTCACCTTTCACCAATCCCTCACCATTGCATAACCTCTTACCCTCCTCTACCACTCCATTCACATCTCAAGCATCTTTGAAATGCCATAGTATTGGTACTAAGTAGTGAGGGGGGTAATGTTATCCAAATGCAAGTGTTGACACTCTTGCAAACACACCGCCAAGATCCACAAATTGCTTATTGCTTCAAGCGCTTCAAGCCAAGAGCTATGGCTGCCTCTCACGTAGCCATGTACACTCTCTCATACACAAGTGTAGTGAGCTTACCTTTGAATCTGATCAAGTTGTCTCCTCCCATGAATCCATCAATAGCTCCATATCCAACATGCGCTTTCAAGCAAGCTCCATCTCCAAGCTCCAAGCTTCAAGCTCCATAGCCACGCATACGAGAAAAAAGAAGAGAAGAAGGAGAAGATGAAGAGAGGAGAAGAAGAGCTTCTCCATTGTCCCTCACTCACACACACACACACACACTCTCTCTCTCTCTTTCTCTCTCATACACAAGAATAAAGTAAGAAGCAAGAAACAAGAAGATGGCAAGTTTGGCCACACACCATGAATGAGCTTCTTCGTTCACTTTTTGACTTTTATATATACCCTATCTCTTGCTTGGGTGGCCATCCCCTTTTTTGTTTTCGGGCTTTGTATATTCCTCCACTCCTTTTCCTCCTCCTTTCCTATTAGCATGGCCTTAACCTGTCTCTCTTATTCTTTACGATTTCTATGGGAGAGAGCTCAATACTCTTTTACAAAATAAATTACAATGCGCTTCACACTCTTTTTGCAAAAATGTTAAGATGCACATATTCTTGTGTGCCTCCCTTCTTACATTTAGAATTTTTTCATGCGCTTTGTGTCTTCAAATTTTCCTTAGTGTGCCTTTGTCCTCCATCTTTCTCTTGCCTTGGGGGTGTCTTTCACTTTCGATTTTTTGGATTTTTGCCTTGGTCTTCCAAGGTTTAGCATTACCCCCTCCTAGCTGAGTGCCAGTCCCATAGCACTTGATGGTATGGGCTGAAGATGTTGAGAGTTGGTGTGGAATGGTTCATGGAGCCTTTGGGGAGAGTGGTCATATTGGAGACGTTATGTAAAATTGGTTTTAAGATTGCAGATATTGAAGATAGATTAGTGGTGGTTGAAGAAGACCTTTGCAGTTGTTGGCATGCCGTACCATTGGCACAATGTGCCTAAAAAGAAAAACGAGTGCACTTCCTAGGGGGTGTATCTACCTTACTGTATAATGCACCATGCAAGTGATGGTGGAACCAAGAGATGGGTCAAAGCCTAAGGTGTTGTCCCATACTTGAGGACCTATTCTATGTAAAGGGAGGTGTTGTGTACAACTTAGGGAGACATGTCTATCAAAATTTCTTGCCCTTGATGTGCCGTAAGTTGTGAAGTGGGGTAGGGGCTAGGGTGGTCCCTAGGTGCATTGGTCATGACACTCATAGAGTACAAATGGAGAGATTTCATTTTTCTTTCCTTTTCTTTTTCACTTTCTTATTTTCTTTTCTCTTCTTTTTTTTTTTTTTAAATTACAAGGGAGCATGTTAAGTGGCATCCCATCCATGGGCAGCGGTTAAGCTATAGGGAGGCTTGATGGATTTGCTTAGAAAAGGTCAACTTTGCATATACCCTTCAAGTTGATTCTTACATTGAGGCTGTGGTGGACAAAAATAGATGGTTGCACCCATTAAACCTACTATCGCTCATATATTCTAATAAGCTCATATAGAGTGCTAGCAAAAGGGTGGCTCTCACCATGAGGCAGGTCATCATTGCATAGCTATCTATCACTGCATTAATGTCGAAAAAGAGAGGTGGTAACCGCTCTTCCTCTATAGTAGGCTTTTGTTTTAGTAAGATCCTCAAGAGGCAAAGATAATTACAAGTGGGTGTGATGAAGGCAGAATCTAGGATAAAAGAGAAGTCCTTGAGGAAGTGTAATATGGATGGGCAGAGGTCCCTATCTATGTGAAGGTTAGGCACTCCTCCAGAGATGTACTATTTACACTATAGCTTTTAGAAAAATCATACCTACCATGCACCTCATAGTCAAAATTAACTCCAATTCTCCGCAAATAGGGCACGTAGGAAGGATTATACCTCTCGTAGGATAGTGTGTTACAGAATGCCATCCAAGAATCTAAGTTAGAGTCCCAGATGTTTCTTCACCATTTTGGTTGTGCTTCATACCCCTCCACTTTCCTTGGCACCTCCATCACCTTGTCCTCCCAATAGTCTGTAGGCTCCCATTGCCACCTTGTGGGGTGTCTAATTCGCTTCTAATTCGCTTGTGGAGTTTTTTTTGTGCTAGCTCTACATGTTCTCTCCACTTGTGCCTCATTTCCACCATTCTCTCAAGGGGCATGGTCACCTTGCACTTCTGTTTATGCTTGTGTTTGAAGTGGGGGATTTGGTTCATGTGGCTACTCTCTCTCAAGAAGGCAATACTCAATTTCTGGCCCCTCTTCATGTATTGGCTCTCTCTCGACTCCTCAGGGGGAGACTCCGCTTGTTGCTCTTTCTCCCCAAACCCTAGCAATTCAAGTTCTTGCCTAGATAATCTAGCCATGATCAAATGGGCTCTTTGTTCCTCCACACCTAAGTTGGTGCTAGGTTTTGGCACCTTAGCATGGAGTCCATGTTTAAGTCATCTTCTTGCGAGCTCTAATTTCCTTTTGAGTTCATCAATCATCTCGTCTTCTCTTGTTTGGGTGACATTCAGTACCGTGTTCAAGGAGGCTTTTTGTTGCTTAAGCATCCATGTCTCCACAGCTTGAGCTTCGCTTTCTGCCATATTGCATTGCTCTCCAAATGTGCAAGGGCGATAAGCTAATTCATTAATCATGTCATCATTTTTAGTTGCACATTCTTTCATCTTCCCTTTCATTTGCTCCAATTCTTAGTTCTGGTATTGTGTGAGGATAGTGATTACTTGCTCTTGCTCTCATCACAATGTATTCATTTGTTCCTTCTCTCAGTTCTAGCACTCTACCTATTCCTTTAAGATGGCTTACTCATGGAGAGTTGCATGAAGTTGGTTATGTAGCTAGCCATCTTTCTCCTTGCTTCTTACTCACCTTGTGCCTTTGCCTCTTGTAGTTCTTTGGATAGATGTTCTCTTTGTTGCTTCAAGCTACTGACCTCTTTCTCAAGGCATTGCCTATCCTAAGATGCAAGAGCACATCGTGCCTCTAGAGCAATGCAGCTCTCCCTTTCTTCATCATACATGTATTTTATGTTAAGAATGTTGGATCTAGAGCATGGCAGGAGCTATGGAGGTTGGAAGATGAAGACTAAATTCATATTGACATAGACAATGTAGACCACTCTCACATAGGTGAATTAGGTTCCAAGATGGAAGCTTGGACTCATAAAGACTATCTTTATTTGGACTAATAATGAAAATGACACTAAAACTGAAAGAGGAAAGCATCATGATATTGTATTCATCATTGTGAAAGTGATAATTAAGTACAATGCTTTATAGAAGTTGGGTTGTTCCACTCTCCTCACTGTGCATATGGGATTCATGACAGGTCTTCTTGGAAGCATACATCATTTGTCATTTAACAACCCCCCCCCCCCCCCCCCCTCAAATGATGAGTTCCTACACTTGTTGGCTTTTGCCCCCCCACATGATGACATGGCTTGGGAGACTAGGTCATAGACAGCCTAGTCAAGTTAAAGCTTGAAACTTTACATCTTTGGCAAGGGTTTTTACAAAGGAAATCCACTAAGGGAAATATAGAGATCCACTATGGGAAAAACATATGAAAGATACAATGAAATTTCTTTAGAACAATATGTCAGATTTTTTGATGGTAGTGGAAGCATCTTCTTCTTCTTATTCTTCTTATTCTTCATTCATGAATTAGTTCTGGTGGTGATCATTTTGCATCTCCTATGCTCTTTTCTTGTGGAAACATTCACTGGCGGTGTAGCCAATCTTGCAATAGTAATGAAATATAATTCAATCCTTGTTGTTGTTGGTTTTGAGTCCCCGACCATAGCCTCTTACTCCATAAGTGCCCTTGGTGTACAAGAGATTGTTGTTGGTGGTGTGTTCCTTTGCATCCTTGCTTTTAACTTTGCTTTCTCCATCAAGTAGTGAGTGCTCAATATCTTTAATTGAGAGACTTAGAACATTACTTAGGGTGACACAAGATTCTCATATGGATCCTTATTTACACTTGCAAGCAAGTTCACTCATTTTGAAGGAGGTCTTACCACGAGCGTACTAGGTTAGTGTCTATCCTTTTACAAAGGGGTTAAGACTTACAAGAGATTTGATCAATTAGGGCATTACAATAAGCAGCTGAAATGGGATAAAAAATGAGTTGTTCTTGAGTGAGCTTATGATCCAAGTGCTAAGAAGCACTAATGGCCCCTCACATTATGCAAGGCTTTTGCTAGTGGGAGAGATTCATCGTAGATTAGCATTGTCGAGAATGTCCAAGATGATGCTACTATGGAGGTTTGAGAGGCATGTAATGTGTGAAATGAAATTTTGACTTTCAAATTCCGGCTATATAAGCTGATTGCATGTGCTAACATCAATCAGTGTTACTTTAGCAATAAATATTTTCCCACACGTGTGCAAATTAATGGTGCACATACATGCCACATGTCCACCACACTGAGGTCTCTTTTTGCATGTGAAAATCATTGTGTACATACCCACCACATATGCAATACCCAAGGCTATAAAGACTAGAGCGAGGGGGCACATCTGGCCCCCCCCCCCCATTCTCTCTCTCTCTCTCTCTCTCTGAGCTTGTGTTGTGTGCATGTCCTCTTCTCTTCCTCTTCCTATCAAATGCATGTCCTCTTTCTCTCCTTAGGTGAGGTGCGTTCTCTTTTGGACAATTATTATTATTTTGGTATCTTTTTTTGTCATCTTTTGGGGTGTTCATCTCCCCCCTATGAGGGACCCCCACCCCCTCGCATTGTGCAGGTCCCCCACCCCCTAGCACAACATGAGGGAGATCCTCGAGATTTTTGGGGGCCCCCCACCCCCTCTCATTGTGCAGGTCCACCCTCTGGACCCCCTCTGCCGATTGGAGTTTCTCATATAGTTGTGTTTACAGATGGATGCTATTGAGGTGCAACATGTGGAGGGAGCTTAAGAGCTTGCAAGGAATGAAGGCATTCCTAACACTCCTGCACAAGAGCCTAGGAGTAGTGGAGAAAGTCCTAAGGATAGCCTAGGAGTAGTGGAGGAAGTCCTAAGGATAGCTTAGGAGTAGTGGAGGAAGTCCTAAGGATATGCTTTTAGATTTCTTTTCTCGAGTGGAACAATAGCATTTGCTACCACAGGTTATTGCAGGTGTTTTCTATCACTACCTCTATGGAGAAATCGATCAGAGCCTCACAAGTCTACCTCGACGAGGAACAAGAGGCCAATTTTGTGGACCAAACATCTACTAGAGAGGTTCATATTGAGGGCCTTCATTATGTTCATATAATTGATGTCTTTGTTGAAAAGCCCATAAGTAAAAGGTTTAATAGGACAATGCTAAGGGTTCATGAGGGCATGAGAAAGGTAGATCTACATTGCCCTGCACACAATCAGAAGTGTCGTGTCATTGAGTACTCTCATGGGTTTGTTTGCTCTTCAAATGTTTTGCTAGGGGATGAAGGGAAAGAGCTTGCAGAAGATACACAACATCCTGTTGAAGCAAAGACTAATGAGGCGCAAGAGGTCTTCCAACTAGTAGATGTGGCCAATGAGAGAGAGTAGAGTGCTCAACTTGAAGTTGAAGCTTTGAGAAGGGAGCATAGAGGTGTGTCTTGTTGATGAGCAAGAGGTTGAGGAGGATGATGGTGATGTTCCTATAGTTGTACTCCACATCTTCCCTATTGGGAAAAGGCATTATGTTCTGTGAACTGACATCCAAGCCCTTTTTAACATTAGGGAGGACTACTGCTTGGCCATTATTGCATAGAATCTTGGAACAAATTCTAGATTGGGATAAGTATCTGCTTGTGGATTTAAATATCAAGGAATTAGAATACTACTCCATAGCAGAGATTTTGACCACAATATATAAGGATGCACTTTGATTGGAGTCATCCCTTTTTTGAGGAAGAGTTCAAAGCAACACAAAAAAAATCGAATGTATCTCACTTGGAAAAATCAAACAAGGACTTGACTCAAGTCTTTCCAAATTGGCCAATCACGCATTCAGATATGGAGTGAGAAGTTGTTGGTTTCACATGAAAATTAGAAGGTTAGTTTCATGGGCTATGTTCATTTGGATACTATATTGATTTCCATAAGAATTTCATAATAATTCACTAGGTACATTTGCTATTTTTCAACTTATCGTGTACAAGGATGGGTTCATTGGTCATGCATGTGGCAAACAAAAGGGAGGCTTAGACAAGAACTCTGTCTTGGGCCATTATATCAAAGACATCACCTTTCCAAAGTTTGTTGTTTTCCATCACAAGTTCTCAAGGGACAATGCAGAGTTCCCGTCTTTTACATTGAAGACCCTATCAAGATATCTTGGAGGGTATCCTATTAGGCGGAACGCAAAGAAGATAATTTTTTTGGAGAAATAGGAAGCTCTACGAATTTTTGGTTAAGGCCTTGGTATACACATACAATGTGGTAAATACCACTTAACGTATGCATCATTTGGCCTAATGAGTGGGATTAAGGATTCAAATGTGCTTGCTGAATATGGAAAAAGGTGCCTACTTAGAACTAAATCAATTCTAAAAATTAATCAACAATCTTTAAAAGAACTAAGCAACAATTACAAGATGAAGCTGGGCCATCTTCAAAGAGGCCACGAGTAGAGGAGTGAGCTTTGAGCATTAATTGTACCATTACCTTACTAAAAAATGGTGGTTTTGCAAAAAGAATTAGATGTATTTTTATCGTGTAAAAAGATCATTCCAAACATTAATAAGTGTTCCTTTATGTAAAATTTTCTCCAAAACTCCTCTTGTATTTATTTCATTGTGTATAGGCTTATGAGGAACTATTGTTTATAGGTATCCAAGCCTTTCCTTGTCTTTGTCTAGTTTGTCACCACATAGTATGTCTCATTGCTAGCATTAGAATTCTCCCACGATTCCTTTCTTCTTTATCTCTCCAAATGTTGCATTCCTTTATTGATTTTGGATATTCTTAGTGCTTATTTTGTTAGAAAGACAAATCTAGAGTATGGCTATGGTGGATGGAAGAGAAAATAAAACTCATGATTACATTGATTGTAGTTAATGACTATCACACAAGTGAACTAGGGTGAACTAGGTTCCAAGATGGAAGCTTGGACTCATAAACACAATCTTGTGTGTGTAGACAATGACAGTAATACTTGAGTGAAAGGACAAAAGTACTATGAGATTGCCATCAAATGATAGACAAGTACAATGCTTTAATCTTTAGGATAGGTAGCACTTTCCACCACTGTGCTTATGGGATTGAGCAAGCCTACATATCCTTAGCCCAATTACTCCATACAAAGAGCTACATTGGCTGTGATTGCCTAATTCTCGACACCTCTCCTCAATCACAACCTGAAAGGCACAAAGTGTGTAGAGGCTTTAGTGAGAAACCTCCTACAAAGTGTGGGCACACCACAAACATGGTAATCATCCAGAGGCTATCGCAAACAAAGCTAAGTGTGGGTACCGAAAACATGGTGGACATCCAAAGGCTGTAACAGGGGCTTCACAAAGTGTACAAAGGTTGTAGTACCATGTTGCATGAGGAGTTTACAAGCTTATGAAAAAGGAGCATTAGAGCAAGGTTATGCAAGGCTTCAAAAAAGTTTCAGAAATCTGGGAATAGAAGAAATGGCAAGGCTTGTCCTTTTGCTCCGTATATTCTTCTTCTTCTTCTTCTTTTGCTCCATGGTCTTCTTCTTCCTTCACAGCTGCAAGATAGGCCTTTTGAGATCTCTTCCTGCCATGATAGAACTTCTCAATATGTCTGATCCTTTTGTAGAAGTCACAAATTAGTTGGTCCTTTTTGCCTTTGTTCATGTTTACTGACATACAATAATTGTCTATCTTTTGTAGTTTCTTCTTTTCCTTTAATCTTCTTTTCTTCTTCTAACGAGGAGGCCTCAATGTCAACCAATTTAGGGTTTGGCATATTGATTAAGGTGGTTGAAACATTATTATAATTTGGAGGTAAACTTTTTAACAAGACACCAATACATATATCTTCATCCATTTTTAGATTTATTCCTGCAAGTTGGGTTAGAAGACTTTCCATGTAGTTTAGATGAGATGCCATGAATGTATTAGGCTTCATGTCCAGTCTGAAAAAATCAATTAATAGACCATACTTTGAGGACTTTGACTGGGCACCAAACAATGTGTCCAATCTATCCCAAGTGTCATGGGACGTGTCACATGCATCCACATGGTGGATATAGCTGTCATCTAACTCAAGATTTAGGATGGCTTGAGCCTTGTCCTCATTCATTTGCCATATTGCTACAAGGTCAGCATCCCGGGGCTTCTTCTCTTGTCCATTGGTGATGGCCCATAGGCCCTTTTTCATCGGGATAAGCTTTATGCGAGTCTGCCAGGTATGAAATCTGACTCCTTTGAAGCAATATGTTGGAGAGTCTTTGCCCATGTTGGAATGACTAGAACAAAAACAAATCAGCACCAAGATTCTCAAAAATAAGTTGCCTTTGACTGTGTCGAGAGACACAAGTAAAATAGTATCAAAAGATACTAGCTTAATTTCAGGCTTGATGTTGCCTAATTTTAGGTGGTCTTCTTGATCTTCAGGTGGACTTCTTGATTTCATGTGGATGGCTCCAAATCTTCTTCTTGTGGTTTGACTTGATGGAAACTTTAGATCTAAGTGACAGAACTTTCAGTGTGTGCTGAAACCAACGAGAAAATGAAGTGGAAAAGAGCTTAAAGAGTACTTGGCTATGGAGTTTATGTTTAGGGTTTTTTGTAGATCTGGTTTTTTGCCTGTAGTAGCAAGAGCTATAGTACATCATTTGAAGAACCCTCTAGTGGGGAGAGAGCTCATTAAGTGGACTTCAAATGCCCTATACTCGCAAGATGTATCACGAGATGCGCAAAGGTAGATTAGGCCATACGATAGTAAACGGGCGCAAATATGACAACAAAGACAAAATCACACAATGTTGGCTGCTCAGTGCATCAGTCATCTCAATTTTTGTGTTGCAATTACCTTGACTTGTGCAGACCTAGGTTACATTGTCCAAGCAAAATATGTAAACAAGAAAGTTAATTTCTCAATGATTTTGCACAGACCATGCATTATGCAGATATGGGCACCAAACAAGGGGATATCTAAAATTTCTCTAAATTTTGGATCTTTGAGGTGCCTGTTATGTGCCTCTTTTCAATTCTTTTTGTTAATTTCTTTTGCAACACACATGCAATATATGCATGGGCTCTTCAAATTGGCCCCTTTTGAGACATTGTACATGCACTTCAAGGTCTTCAAATCACCTGCTAGATGCCACTCTACTTTGAATCTTCCAAACCCTTCCACATCCAAGATTCTTCCATTCCTTTGCTCACTAATGATTTGGGGTGTATTTG
Organism: Lygodium microphyllum; assembly: GCF_053477565.2. Classification (NCBI taxonomy): domain Eukaryota; kingdom Viridiplantae; phylum Streptophyta; class Polypodiopsida; order Schizaeales; family Lygodiaceae; genus Lygodium; species Lygodium microphyllum. Next base: position 29,061,208 of record NC_141135.1, read on the forward strand.
TCTTATGGAAAATCCAATGCAAGGTTTCAAATTCTCGGACATAACCAGAAATACACTCATATTATAAGCATGTCACACATCCATACTATTAGCACAAGTAAACTTTCAATATAAATATATGGCTTACCTTAAAGGACCCTAGAGAGAATATATTATTCTCTGACTAGACACTAAACCATTTTGGATTGTGCTTTGAAATTGTTGGATTGAGTGCCCTGTTCATCAAGGTGATGGTGACCCATTCTAGATTTGTATCCTTCACAATCTGGCACTCATCAAGCTTGAGTAAAAATTTCAAAACACTATCACATTTATTTGGAGTCACCTTAAATAATTGAACAAAGGTATGATTGTAAGGCTTCCAAGCTCTAAAATATATTGTTGTATTCGTTATAAACCATTGTCTCCCATGTTTCTCCATAGTACGTATCTTTGATATGAAATGGAGCTCCTAGGAGCTATGGAACTTGATCATTGTTGGGTTTGGAAATATTGATCCATATAGCTTAAATTCCTTTATCTTCGATTGAAGAGATTTGTAAATAGTTGTATATCCCCTACTAGATATACCTACCTTATCCAACAAAGCCTAGATATCACTTGAGCTAAGTTGGTTCCCTCTCAAGAAGGCCTCAATCTCCTATTGCATAAGCTTTTGATACTTTGGATCCTTCAAGATCACTTTGATAGCTTCCTTATTAAGAAGCATTTTAATGTGTTCAATTGATGCCTCCATGCATGCTTGAAATATTTTCTTCATTAGGTTGTAGGATATCTATATTCAGAATTAAAATGTTCTGTTATCATATGGTACGTTATAAATACTTTATGAGATGGAGGAAGAAGTAACAAAGAGCTTACTTACTTCAATGCGTGTATCATTTTCTTAGTGCTGCCGCTTTGTAACTTCATATCTTGAATATTTTGAAGTTTTCTGCACCGTTTGCGAACCCCCAATACTATTTATTTAAGCCTCAACAAATTTATTTGTTTCTCTAACTCTAAAATAGTCTCCTTGTTCTGCAGTAGTTTGTTCTTACATTGCTCTAATATTAGCCTCAAAGAGGCATTCTCTTTCTCTAACAAATCTCTTTCTAACTTATATATATTGCTAATGGTATCCAAATGTTGTGTGTATCCTAAGAGGCCATTATAATCATTTCCAACAAAGCTTACTAACGTTGTTACCTACATAGTTCTTTGGATATAGAAGACATGAGATAGGGTTTATTTTTCTTACTCAATGGCTCATACTCGCAATCAAGATATGGAGGTGATATGTCTCTCTCCTATATCTCTTTGATAATGATTTGAGCACTACCATCTCCGTTTGTCATGTTAATTCCATCTTAGCCATCTCCATTTGTGATGTTGATTCTAGCCATCCCCGTTGATTCCACCCAACTATCTCCATTTGTAATGTTGATTTGGTCCCACATATCCTTGTTTATGATGTTTGTGAAGTTGCTTCTAAAAAATGAGAGAAATTATATTGAATGTTTCAAAACATAATGTGGCAAACATAACTCAAGACTTCACATTGTCTTTGGCTCATTTTTTGATAAAAAGAAACTACGATGTTAATCCCAATTAATCTCGATATAAGTCGTCAAGTTTTGAGCATTGTGCACCTAATTTTAAGAACTAATCTCTAGACTCCTAATTAGCCCTAATTTACAACTTAAAGGCTATGGGCTAATTTGTGTATTTTAAAAAAATAAAAAATTAACCATTTTTTATTTTTTAATCATTTTTAGTGATGTTTGAATTACCTCTCTCTATGCTGAGGTAAAATTTCTTACAATATCCCAACTTGAGTCCAAATCTCTCCTAATGTTTGCACATAAGGTACCACACACACATACTAACACCATGATCTCTTTCAACATCCCCCCTTCATGCCATATTTGTTGCCCCCATATTTAGATGGCTTTGGTTGCACTAGATGGTGGTTAGCTTTCTTCTTCTTGTTGCATTTTGTCTTTAGAATAGGTGTCCACATGTTGGTGCTTTGTTATTGTCTACCATGTAGTTGCATTCTTGTAGCTACTTAAACTTGCATATGTTTTTTTGTGTGACCAATTTTTTTGTTGTGTGTAATTTTGGTGGTTGCTTAAGTATTTATGCTACATGTCCTTTTGTTCCACAATGGCAACATTCCTTCTTGTTTTCCATTTCAGTGAAGAAAAATAAATCTCCACTAATTGTGATTAATGATGCTTCTTTATGTCCTTCAAGTTCTCTTTCCTTGAGCATAAACAATATACATCCCTCCAATGTAGATGAACTCAATAAAAGTGTCCTTCCTTAAATTTCTTGGGCAAACTTAAAGTAAGATTACTATTGTCTCTTTGTTTAGAATGGTGATGATGATGCCTTGGAGTTGGTCAACAATGCTTTTAATCTTAGCCATATGCTTTGCCAAGAGTCTTTGAATTCATGCAAGCTATAAAACTCAATTTTTATATGATATTTAATTATTCTAAGCAATAGCTCCACACATGGCATTTATCTCATAGCTTCTCTAGTCGGGTTCTTTGGGTTAACATGATAGATAAGATTTAATGAAAGCAAGTGCTTTGCTCATCTTTCTCAACCTTTTCACTTGTGATTTGTGTTGGTGGGATCTCCTTGATAACTATCCAAATACCATGTATGAACTTTCTCCCCTTCCCCCACCCTCAAACTTCTCAATGCTAAAGGTGGTGCTAGATAATATCATTCAAGAGTGGTCTTACCGTCAATGTTTGGCTTGCTTACAAGTTGGCATTGAATGTTGAAAGTGTGCATTAGCTCCCAACTCCAATACAATACTTAATTTTAGGTTCACTTTGTTCAAAATGAAAAAGAGATACAAATACCAAACCATGCATCAGTGATGTGCAATGGGTAATCTTAACTTGCACTTTTTGGTGCAAACAATATAGAAAGATCTTATAAGTTACCAACACAATCTCCTTGGGCATATAGCATCCATATTGAACCAATTCAAAGCTATCATTGTTGGACTTGCCAATGTGAAAGCAATTCAATTAGCTAAGGGTGATAACCTTTCTATCATGGGATGACATCCCTCAATTTGAGCCAGTTTGACTTTAGGGAGATCCCCAAGGGTCAACCTATATGCTATCTTGGGGTGCCCATGAGTATTGGAATTTCCCTCAAGGGCTACTTTGACTAGTTCTACAATAATTTTCAAGCCAAGGTTTCTAACTGCTTGCCATTCACTGCTAGGATAGCTAGGCAGACCGTCCTACTCAAAATGGTCATGACCCCTATGACCATTTTCGTTGTGTAATTGTTTCCCTTTGTCAAATCTAGTTGGGCCAAGATTGAGTCCCTCTTTAAGAGGGTTCTTTAGTCCTATGGTGACTCTAAGGGGTGGGCCTCCATCCCATCGGATCAAGTAATTGCCCCAATTGACGAAGGACTAAGCTTGGAGCCTCTCCAAAAGAAACCAACAAGGATGTCAGCTTCTCTCATAAAGTGGACCCATGAGGAACAACCATTGAGTATTCTAATATCTAGCTGGATTATGTAGTCCAAAATCTATGGGAAAGTATGGCCAAATGCCAATTACTACAACCTTGTACTATCTAGAGCAACCAACATTGGCATCCTACAATCCAAAGCAACTCAACAAATGGTGGTAACATGGATAGAAGTGACCTTTCTCTTTGGTTGGCAAGGTGGGACTAGAGGAAAGACTAATCCCTCTCTCATTATGAATACTTTGCTAGTCCCATATGCATACAAGAATGACATCATCTCCACTAAGTGTAATCCAAATATATGCATTGGCTTGTAGAAAAAAGGCAAATGATGTTGGCAAGATATTTGGGATGATGCAAGTTTAGCGTTTAAACCACTCAACCAAATAGTGGCTACCTTTGGTGTCAATGCCAAGGAGTTTGAATGGCTTCAAGACACTTCGACCAAACTCAAGGAACCATGGCCCACATCGAAGCTAGCCGGTGATAATGTGATCTTGAAATGGGTAGTTAATGAAAAGGGTAAGACTTTGATGGTTGCTAAGAAAAGGCATGACTTCTATGTTGCTAATGCATGGTGGTATTTCAAAACTCTAGAATCTTGGAAGAAAAAAAAACCTAGAGGGACATTGAAGACTTGGAAAAAACAACTCGAGAAGGCTTGGAGAGCCATCCCCTCACACAAGATTAACCTATTGTTCTAGAAAATAGTTTCCAAGCAACTCCCAACTAGAGATGGGGTCTCCAAGTTCACCCATGTATATTCCCCTTGTGTGCTTTTTGCAAGAGACATTAAAAAAGCCCCAAACATGTGTTTTGTGATTTTTTTGAAGCTCTCTTTGGAGGAAGATTAAAGTGGGAATGAAAAAAAAAACAAATCTCCATTGCAATGTAAGCTAGAAGTAAATGGGAGATAAGAGGGAACCTCAATGAAGTATCTAAAAGAATTTGGGAGGCGATCATAGGGGTCACTCTTCTCAACTTACGGACTCTTGGGAATAATACAGCCTTTGGTCATATTAGCCCATTGAGCATTGCGCCATTCACTTTAGCTCAAAGGAAAAACACATAGTTTAGGCTCATGCCTAGTCTCTTTAAGCTATTTATGTAGCCAAATTTTACCCGGTTCGGGGCGATGTAAATACTTTAATACAATATGCGCATTATTTTTCTTTTTAAGGGTGATAACCTTCTTGGCTATGCTCATCCATTCTATCAACCAAGGGGGCCAAAGCTTCCCAAATCACTGAAACACAGATAGCAGCATCAAATGCATGAACCGACTAGGAGCATCCTGTTATACCACTCCGGTTGCTTCAAAGCTTCAAGCTCTTCTGTCAAGCACATCTACTTCACTCTCTCCTCCTCCTCTGCTCACTAAGTGGAAAAAAAAAAGTTGATGCTTAAAACAAGCCACATCATAGCTATTACAAATCCAAGCTCCTCTCTTTTCTAAAAGAGTGAAGACAATATTTGTGTCTATGGTTGTGACATACAGAGGAGAGAGAGAGAGAGAGAGAGAGTATATAAAGGATTGTAACACCAAGATTTGCATTGGATACTAATTGGCTCTAGATACCATGTTAATTTCTCTAGACACCTAAGACTTGCCTTGGATACTAATCGCCCTATTTGGGGGACTCAACAGAATCAGTGTGTAAAAAGCTAAATGCATTACTTAGCCTCAAACTTTGTCAAATTGTATTTCGATTTTGTCATCCTTCCATCTTGCCAGGCAATGCTGATCAGTGTGTAAAAAGCTAAATGCATTACTTTGTCCTCAAACTCTGTCAAATTGTATTTCGGATTTGTCATCCTTCCATCTTGCCTGGATTTCGGTTTTGTCATCCCTCCATCTTGCCTGGATTTCGGTTTTGTCATCCCTCCATCTTGCCAGGCAATGCTGATCAGTGTGTAAAAAGCTAAATGCATTACTTTGTCCTCAAACTCTGTCAATTTGTATTTCGGTTTTGTCATCCTTCCATCTTGCCAGGCAATGCTGGCTGCTCGTCTTTTGGGCTGTGAAACTGGCACTGGCTTTCAGATACATCAATACAAAGACATGACAGGTAAGTGATCAGAGTGTTGGGCACAATCATTAAGATGGTGCCAGAAAAATATGACAATGAATATGTCATGTTAATCCACTTTTTCTTGCATCAGGGCCTAGGCATATAGAGATGATTATAGGGGTATTTTGAGGCTTGACCCTAAACTGTTTAAAACCATCGTTCATAACTTTCTTCCATGTTAGTCATCTTCTTCATCCTCCATTCCACCAATTCTCTGGCGCCGGCGTGCAAAGGCTGCTTTGAAAGTTTCCTGCTCAGCTCGAAGCTGTTCAATAAATCTAGTTTTCCTCCTTGAATCGGCACCAAGCTGGTTTTTGTCCATCTCTTCCAATGTAGGGTTTGACATCTGGAAAAATAAAGGAATCAGCTCAAGCACCAAAGTCTCACAAAATACAGATTCCAATATATCTTCTAGACATACCACATTGTAACCAGGGCCAGGGCCAATCACAAGTGGGGCATTCTTATGACCTATTGAATAACCTCCCTTGACACCCTGTAAGGAATCACATCACACTCATGCTTGTGACCTGATGAAAACTTTCAACCAAAATCCTCTATTATCAAGTTTAAATGTTGAAAAAGGTAAACACTGACTAAAACATCTATGCTGCACACTCATACCTGATTATCTGCCCAATGTACAAATTTATCTTTTTTACCATATGTTGACATGAGTCCAGAAAGGGCATTACTCGTATCTCTGCTTTCCTTGGTGCGCTCAATCCTGTTGTCTTCCGCACGCCCTTTAGATTTTGGCATAGCTCTATCACCTGAAGGTTCAGTCTTGTCCCCCCATTTTTCTCCCAGGACAGGCTTTCCTGTAAAAAAAACCCAACTCCAATATAAATTACCATTTTGAAAACAATCTGTCATAAGCAAGTGAACTCAACTTGGCCCTGCGATCAGGCTATATCATATAAGTTTATCAACAATTCATGTGTCTTCAGAATACTCTTTGTATATTTTATTTACCAAACAGTCCATTTATCCAAGTTAAGAGGCTCCCACAGAACCATGGCATCTGACTTCGCAGTCTTCAGTGAACATACCCGACATGATCAACAGCCACCATCACCATCTACTGGTCAAAAGCATGGAGGCTGGACAGCAAGCACATGGACCAAGACACACAGGAGTGTTCGTGTCTAAAAGAGGCTGTTGGAGGTTGATCGTGGCTGATCAAGAGCCTATCCTAGACACGGCAGCATGCACATTTTGAGGATTGGAAGCACATGAGAGTGCGCGATTGAATTCAGGGCCGGAGTGCAACATGGATTTTCTGCTGCAACTTGCTGGAACCTATATATGATAGGAGGATCATTTCTGCCTCTGCACTCTTTATCTTTCTTTGAGACGTACATTTTATCCCATGTATTTGCCCATTAAGTAGTCCCTACAGGCCTACCCTTAGCCTTCCTCAAGACTTGAAGTCATTTCGAAGGAGTAAGCATGGGACAATGCTTCCCACGATTTGGATGATTATTCCAAGTGCTTGTGTTCGATGGTAAATGCATGGCAGGGGTAAGTGACGACAAGTTGCCATGGGGAATAAAGGAATGTTTTTTTGGAAGATGATATTAGGCTGATTGCCTTTATTGTGCTTGTTTCTTAATTGGATTAATTAAGGAATGATATTTTTGCACGGGTGGATCATCTCCAAGGTCACTCCGTGTTTCAACCCAAGAGGGCATTGCTTGATTTACGGACTGAAGGTCGAGTGGTGAAAAGACCAACCACGGAAGTTGTGTCTCACTCCTAAGTCGCTTGGGGTCATTGGAGCTCTGGACACCCCTTCCCTAGTCTAAAACTGAGTTGTAGACTGCCGTGAGCCCAACATGTAGGGCATTGGAAGATCCTATTCTAGATAATGGATAGAAATTGTGGTGCCATGTGATTTGGACCGGGTACTTCTGTTGGACAAAAAGGAATATATAATTGCTCCTCTATGGGCAGGAGACAAAGATTAACGTGAAGATAAGTTAAGGAATTTTCTTGAGCTTGTTTGTCAAAGGATTGCTTGCTCTGTATTCGTGTTTGTGCCGTAAATTACGCAAACGAACCATGTTCCCTAAAAGGCTAATTAAGGAAGCTGATTTTAAATGTCACCATAAATGTAATAGGACCTAATTAGAAAACAAAAGCTATCAAGGGAACCATGTAGGTAGAACCCTCGACGGGTCTGTCCTATGGTAGAGTGGTCCCAGAGAATTGGGAGGCTTCTCACAAGGTTTTACTGCCATTGGACCTTTAAGTATCGTGAGGTTAGAATCTGATTCATTTTGTGTTAGGGGACCAGAATGGAACTATGCCGTATGGGCAGAGAGGTTGAGCCGCATATCCCTCTCATTTCCTATTCTCTTTGAACCAAGTGCGGTATGGATCTGCTTTGGATTGGATATCTCTGTGTAAAGTAGGATGTCCAAAACCCAACCCTAGAATGTTGTTAGGAGACCTTGACCCCTAGCTTCGCGCCCTCTACACAAAAGGATCCCCTTCGTAGCACCTTTTCTTTGGCTCTTCTCAAAGGGCTTGAACTTGGAAGTATCAGGAGTGTAGTAGCGCAAAGTCATCATATTAATCCTCATTCTTTGGTATTGCAAATAGTAGAGGTAATAGTTGGATCCCCTTCTTGGAATATTTGTCCCCTCTCTTCTTTCAACTTAGCTTCTTCCCCTTTTAGTTTCCTTGCTCGATCTCTCAGGCCTCTTCCGCTCCTAGCTCTAGATAGCACAGAGCGATCAGTTCCAAAATCGGAAACATGTGAACCTTTGAGATTAAAGACTTATGCAGATATTCAAAGATATCTACGACCTAACATAGCAAGTCGACAAGTGAAGATCATAATCTTCATACCATTAGATGTTTTTGTGAACTTCTTTTATGATGAGAAAGTTTAAAAAACATTATAAATGTTCATATGCAAATCGGAGAAATGCACAGACTTCTTAGGTCAAAGTCGAGATACAAAAGTGTGTAGGATTATGTCTAAAGTGCAACAAAAATCTACCCAGCCCAACTATTTTGGCTCCTTTCTTCGTACTCATGTTCTTCTTCCCATCTTCTACGGGTCTACATCCTACTCCCTCTTTTGTCCTATTCACTATCATCTTTTCAACTTTTGTTCCTTGTTCAACCCATAGTTGTACAAACCCTTTGTATCCCTTCTTCACCACCTTCTTTTCTTCCCTCATCTTCTCTACTAATCGAGCTACTGATCCATTGCATAAGTTTCCTTTGTTTCGCTCTTTTTCATCCTATCATCTTCTCTTCTATCTTGTCCCAAACACTAGGGATCTCTTCCTCAGCTCATCCCTAGTCTTTCAATCTTTCAGTCTTTCATAGATGTATTCCCTTGGTCTCTCTTCTTATTAAGGTCGAGCCTTAGTAACTCCTTAGTAACTAACTTGAAGTCATTTGGCTCGTGTAGCCTCTAGTCTTCTTTCACTTCATATTTAATCGGTAATACGCTTCCATCCTCATCTTCCAATTCCATCTATTTAACTTAGGATTCCACTCCTCTCGCCTCGTATCTATCGAAGGTAGGTGCCAGATTGGTCTCACCCTCAATCCTCATCTCTTTCCCATGCCATAGACTAAATTTACTTGCATCATGTTTACAAGCAGCTGCCCCTCCCACCCATCAAGGTTGCACATTGTTCTTCATTCCTTTCATCTCTTTGCTCATGTTCATTGTACAATCCTTCATATGCAGCTACCAGTTGGGAGTCACCCTCTCCACTTCATGGTTGAAAGTTCATCATTGATGCTTGTTCGATGAGAAGAGGAGAGAGAAACAGAAAGGTGTGAAAAAAAACTTCTTAAGGCAGAATAAACAACTCACAAGGAAAAAAACTTCTTAAGGCAGAATAAACAACTCACAAGTGACATGAAACAGAAGCAGGATAAAGACGAAATCAAAGGAGAAGAATGATTCATGCGAAGGTCACAAACTCACTAACCTTTTTCTGTGTGATAATCTTTCCGGAAAATCTGCTCTTGAGATGACTGGGATTTTTCTTCCTCCTCCTCAAGGTCACGCTCCATATCATCTGCATCCATCTCCACCTGCAACAAAAAGAAATGCGCTGAATTGTACCCTTGACTGAAAATCGATTACAAGCATGACACCTTAACATACAATTATAGGTGCTCTTCTTTTGAAAGTCAACATCAACATAGAACCAAAAAAAAAGTGCTGGGCAAAAACATGCTACACCATAGAATTACAGCAATATCTTGGATCAAGTCAAACAGCTGATAACAATCATGCAAATATGGAAATAATGCTCTAAACTGTTAATCCTAAACTCAATTATATTAAGTAAATCTTCATAGAGATTCTTTGCAAACTGCTTTACATACTCTTCCAAAAACTAGACCATAATTTTGGGCATTAACAATGGTGACATGGATACAGGTTAAGTGAGAGCATGAATTACCTCGATTATATCTTGAGAATTCAAGTCATCACCTCGAAACAAAGACTGCAAAAACATGATGGAATTGAGTTTATTGATTTCTAAGATACAAAATCCAAACTTTGAGATACTTGAGAGCATACCGATACATCAAGCTGCAAGTAAAGTGGAGGTGTTGGCTCCCAACGGTCAGCCATTGATTGTATTTGTTCTACCGTAAAGCTATGCACATTTCTTGCCCCGCACCCCTGTCAAAACCCATTATCAACAAAACATTTGAGCACATGCAGGCAGTGCAAGACAAACTTTAACCATACATGGCACCTAGGATGATTTACGTCTCAATGACTGGTTGCAGTAGTCTTCCTCAAAAATTTTAGAATTTAAGAATGTGGATGGATATAAATAACTAAAGCCTCTAGATGACTGTTGTTCACAAGCAACTTAAAGTAGCATCTGTAATGACAGCATATGTTCTGAAAGATAATAAGAAAACTCACCGCCACATCATTGTAACCAGCCTCCAGTATATAAACTTCATAGCCAGACCTCTGTGATAAAGAAGGACCAGAGAAATCATTACGCTCTCCAAAAGCCATGCAGCCAAAAAGAGACAGCCTAAAGGCTCTTAAACACATTCCAAACAATCTCTTTTTAAGTGCAATGTTTCTCAAAACAGATAATATCAAAGAACACATTGTATTTGGAAGAAGACAATCCAGTCTCTACAGCTTCTGTTTACTCATCAATTTCTTGACTCTTGGATTTGTCACACAGGTTTCCTTATATGGACTGCTTCCAAGCATCTGAATCAGAGAATCTGTCACATTCTATACCGACAAGCTTATGGTATGCTTAGACAATGTTGGGAAGTTGATTGGCCTTAAGAGGTGATGAACTTTGCTCTTCCCAAGGTCATGCACTAAATTGTCTATTTGTACAGAGAAAGCTTATGTTATATTTGCACAAATTGGATAATCAATTGCACCTGAAACTGATGAATCACTCTCTCAAGGATTCGAATGCAGTTATCAGACCAATACATTGTCATTTAAACAGGCAAGCTTATCCAAGACTTCCCCAAAAACAGATAATTTTGTCAGTTGTATCATAAGCAGCGACTACCTACACCAGCAAGAAGTTGCACTTCATTCGAATGAACTTTTGATTTCATTTGGACCTATGCATACAGTTTTTATTAAAGGGAATTTGCCAGATCAACATCTCAACTAGTTACAACAAAAGCATGAGAAAGTTGGCTTTTGATTTCATTTGGACCTATGCGCACATTAAAGATAATTTGCCAGATCAACATCTCAACTAGTTACAACAAAAGCATGAGCAAGTTGACTCTGGATCCCTTTAGAATGAGGATGAGGCTAGCTTGTCAAATTATGTCAGGTTCCAAAATACTTGTTGATCAGTAAATGCAACTTGCCAAACAGTTAGAAAATTCGAACATAAATGGGAGGCCCCTCAACCTCCCCCACAGGAGAGCATTATATTTATGCTCTTGAATACTCGCTCTTAACACAATCACAGCATTGTACAAAGTGGACAAACCCACAATCAATGGCTGAGATCAGGTGGTTGGTGAGGAGCTCGTCATATCTTGATCTGTAAGAGTATCTATCAGAGTGCACAGGTGCCTAGGTCTCCCACACTTGGTTTCTGCCTGAATGTCATCAGGCTGGTGTCTCTATTGCCATCATCACGTCACTATGACCATAGGAAAATTCTAGAAGTGACATTGACTGTGTGCCCACCTTTATTTTTTACAGCTTAAACAAAAAAGGTTGCAGCACTTTGATTATTTCACTAGCAAAAAAAGGAAGACACAACAGAACACAAAGAGTCAGTTACAGTAAACATTATCAACATTATTGCACATGAATACTACAGCTACAGACAGCATCATTCACACAATACATTCACAGGATAGTTATTTCCCCATGCAGTTTTAAACATGGAAACTAACCAAATCCATATATTTGGAAAACACTCAGACTGGCTGTTGTTATGTAACTCTTTTTTAACAACCATATGATTGTGCCACAGGTGTGGAAAATCTAAGGGAGATCCATTAACTCCCAGGTTTGATGCTATAACAAATGTCATTCAAAATCATACACTTACTTCAGACATGTCAGAGTAAAGGCAAACAAGATTCAGAATTGATTCAGGCCTAACCATGATTATAGCTATGAGCTAGATGCTGCAAACCTACCAGGTTCTAACAAGGAGACTGGCAAACACATGCTATTAAGCAGCATACTCAGTTCAGATCAGTCAAGAGAATATACCTTAGCAGTTGCCCAAAATTGAGCAAAATCAGCTACCAGCACATTGCGGTCATCCACTAAGATGAGGCCCACATGCCAGAAACCAAGGAGGTCAATCGTCGAGCAGCACTGCATTTGTGGTTAGCCCAAAGAAAAACTTCGAGGGAAATGTGGCCTAAGATACTTGAACCACTAAACAATTCTAGAGGCCATAGGCACTGAGGAATTTATACAAGCAACAACTATATTTGCATAGCCACAATGTAAATGCATTTGGCACACAGTATTTACTTTCCAACAACAAAATCATCAGAGGCTGCTTGATGTGAGAACATTACAAGCATGACTACTTCAACGAGAAAACATAAATCAGAAACATTAAACATCGTGATTGCACATCTTACCTATCAACTAGTACAACAGTTATTTGAAAAGAAAGGTCATACCCGAAACTTAGAAATTACCTACCAATGACAAAATTGAACATGCCCTCCTCCAATGTCTTTCTAAAAGCTTTAAGCATGCTGGCACGATATACCTGGCACCAAGGCACCCGTTGTCAGAGCATAGGTAGCAGTGAGCACCAATGACACTCCACCCCAAAAAAAAGACCCTCCAATTCCAAAGTACAAATATGACTTGTTTGTGAATGAATAAGAGAAGCAGTTTCTAATCTCAAAAACTCATTATGATCATAAAATCATTAACAACAAATGTGCTTGGAGTATAAGACGGTCTGGGAGACAGGAAAACCACAAAGAGACACTTCAGCACTATTGCATAACAACAATCCCATGAAACTACTGAATGAGGCATTTAATCACAAGAGGTAATATGCAGTTGTCATGGGTCATGGGGGCACACCACCAACTAGAGCATGCGGTACTGCAGCATACATGTCTAGGGCCACTATTATGTTCAGCAAATTATTGTTATTTGAGCCTGTTTTCAAAGAAGCAGACTCAAGAATCTTACCATTAAATTCGAACTCTCAATATGAGCAAGGGACTTTAAAATCTATGTGCGCCATGTCACGCTTTTTTACAACTGCCAACAAAAACTTAATAAATTGGTGGAGCATATTGCAGAATTAAGTGTTACATCCTTGGACATCTTGATGGACACTAGTAGCATTGGTCACAAAGGTCATGAAGTGGCTTAGTGCAAACTCTTAAGCGGCACTTTAGGGTTAGGGCAGCCAAGTCCTAGGGCCCTATTGTGCACATCATTGTGTGATCACCATTCTTGGACTCTTGGCCTGTAGGCCGATGTGTCCGTACACTATGATAGTGTGGGCTGGTGATATGGGATAACAATTCTCGGGATGTGGTGGTGACTCGATTTCAACTAGCTGCCAAGCTCAAGGATGAGCCCATTTGGCTCTATGGCTAGGAGGTCAGTGTAAACGGCCCGAACAACGTAGTATGCTTAACAATTATGATATTCGCTTGTTTTCAAGATTTAATATAAAAGAGAATGAACACTTAAGTTGAAATGACAATTACTCACAAAATTACAGCCATGAAAATGTAAAAGTAATGGAGACAAGATTGAGGGTTGAAGATGGGCAACCCAAACCCCCCCCCCCCCCCCCAAAGGAATGTATTTCTGCTCAACCCAAGTCCCTTAGGGAAGAGCTCAGTTACAATCGACCTGAGAGTGAGGAGAAGTAATTCTCACTCTCACAAGATCATGCAAAGATGTATAAACACACATGCATTATCTATTATGCAATGATAAGAACTGATTTCTTTACAGTATGAGAGAAGAAAGAGGGGAAATCAGCCTTTCTCCATCGTTGATCAACAGTACATGGATAGGGCTTGCTTCTTGTTGCTAAAATGGAAGAAAGAGCTCGAGAAGGAGGTGCTGTAATGAATTTACAAGCTTGCTGTCCTGTAAAACAGAAGTGATAAAAGAGGAAATATGGAGGAATTTGATAATGGAGAAGTGGGGGATGATGATGGGGATGGATGGGGCCAGTTTCTGGCTATCTGTGGGTGCTGTACATGAGCTTATAGCAAAGAAAAATGATGCTGAATGAAGAAAAACCAGCTCTTATTTATAGGAGAGGGAAGAGCTAGTATAAAAGGGGAAAGTAGAGTAGCACAAGACAAGTGTCCAGCCACATGTCATGAGATGTGACAAGTGGTGGGACTCTTGGAAACTTGTGTGACAAGTGTCTTGACACTTGTCTCTTCTATGGCCTTCCTTTTTGGACTGAATACTGTCAAGAATAGAAACAACCAAATTTAGTAAGCACAGTCAGAGTACAGAATTTACTATTTTTAGAATGACATCCCTATTTTTTTAGGGCTAGCATTTTTAGGCTAATTCGAGGCTCCTAAAATTTAGGGACCCCCCAATATGGGTGTCATATGAAAGCTTTTTCCATGTACATCGCAAAAACAGTATCAAAATCTTCATGTGACTTTCCTATGCAAAGAAATGTGCATTTCAAGCTTTCAGCCCACACATGCACATTGTACTATCATTTCATGATCATGCCATCTTATTGATTGTAACTATCTGTTCTGGCGGATCTAGCCCACACTTCAAGGCATCAATCCTTTCTGTGTGCGAGCCTGATATGCGTGAGTTTTGGTCACAGGCGCCCAATCGGGCCATATAGGTGAAAGTGTGAACTATCTTTTCTCTAACCCACCGCGTGGGTCCACCATAACCTGTGACCACTCATCAATGACCAGCTCCAATGCACTTTTCTTTATATCTAATTAGTGCAAAGGAAACAAATTTAATAAATCATTATATAGACAAATTAATGAAAAAGGATACAAATTCTGTTTCTATAGAGTTGTGACAGCCCTTTGGCTTTTATTCAACTGCCCTCAACTGAAAAGCTTCTTGATATGGCTGAAGAATGTCTGGGTAATCCTTCATGAATTTTTTATCTATCCATTGTGCATCTGTTGTGGGTAGATTCTTGAATTTTAGTAAGAATTTCATGTCACAAGGCCACTTCTCGTGGTTCGATCCTTGTTAAACAAAATCTGTTCAGGTTCCAAGAGTTGCTCTGTTTCTTCAACTTCTGGGGAATCTTCAGTAATGGGTTCCTTTGGTTCTGGTCCTATGTAAGGTTTTAGCAAACTTACATGAAAAAAGCATTGTGTATTTTCCAATGAGCAGGAAGCTCAAGTCGATAAGAAACTTCATTTATTTTCTCAATCACTTTGAAGGGTCCAAAGTATCTACTGGAGAGCTTTGGAAAAGATGAATTTTGACTGAAACCTTGTTTGAGCTTGCTTTTATCAAACTTTAGCAAGACATATTGACCTTTTTCAAAAGCCAAAGGTCTTCTTCGTTTATCTGCTTGCTTCTTTTGTCGCTCTTGGGCAACTTTGATAGTGGCTCGAACTTGATCCATTGCTGTTTTTAAATCTGAAGCAAACTCATCAGCAGCAAAAATCTTATCTTTAGTGCGAATAATTGGAGGAGGAATCACTTTATCCTGTACTATTTCATTTGGAGCTTTCCCTATGGATAAGTGCACTGTATTGTTGTAAGCAAACTCCAATAATGGAAGATATTTCTCCCATTGTGACTTATGTTCACTAACATAAGCTTTCAACATATCCAAAAGAGTGAGATTCATCACCTCTGTTTGGCCGTCAGTTTGAGGATGAAAAGCTGAGGAGAACTTTAAAGTGGTTCCCAAATTCTCAAATAAACCACGCCAAAAGTTACTTGTGAATTTGGAGTCTCTATCTAAAATGATCTCAGAAGGCATACCATGTAATCTGAAGATATGTTGAATGAAAAGTCTTGCAGCTTATGCCAATTTCAATGTTTTATGACATGGAATAAAATGTGATTGCTTGGTGAATCGATCAATTATGACCCAAATCATATCATGACCTTGAGGTGTTCTTGGAATACCTGAGATGAAATCCATTGTGATAGATTCCCATGGATCTTTGGGCACTGGAAGAGGTTGCAACAATCTTGGAGTCTTCTGCCTATCATACTTGGATTTTTGGCATACTAGACAAGCCTCAATGAAGTTATGTGTATCTCTTCATAATGTTGGCCAATAAAAGTAGCGTTCAATTGCACTTAGAGTGGCTGCCCTCCCTCTATGCCCTGCATAAGGGGGTTCATGACTTTCTTTAAGCACCTTTTGTCGAACAGGAAGAGTGACACAAAGGCGATTGTTCATGAGAAGGTAACCGTCTTTGATGGAATAAACTGGATGAGAACCTCCTTGCTGTAAATTTAACCAAATTGCTGCAAAATCAGTATCTTCATCATAAGTATTCTTCATCGTTTGAAAATCTTCATGATGAGCCACTGTAATAGTTGCAATGCGAGACACTCTAGAAAGTGCATCAGCAACTACATTTTGTTTCCCTGGAGTATACATAATTTGAAAATGAAACATAGACAAGAAATTTTCCCATCTTGCATGTTTCTCTTGCAAATGCTTTTGAGTCTTGAAATACTTCAAGCTCTGATGATCAGTTTTAATAAGGAATTCATTGCCTAAAAGATAATGTTTCCATATCTTCAAAGCATGAACCACTGCTAAGAGCTCCTTTTCATAAATGTTGTGAAGGCTGCCTTCTCTTTTTCCTTCCATTGGAAAGAGGTCTTCTTCTTTGTAAGGTCATGAAGTGGAGAAGCCATATGTGCAAAATGCTTGATGAAGCGGCGGTAATAAGAGCATAAGCCAAGAAACGATCGCACCTCATGTATATCATAAAGATGAGGCCATTCTTGGATTATCTTGATCTTTTCAGGATCCATCTGAATCCCTTCAAAAGAGATGACATGCCCAAGGTAATTTATTTTATGCATGAAAAATTCACTCTTTTTACCATTTGCCAAGAGTTGATTTTGTTGAAGTAATTGTAGAACAATCTCCAAGTGTTGATGATACTCCTCTTCATTCTTGCTAAAGGCAAGAATATCATCAAAGAAAGTATCGACATATTGTCGATGCTCTCTAAAGATGTGCTCCATCATTCAATTAAAGGTGGCTGGTGCATTGGTTAATCCAAAAGGAACCACCAAGAATTCATAAAGACCGTACGAAGTACGGAAAGCAGTTTTGTGTACATCTTGTGGTATTATCCTAATTTGATGATAACCACTCTTTAGATCAATGCGGCTGAAAACCTTTGAGCCTCCTAGACGATCCAAAATGTCGTCAATTCTGGGAATAGGAAACCGATTTTTCACAGTGATTTTGTTGAGGGCTCGATAATCAATGCACAACCTGAATGTGCCATTTTTCTTTTGAACAAGAAGAACCGGTGAACAAAATGGTGAGCTACTTGGCCTAATTAGCCCACGGTTGAGTAGGTCTTCGACTTGCTTTCTGATTTATTCTTGTTAAGGACGGCTCACACGGTATGGTGCTATATTAGGAGAAGAACTGCCCGGAATAATATCAATATGATGGTCTTCTGGCCTTTCTGGTTGAAGCTGATAAGGAAGATCTTCCAAAAAACAATCTTTATTTCAACACAATTCTTAATTGCTCTAGAGACTTGCATATGGCTTACCATAGGTATGGTGTCTCCAAAAACTCCAGATTGGATCTCATACTTCTTGCCTTTGTTGGTGAGTTCTACCTTCTTTTTTCTAAGAGAAGATGGTTGAATCTACTCTATGATTCCACGGCATGCCAAGAATCACATCGCAACCATCAAGGTCTCCGATACAGAAGGTATCTTCGTCACTGTAGCCTTAAATTTGAAACTTGAGTTTGCCAATGTAGGGTGTCACAGTCTTCACTGCGTCACCTTCATCGACATTTAAAGCTTGGCGAACTTCTGCTGGAGTGTCCTTCTCTTCATTCTTCAATCCAAGCTCTTTAGCTAATTGCAAGGAAATGACATTTTCATTTGTCCCAAGATCTATCAAGAATAGTGCTTGCTTACCTTGCAACTGTCCCCAAGCTTTTAATAATTTGCGCATCTCTGAAGTGTGAGTTGTGTTTGCAACTACATCACTAATAGCATTGATTTTCACTGGCGACTTAGGCTGCTTGTCAGAAACCTTGCTTTGTCCTTTGCTTGGACATTGCTTTGCTATGTGGCCTATTTGTCCACATTTAAAGCACTTCCCTTCTTTCATGCAGCGCTGCTTTTCTTCTTCGAAAAGTTGCTTTGCTTCTGGGTATAAATTGGAGCGAAATTGAGGAGCATTAGGAGGTACATAGGGCTTCATCTTCTTTTGATTTGATGGCTGCTTTTGCCGCTGTTTTTGTCCTTCATTTGGGGCTGAATGCTCCTCATCATTAGCTACTCTCTTCTTATCATTCTTTTGGAATGATTTGTTGCCATTGTGCTCCATTTCCCATGTCTCACCATGGTCAATGAGTTCCCTGAGACTAAAACAATGATAATGATTAAGAGCAGTACGAAGTTTAAACCTCCTTGAAACTTCCTAAGCTTTTCCGAATTGCTGATCTTCTTGAAATGTTGGACCTTCAAAAGTAGCTCCCAAAATCTCTTGGTATAGTCACCAAGTGACTCATTTTTCCTTTGCCAAAGCTGATCCCATTCCATTTTTATATCTCTTTTGAAATGAACAGGAAGAATTTGGCTTTGTATCATACGAACAAAGGACCGCCATGATTTTGGGGCAGCATGATCATATTCCAACCCCGTCCACCAAGTATGGGCTAAGTAGGTCAAATGTAAAGCTGCAAACTTAATCTTTTCTTTTTCTTTATGCTTGTCACGACCATACAAAATTTGAAATTGACGAATAAACTTCAGAAGAAGATCAGGATTTTGGGAATCATCATACATACTGAACTTGATTTTCTTTTCAAGTTGAGATAGTGACTTAGTCTTCTTCTTTTTCTTATGCCTTCGTCCATGCCCGGACCTTGAGGTTGAAAATGATGAAGTGCTTGATGGGGATGAAGATGGAGACGAGGGTGAAGAATGTTGCACCTTTGACGATAATGAGGTCTTCCAAGAGAAGAGTGTGACTCTTCGTCACTAGAAGAGGGTCCATCAGAGTAGGCGCCAGATGACTTTGAAAAAGAGGATGAGCTTCGACGCGATCTCTTTCTTTGTCTTGAAGTAGAATAGGACTGCCTCTTAGAAGTAATTGGACTTCTTGATCGGCTCCTTTCATTGGTATGGCTTTGTCTCCTTGAAGCAGATGGGCTTATTTCCTTGAATTCTTTGGGATTCTCAACTTTTTCTAGATTGAGAAGTTGCTCACGAATTTGCCGATTCTCCTCTCTAAGACTTTGAATGGCTTGAAGGATAGCACTCGACTGATCAATTGAGACTCTAAGAAAAATATGCTAAAGCACTCAATGCAAGGGCTGAAAACAAACAAACTTATAATTGTAAGTACTACCAGTGTTGGGGTGAGGACCGAGCAAAAGCTTTGATACCATTGTAAACGGCCCGAACAACGTAGTATGCTTAACAATTATGATATTCTCTTGTTTTCGAGATTTAATATAAAAGAGAATGAACACTTAAGCTGAAAATGAAAATTACTCATAAAATTACAGCCATGAAAATGTAAAAGTAATGGAGACAAGATTGAGGGTTGAAGATGGGTAAACCCCCCCCCCCCCCCCCGGAAGGAATGTATTTCTGCTCAACCCAAGTTCCTTAGGGAAGAGCTCAGTTACAATCGACCTGAGAGTGAGGAGAAGTAATTCTCACTCTCACAAGATCATGCAAAGATGTATAAGCACACATGCATTATCTATTATGCAATGATAAGAACTGATTTCTTTACAGTATGAGAGAAGAAAGAGGGAAAATCAACCTTTCTCCATCGTTGATCAACAGTACATGGATAGGGCTTGCTTCTTGTTACTAAAATGGAAGAAAGAGCTCGAGAAGGAGGTGCTGTAATGAATTTACAGGCTTGCTGTCCTGTAAAACAGCAGTGATAAAAGAGGGAATATGGAGGAATTTGATAATGGAGAAGTGGGGGATGATGATGGGGATGGATGGGGCCAGTTTCTGGCTATCTGTGGGTGTTGTACATGAGTTTACAGCAAAGAAAAATGATGCTGAATGAAGAAAAACCAGCTCTTATTTATAGGAGAGGGAAGAGCTAGTACAAAAGGGGAAAGTGAAGTAGCACAAGACAAGTGTCCAGCCACATGTCATGAGATGTGACAAGTGGTGGGACTCTTGGAAACTTGTGTGATAAGTGTCTTGACACTTGTCTCTTCTCTATGGCCTTCCTTTTTGGGCTGAATACTATCAAGAATAGAAACAATCAAATTTAGTAAGCACAGTCAGAGTACAGAATTTACTATTTTTAGAATGACATCCCTATTTTTTTAGGACTAGCATTTTTAGGCTAATTCGAGGCTCCTAAAATTTAGGGACCTCCTAAAATTTAGGGACCCCCCAATATAGGTGTCATATGAAAGCTTTTTCCGTGTACATCGCAAAAACGGTATCAGAATCTTCATGTGACTTTCCTATGCAAAGAAATGTGCATTTCAAGCTTTCAGCCCACACATGCACATTGTACAAGCATTTCATGATCATGCCATCTTGTTGATTGTAATTGTCTGTTCTGGCGGATCTAGCCCACACTTCAAGACATCAATCCTTTCCGTGTGCGAGTCTAACCCTGATATGCGTGAGTTCTGGTCACAGGCGCCGAATCGGGCCATATAGATGAAAGTGTGAACTATCTTTTCTCTAACCCACCGCGTGGGTCCACCATAACCTGTGACCACTCATCAGTGGCCAGCTCCAATGCACTTTTCTTTATATCTAATTAGTGCAAATGAAACAAATTTAATAAATCATTATATAGACAAATTAATGAAAAAGGATACAAATTTTGTTTATATAGACTTGTGACAATCAGTCTAATGTTATAATAGCTTCCATCCAAAATCCATGTGGCAATTTTTTAGCTTTCAGCATACATCTAGCCATCTCCATGAGGGACCGATTCTTCCTTTTTACAAACCCATTTTGTTGTGGAGTATATGCGGCAGTATACTGCTGTGCAATGCCTTTTTACTTCAAAAAATTATTCAACAATTTCCCCCTCGGTCCAACCAAAGAGTCTTAATCTGACAACCAAATTGATTTTCCACAAGTGCAGTAAAAGCCAAAAATGCATCATACACTTCAAACTTTTCCACCAATGAATAAACCCAACAAAAACGAATAAAGCCATCAATGAGGGTGACGAAATAATAACATCCACCCAATGACTTTGTCTACATGGGTCCACATATATCTGTATACACAATCTGCAACCTAGCCATAGCTTTAAAAGCAACGTCATGAGAAAAAAAAAACCGATGCATTTTGCCCAAAATGCATCCCTCACAAATGTGCTTGGGAGGTCTCTCCAAGAGAGGTAAGCCTTCCAACATTTGAGTACACTCCATAAGCATCAAAATACCATAGTTCACATGCCCCATACGAGCATGCTATAACTTTGCCTATGACATAGCATGAGTAATAGTAGATACCAAATAAACTAACTGATCAATCAAATGAGCATCTAACTCACAAAGTCCATGGCATAATGTGGCAATGAGTACCAAAGTCAAGAATTCCCTATCCCTGACCATGCATTTATCATCATCAAATGTGACTTACATTCCACATGTTGCTAAAGAAGAAATGAACATCAAATTCTTCTTTATCCCTGACACACTTAAAGCATTCAACAAACGAAGAGTAGAGTCATCAATGGCTTTCAAGACAATCTCTCCAACTCCTCTAACAAGATAAGATGCATTGTTGGCACGTTGCACTGATTTGCCAATAGAAGCTACAACAACAAAAATAAACACATCCCTATGGAATGTAATGTGCTTAGAAGCACCATTGTCAAAGAATCAAGTGTTGGCATCCTCTGTAGAGTTGAATGCTCTATCTTCCCAAGAAGAATCATAACTACAAATGTAAAAACAATAATCACGATCAACAACAAATGACACGGACTTTATAGCAATAACAGTGGAAGGTGTATTTGAAACAAACATCTTAGTCTTTTTTTTTACCTTAGCAATGTCTTTCTTGCATTCTGTGATATAATGACCTGGCTTTTTACAGTAATGGTGTCATGAGGACATATATTTTTGAAACCTCACTTAACATGTTGATTAACTTTTAATCACATAATTAAGTAAATATTGCACATGTGAGGTGCAACTGGGATTAGAGTAAATTTACGCGCCCGGGACCCGAGGAAACCACAGGATGTCAAAGGCAAAAGTTGCTATAAGTTATGCCACACAAGTACTTGCTAGTATTCGGTGCCAGTTGTTGGTCTAGGTCATGCATTTGGCCATTAATGCCAGTTAGTGACACTAGGAAAGTGGCGTTTAATGGTGTACCTAACGCCAATTTGATGGTCAAAGATGACACAGAGACACTCAGGAGTGAAAGATGCCTAGCCAATTTAATTATTGGCCAATCAGATTATTTTTCAAAGCACCGAAATAATTATTAGATTAATTTTTAGTATTTAAAGACCGGATTTCATATTTAATTATGGATAATACTGGAAAAACCATTTGGGAAGGCTGCCACTTGTCAAAAATGCCCATGCAAGATTGAAAAACGTCTTTAGAGGCCGGAGAGAGGGATGTTTATTGTATTGAACCTACAAGAGAGAGAGAGGAGATGCTACCGGTCTGCATTGGAGGACCTTCTGAGGTAGCCAAGGGCTGGAAAAGACCAATCCACAGCAGGTGACTGCATCTACAAGCTGTTGAGACAGGGTAACAGTAGTAAATGATTGATTTTCTTCAGTTCTTTGCAACAAGCTGTTGAGACAAGGCAGCAGCAGTAAATGACTGATTTTCTTCAATTCTTTGCACCTACAAGCTGTTAAGACAAGGCAGCAATAGTAAATGGCAGATTTTTTTCAATTTTTCACGAAGAAACTCTAAATTTTCTCTCTCTATAGCTTTCTCTCTCGTCTCCCAGCCATTTCACAGCCTTGCACCAAAGATCTCAACATTTGGACCCTTGGAGACTAAGAAATTGCGAATTTCTCCGCTGCAAACCCCAATTTACAGTAGAAATTAGGGTTTAGCAACAGCCTCAGGAAGCATGCCAGAAATTGGAAGCTCCAAGACTTGGATTTTTCAAGGCTGAAGGTAAATTTCAGCTAAATTCAAGTGGAGGACTAGCCAGCCATTAAATTTGGGGCATTTCCATCGTCTATGAAGTGGATGAAGGCCAATTAAGTGCCCAAATCAAGGGGCAAATCAGATGGAAGACTTGCTGGTCACTTTGGACAACAAGGGGAGTTTGGATTGCGAAGGGGATCAGGAGAATCCCATTGTAAATTAACTTTTTCTTCAATAAAGCTAAAGAAATACCGAAAGGGACGCAAATTTTGGGGCCAATCCGGTGTGCATTGTCCAAGATCAATAGGTAAATTTGTATTTTCAGATTTGGATTAATTGTTTGTTGCTGTAATTAAGTTGTAATCAGGGATTTACCACCCATCCACGGAAGGAAGGCTGGTTTCAAATGGCACTTGCCCTTCTTGGCTTGTGTGCCCACCTCCTTGTTGTTCTATGAAGTTCCTCAGCTTTCACAACTTTGCGGAGCATTCTTGGACTAATTGCCCTTGCCCTTCTGTCTTGCCATAAAAGCATGTTCAGAAGCTACAACATCCACCCCACTATTCTTCCTTGTTTGCTCTTCTTCTAGCAACAAGCTAACCAACTAAAGAAAGGTAAGTGGTTGCATAGAAATTCGCATTGTAAGATTCAATGCCATGTGAAAGGCCAAATAAGGTGGCAAGAAATTCAAAGTAGTAGAGATCATCTTAGCATCAAAATAATACTTATCTACATTCATCAACTACTCGCACAAGTCCAGAATTTTATTAAGGTGATCTTGCATAGCATCACCTTCTTCCATCTTCACATTTTTAAGCTCCTTCAAAAAAGAAATCTGAGTATCATTTTTTTCAACAAACATATACTCAAGTGTAAGCTATGCTACTCGTGAAGTAGTAGCAAACTGGATATGCGGGACTATAGGCCGCTGAATTGCCAATGCAATAAGTGACAATGCTTAAGTATCCCTAGTGTCCCAAGCCTTCTGTGCAACTATTCTTTGGGGCGAATAGAAGCTTGCGTTTGACCATAGCCTCCTTGTGGAGTTGCACGAGCCATATCGCCAAGACGGACTTCTTCCCCACTCACATACTCCCAAAGATTTTTTGCAACAAGCACATTCTTCAGCATGAAGGACCACAAAGAATAGTTGTTGCCATCCAATCTATCCTCTTTTGAAACATAAGTGAAGACATCACTCTATCCTTGATTTGCCATAATAAATGTCACTCTTCCAAATGCACAAGAGCGATAACAAAAGCTGGCTTGACCTCGAAATCTGCAAATTTCCAAAAATAATAGTAAATGTCAAGCTGTAATCAACAAGATGGCAAGCATCATTGCACGCTACATGCAATAATTCTCCCCATCAAGCTTTTGATCTGAAGAAAGAGCTTGCAACCTGAAGACCTTACGGTCAGTCCATAATAGCTTGAAACTCCACGTCAATTTCTGTCACATTGTAAATGAAATGACCTGCACAAAAACGAGGGCAATCCCCCTTTTACTCCGCACACGATGTCGGTGTTTCCTAGGGCTTCCTCTGCTCCTCCTTGAAGAGTTTCACCCGTGGAAGGCGATGAAAACTCAAAATTTGCAAAAAAAAGAAGGCTAAAAATGCAACCGTTCCCCCTCCACAAATAGCAAGGACTGCAGATTTCAGCCATCAATCCACACACAAATGGCTGTCCAGCCCCAGCAACTGCAACCACAACTGCTGTTGTGTTTGCTCCTCCAATGTGTAGGCGACAGCTAGCAGCCCATCTCCCTCATCAAGTGACCTACTGCTACGTTTGGACCTCTTCAACACCTAATGGCAACGAGTGACTGCATCTACAGCTTGCGTTTAGTGTCATCTTTCCAAGCAACAGCTTCCTCCATCAAGCGACAGCTCCTCCACATCAAGCAACAGTTGCCAGCCCTCTTCGACACCTATCCAACTTGTGTTTGTGCTCCAAGTCCTCCTGACACCTATGTCTGTTACATACTCTCTATCCTACACTCCGACTGGTGATCACAGACTTGGGATCCGTCTCCGGTGGATATCACTCTCTAACACTTTGCTCTACCTTTGATTATCTATACACTCTTACATTCATTTACAATATTCATTCACTTCAAAGTTGTGTTCTTCTCTCCCTTCTTCAGTTTCTGTTTGAGTTTTTGAGTTTTGCACTTAGTGTTTGAGTTTTGCTTTCTGTGTTTGTGTCTGTCTCTTTGTGTTTCTATCGTGGTCGTACACAGTGTTTCCTCGATACAAACCCTAGCAATTTTCTTCACAACAATCTGTTCACCGTAGCCTCCAAAGGCTAAAAACTCAAACTTTTGTCGCGAAGAATCCTCCTGATTAGGTCTGTCCATGATCAATCAACCCTTCTACGTTGCTCTGATTCCATGCCAAAAGAATGCAAAAGCGGATGGACAAGATTGAAAAACAATGAACATGAGAGAAAAGAGAAAAAAGAACACAAAAATTTGCAATATACAAGGCGACACTACAATGATGCATGAGTAGAAACCTATATGGCAACAATGGAGCCAAGACCAAAGAGAATCAGTTCAACCAATGTGAATTACCACCCAATGGTCTAAATGTAAGATGAACATCATAATGCATACAACAATGACAAAAAATAGAACCATGGATACCCAAGCCTTGGGTAATCAAGCTAAAGCTACACAAAAGCAACAAAGCAACTAAGAAAGAGATAACACAAAGAAGGGAACAAAATGAACAAAAATTGTGCATAACAAAGAAGAGATCAAGACTACATACAATGGTGAAAACGAGGGACTGGGCCCCTGCATAAATGCTCACAAAGGACATGATGAGTGAGGACACTAGAATAGAAGAGAGAGGAGAATGTGTAAGGGATGGACACTGCCAAAACAAGTAAACAACTGACAGTCATGAACAATGCTAGAGCTCCAAACATCCTCATCTGACTCAAACTAAAGCTCGCAACCAAGAGAGAGATGGAGACAACGATAGGAAATGGCATGACAGCTAACCCTCACAAGCAAAGGGATGTGAGAAGAATCTGAGTGTTTACTTCTTCCCATGTTATCGTTGTATCATATCAGTCGATGACATGGGCATTTGCCTTGAAAAGATGCAGCTAAACACCCAACAGCATATTCATTGCTTTGCATGATAAGTGAAATCACTTTCAATTTCATTGGCTTCACCCAAATCATCGACTATAGAAACTTGCTAACTTCAGCTCATATCCATATGAGGGGAAAAGCACTAGGACATAATCAATTGAACTTCATTCATGCAAAAAAAGGAACTCAAGTTCCAATTGTCAATGTGCTTAAACTTTGGCATCATCACTTATGTGGCACCCAAATCATTTCAATCTATACATTCCCTCTGATTAGCAGAACCTCTGAGACTATAAGGCAAGAGAACTCATATTGGATTTTGAATGTTAGATACATTATTATAAAGGCACAACTAATGTTGCCAGCGACCTTGACAGCATCCCCAAGGTCTTTTGCTTTACCATTTTTGGCAATAACTACTATCTTCTCTCATGAGGTAGCACCCATTAGATCCTCATTTTTAGTTGGAGTTGGCAACAACTCTAGTATAGAACCTATTACTCATAGCCTGTAGAGCTTAGCGGTCCGGACACCAAAGAGCAACTATTAAGAGAGAGACAGCGCAATATTACTACATCATTGATGGATCAAGGCAAAGCATGTGTATCCCAAGGATAGGTGTGTCTCCACATTCATACAGTTGTTGCATAATCTTCATGCAGAGCAGAGTGCTTGTAAAGTGTGAGCTGGTGAGGGTTTACATTGTTTATTCCCATGGTCCTATTCTGTGTACTTTGATGTTTTGTGTTTCAGTTTATATGCATTGTCTCTTTCATCATTCTGTCACATTATGCACTTCTTCTATCCATACTGTATGCAAACTGCACAAGTAATTATCCTTGCGCTTCATCTAGCCCTAACAGTAGATAATATCTTTCACACACTTCTACCATCTTATAAGAAGAGAAGCTTTATGCTGCTCAAAGGTATGTCAATATCCTTGCAGCCCTTTCATATCAAGGATTGAAGCTGCTCTGCCTAGAGCATACTCTTGCAACCCTTTCATAGCTTTCTTTTTTTTTGAAAAAAACAAACTCAAAACATATTCATCTATGAAAAGAAAATGAATAATAATTGAGAAGAAAGTTATTCACAAATAAATTTACCTCTTCCATTTCTGCCTCAAAGCAATACTCCATAACCCTTTTCACAATCTTTTTCCTACCCCTCAAACTGCTTGCACCAGTTTCATCATCCTCAGTCTTGTAAAAGATAAAACTCCATTTCAGTTCATGATAGTCTACCTTTAAATTAGCCTTCGAAGTATGGTATACCAGATTATCTGTACTCCAAACAACTAACCTTTTCCACCTCAGTCATAAAATAATCATCCATAGAATGAATTCGTGGAGCATTCCCTCCATTCATTACTTCCACATCACGCAATGCCTTTGCTAGATAACTCTTGCCACTACCTGAAAGTGATAAGCTGCATCAAGTTCCAAAGTTATACGAGGGGTATTTTTATGGTCTGCAAATGCTTTACACCAACCTGGAAGACCCCGTAGAATCACAACAAATTGGTCTGGTCTAGTCAGGCGGCCTGGATTTCTGAAAATGTTTACAGCATCAACCTTAGATTTTTCAGACTGCTTAGATGGAGCAGAGGAAATCTGTGATTGCTGATTTCCAGCAAGACCAACAGATGACTGGGATATAACAGGTACACCCTGCCATGCATTCATCATAACTGTAAATGATGATAATTTGCATTAAAAGAAACATGAAGTGTACAAAGTAAGCTACCAATTAAATAATGTAGTTGCTAACAGCACAACGCAAGATTACATGGATTGAATTGAAAACCACACGCTGCTACTGAGTACTTACATGCAAGCTTTGTTGCTCCTGCTGTCGATTATCTAAACTTTCACTATTCTGGTTGTGTACATTCTGCAACTTAAGGCCCTCAGTATAGAAAGTACATTGATGACCAGCCACCACACCTGCAGAAACAATTGAGGAGAGAGCAGGAGGTGCAGGTGTTGGCATTTCAAGAGGAGGAGGGGGCCCAGTGGGTGGTGGAGGTGGAGGTGAATTGGGCATCAAAGGATCGGTATCTGGAAGAGGAGGAAAACTCCTATAAGGCTCTTGAGGTCTGCCTAATGTGTACTGAGTACCCTCAATTCCAACTCCTGAACCATAACATTGCCCAAAAGATCCTGCAGTGGACTGCCAGTTTTGATTGGGGATGTGAAGCTGGTGTTCACCTGAGTTTGGATAATGAGATGAATGTTGTTCTGGCGCATTCCATTTTGTTTGATCCTGTAGATGCACCAGATGTTCTTGCTGCCACTTCTGCTGCTCTAAAAGCCTGGCCTGCAACTTTTCAGCCGCTACCTGGGTCTTCTGTGGCTGAGCATTTGGCAAGCTTAGTCTCTGACCCAAAGCAGCCTGATGTAAATGCACATCGTGAATGCCCGATTGTCTTGACCACTCATGCAGCTCATCTGCACTTGACTTTGCATGCTGCTGCAGAGATGATTCTGAACTGTACATTGAATGTTGAGATAAATGGGAAGCTTTATGCATCACACTGGATGGCTGGCTATCATGCTGAAGACTTTTGTCTTGTCTGCGGGTATCTTGTTGTTCATACATATGTGATTCATGAGCAAAACTATGATGATGTGATGAAGCATTGAGATGCTGAACAGCATGTGAGGGATGCCAAATTTTAGCTTTCAAGTGATCCAAACCCAATTCTTGCTGCTCTTTCTTAGACTGAGAGCTTTGATATCTTGGTGCTGGCTCCAAATGACTCTGGTTAACGTTTTGATGTTCTTGTGAAAAGTGTTGTTGAAGAGGCACATCCTGCAATGGAGCTGGATGTGAACTTCCTGTCTTCAAAACATGTTCATCCCTCTGGCGAATTTCCCTAGCCATCTCCTCAGCTTTCTTCACAGCTTCCATATGGCACTGCTCCGCTTCCCATTCTTGGTACTGCTGTAGCACTTCATCTTTTCGTTGTGTTGTGCCTTCAGAGATATCCATCTTACCACCATTCAAGGGGGGCTGCATTTCTGCCACTCGCACACTATGTGTAGGGTGCCAACTTCGTGAATACAAGGCCTCACCAGTAGGACCCTTTTCAGTTCCATTTCTTGAAAGGCCATCAAATGGAGACTGACCTGAATGATCTTTGGTTATTGAGTGTGTTTCGAGAGACCAGCTAGACGTCCATCCATCACTATTTCTGGAGAACCTTCTCATCGAATATATATCTGCAGCTCCCTGTTTGATATCACCTGTGATGCCTTGCTTCTTTTGAAGCCCAAACTCACTAGCCTGCTCTTTGGCTGTACGTATGGACTTCAGGGGCAACGCTGACTCTTCCTGAGGTGCTACCTGTTTGCTACCCACACTTGTAACTCCTTGTTTCTGTTTTGTATGCTCCAAACCTGAATCGGACTCAGAACTGGTCGAATCATCATCTAGCAATCCTTGCTCAATCAATAACTCTTCTTCACGTGACATAGGCTGCATTGATGAAATATCGGTGATCGTTCGCTTTCTCTTGGAACTCTTCCTCACTGAAGCCGGTCTGGTCACTGATTCTTCTTGCATCCTCATAGCTCCCACCCGTTCAGAACCCTTGAGCTGCAACCCTTGTTGCATAAACATTTCCTGTTGCCTCAGTACTCCTTCCTTGACTTTGGAAGCCTCCAAATCGTGCTCTGCCATAAGCTTCTCATCTCTTGGCCCATTCCAATTCTGCTCTCTGATACTTTTGGCAACAGTTGGCAGATAAGGCTGTGAGTCAATGACACTAGAAACATCTAGGTTAGCATAAGGGTAATGCCTATCAGCAAGAGAATAAGGCCTGCCTGCAATGCCATGTCTGGATTCTTGAGATTGCTCAGCCTGTCGCTGGTGATCCCATGGCATATCCCCTCTACTGGAGTGATTCACGGTCTCACTGACCTCAAAAGAGCTCTTGGAGAACCCTTGTGTTGGTCCCCAGCTGCCATCTTGGCCAAAGTGGTCCTTGGGGAAACCATGACCAAGGCCATTTTCTGGACCCCTCCAACTTGGCATGAACTGGTCTGCTCGTAAATTACTTCCATGAGGTTGCTGATGGCTATCTTGCAAACTGCGTTCTAAGTGTTGCTTTCTTGCAAAGGCAGAATCCGCAGCATTATTGACCCTTGAAACTTTTCCTGCGGCATGCTCTTCGAAGGATGGTTGGTGGAACCTGTCGGCCATTCCGGCAGCCTGGTTTTGCTGCTTATAGAACTGTTGTTCTCTTTCTCTTCCCATTTCCAAGCGACCACCCGGCGGGAAACCTGGACGATCAATTCGGGCCACTGAACCAAGTCCAGATTCTGGAGGCATATGGGGATGCATTACTGGAAGGTTGTGATAATGTGATGAAGTCAGAGGAACCAACTCCCCGGACGGATACCGCGCTGCAAACATGCTGTTAGAAGGGTGCTCCTGAGGCAATGCATAGTTGCTCCTGGCAGGGGAGTCGAACCTCGGCGGAGGCAGGCCATAGGGGGGTGCATATTGGGGGTAACTCATGGCGGCAGGATGGCAGAAGGGAAAATGAAGTAAACGGCAGACGGGGCAAAACTGGCCCTGCATGTTAGGCGGCAGGACAGGCCTCAATCCATCCATTTTTCGTTCCCCTTTGGGCAAAGAAAACCCTACGCACGGAACCTGCGGGACCACAGTCCTTCAAAGAGCGGCATGGCAAGGTGATATGATGAATGATCGGGGTCTAATGTCGCAGCGAACAGCGTTCCCGGTGTCAGATATTGTGATGATAACTGCACGATTGGCCTGATTGACGTTCCTCTTGCCCCCCTGCTGTGTGTGTGTCCAAGTCTCTCTCTCTCGTCTGTGTCGTGACTCGTGATGAGAGATGGCAGGAAAACAAACCCCGTAGAGATCCGCTTGTACGCACATTGGAATTTGGGCGGTCAATTTACACTCTAAAATATAGTTTTCCATTAGACAATTTTTTTTGACCTAATTGAATGCTAAATAGTGTGGGTTAATGTAAGGCCGGTTACACATAGGGCTAAATCCGGTGCTCGCCCATAAAACAGTTCGTGGAGTGGTTTACACACTAAAACGACGCCTTGGTAACACCAAAAGTGCCATGTCCTAGTGGTTAGCGAAGGCCCACCTCATCCCCATTGGCGAGGGCGCCAATGGGGATGAAGGTCTCGCTAAAGTCCTCTGTCTCCAAAACACCCAGAGCACAAGCAGCCCCCCCTTCCTCTACAGAGTACCTAAGAACTTTGGACTTGATTCTATTCCAGGTGATATCTTCTCTTGTACCCTGGAAACAAAGACCATTCCTAGCTTCCCATAATTCTCTTGAGTACTAGTATAAGACTCCTCAAAAAAGCCCCTTGGGAAAGCCCATACCAAAAATACAAAACGTGAACTAGATGTCTCCATGCTCCCCCACGCCCAAACATGGCCAAACATGCTCCCAAGCTCCTGATTCCCAAAGCAATGCAACCATTCTAGAAAATATGTTGTATAGCCCCATTGCTACAATGGTCTCTCTTATGTAATTTGCATGCAAACCAAAAGACACATGTGATTGCAAATAGCAGAGCTTAAGACTTTAGAGATCCCTAAAGACCTTGCTAAAGAGCACATCTATTGAAAGTGAGATTCCCCAATTTTCTCTAATTGTGTCCATGTCCACCTCTCCTTTTGGCTGGACACTCTTGATCATGCTTGTACCGAGTGCTTCTAGAGTGGCTTGAGCATGCGATAGCCCTCGTTGCTTCCCAAACTAGCTATGGTCAATTGCAACTTGTGAGAAATGTAATCTCGTGTAAGCCGGCTTGCTCTAGTTAATCCTCGACTAAATTGGCAAATGCTACCCATCTGCACACCTCCTCATGGTTCAAACTAGTGATGGATCTAGTAGGCTCCCAGATTTGGTTTGGCTCTCCGCCCAAGTTGCTCGGCCCCCAAGGGTGGCTTGAACTCCCATGCCCAGAGTACATTGTCCTCTCCACAAAGTTAGCAAGTATTCCTATCTATTTTGCACAATTCAAGGATTCTTTTCCACGATTCAATGATGTTGTGTGTAATTCCATATCCCTTGGCTTTAAATACAATTTGGGATTTGAAAATCTTTGTTCACTTTAACCTCCACCAATCAGATAATTCCTTATTCTTCTCATATATTGTATCCTCCATATCATAGACCATAGAGTGCATTGCTATCATAATCTCTTTAGGAGCTTGGCCTTGAGAGCAACTATTTCCACCTCTATCTTTGATATTTGCAGTCCCGCCACACTTAAGTCATTTTTTAGCTTATTTATGCTTACTAATGCTAGATAGCAACTTTTCCCACTCTTCCCCCATAAGAAGTTACTAATGGCTTAGTTGCAAATGTTGGTAGCTTTGTGATTCCAACATAGCAAATGCAAGTAGAATCTTACAGCAATATAAATAAATATTCTAAGTATCTTGAGTTTTACATTGAGCGGCTTTCTAGTAGCTAAATTTTTGTCTCATATTGGTTTTAAAACCCACTGCATTCTCTGTGATTCACTCACCCTTACTCCCATTGGAAAGCCCGAGTATTTGTAAATTTCACCTCTCTTGATGATGACTTTACATGCTTTACCCACCCATCCCAAATCAAGTAACTTCTCCTCTGTGAGGCTAATTAGCCTAGATTTGTGGTAGTTGATCCTAAAACCTACTACCTCCTCATACACCTTGAGCACTTGCATGCCTTTCTCCGTGTGGGGTTTATTAGCTTGGAGTAGCATTGGTAAAGCATCTATAAAGCCTTGGCCAATTAGTTGTCTTCCTCTATATCTTATTCCCTATAGTTCACCTTTCTATGCTAATTCACCCATTAGGCAACAAAGTGGGTGTGTGGCTATTGTGAAGGGCAAAGAGTTGAGTGGACAACCATATCTCACTTGCCACTAAATGCTAAATGGCTCCAATAGATGGCCATTCATGCATTGAGATGCCTAGGCTTTGTTAGCTAGCAATGGGATCCCAATTGGCCTCCCATCAAGGGGTAACCCTTTGTGCCAAGTTTTTGGTCAAGATTTTGTATGCAACCCCAAAGCAAGCAATAAGATGCCAGTGATGCAATCAAATACATTACAGCTACTTCGAGACTAGTGCTTTAATTGATTTAGTCAAAGAGTCGAGAAGGGCCCCTTTGTTCCAAGATTTATTGATGAGTCTTGAGAGACACCCTTGCAACTTCAGCCAAAAGTACAACATTGTCAACATAGTCAAACTATCAAATCCTAGGGACTTCTTTCTCCTCAAGCTTTTCAATGCCACTTCTAGCTCTTGAGACATGAAATCCTTTAGCAACATTATGTATCTCTATGAATGATTACCTTTTGCACTAGTTGTAGATTGATGTCCATTGCATGTTGCGAATAGGGACCCTTTTGCTAATAAAGTAAAGCAAAATAGTTCTTCCATGAATTTGCAATTTCATTTTGCTCTTTTTTTCCAAGTGTTGTCTTCCTTTTGATGTGCCACAAGGCTGACTTTAAGCCTCCTCTTCTTTAGGTTGTTAAAAAAACTATGAGAAGACACATTGCAGATCACATAATACCATTCTTTCATATAATATCCCAATTTTCTCCACCTCTCTTGTGCCTAATTTGTTGTGCCTTTTGCAAGAAATGCAAGTCTTCTCCCATCAATTTCCTACCCTTCCTATAATTGGAGAGATGATTTGGCACACATTCAACCCATTGAAACTCGTACCTCTCCTTGCTACATAGCATGACTCCTTGTAGTTTAATGCATTGTTTGACCACATTTATAAAGTTTCCCTAAGAGGATGTCACTAAATTAATTGCTTATTATGCATTCTCTATTTAATAAATTCATGTCAATAAATTAACGACTCACTTTTCTTTAAGTGTTGATGATAATCTAGCATGGCCATGAGACTAATAAGAGACCAGTATTCCTAGTGCATCACTTAATGGGGTGATCAGAGCATTGTGACGGGGACATCCAGTATAGGCAGTACAAGGGCAATACAAGTTATGAAAGGGGAAAGAAGTGTTTGCCAAGTGTAAGAGTGTACACAAGAACCAAGGAGTTACACATAAATGAAGATGGATTGAGTTCTAAGAGGAGAAAGTGCATTAGCATTGTGTATATGTATTTATGTGTGCATCCAAGGACGCCTGGGAATGTTTACTTGTGTATAATGAGCATTGCATTCATTTGGGGTCATCCTCTCCCCTACAAGTCAAGGTTTAAGGTATTTTCTCTCATTAAGAAAGATAAGAGAGGGAATTCTCTCACTAAGAAAGACGAGAGATGTGATCCTCTAGAAGTGAGGAGAGAAGTGATTTTCTCTTTCTAAGGTCTAAAATGACACAAGCTTTTGTGTGGAATTCAATCTTAAGGTTGAGGCCCAAGGCAATCTAATGAACTCTCCTTATCTATGACTTAAGGTGGTTGCATGGACCACAAGTTAAGAGTACAATTTAAAAAGCTTTTTTTAAAAAAATCATTTTTAAAATATATCGCAATAGAAAAAAGGTCTCTAAAAATGGGCCATGAAGGTTATCGGAAACAGCGAGATCTACAACTTTCATGTTGGACGTTTTTTCATCCAAACAACACACAAAGAGATATCTCGAAATTAGTGTTGCATAGTGGAACAACCACATCTTGCATGAAGATCAACTCAACTCTCTCTCCAAGAAGAGAAGCTCTTGAAAGCCTATAAAAGAGGAGGCTCTGCTTGGGTGTAAGAGAGAGGTGAAGGAAGCATCACTTTGCATGTATCCAAGAGGAGAAGAGAAGGTGCAAAAGCTGCGGAAGCTCTGCTGAAATCAAGTTCCAAAAGGAGAAGAGAAGGTGCAAGTGCTACGGAAGCTCTGCCAAAATCAAGTTCCAAGAGGAGAAGAGAAGGTGCAAGTGCTGTGGAAGCTCTGCTGAAATCAAGCACCAAGAGGAGAGCCCTACACATATTGTGTAAGAGAGAAGGAGACTCAAGAAGGATCAAAAGGTGCCAACTTCCAAGTTGTGCAAGTGTTAGCCGGTTGTATACCGTGCAAGGAACCGTGATCTTGTTTCCAAGATCTACAAGTAAGAACTGGCTTATGTGTAATGGAGGAGCTTGCTCCTTGTCAATAATATAACTCCACAAGGGGGGGGCTGGCCCATCTTCCAGTCCCTAGTGTGTTGCCAATTTCTCTACCTCTCTCTCTCTCTACATCTTTCTTTTCTCTCATCTATTCTCCCTCTGTGCCAACATAATATTCGCCATATATATTTTAAGTATATAAGAAATTCGAGTGTGTATCTCGGATTTTATAACAGAGGATCACTATGTTCTTCATGAAATTCCATGGGACTCTTTTACATCTTACATAGGCATATGCTGCCGATGACCCTTGTAATGGATCACATTATAACTAATCAATCGTTTGAAGATAGTTTGAAAATGTGTTGCCTTTGGCCTATATCCTTGTGCTTCTTCCCTTGTCACTCTTCTCTTTTGGTCATTGCTCTCTTTTCCCTTTGCCTCTTCTATTGTGTTACATAGGTTAACATCACCTCCCCTTAGATGAGTGCTAGTCCCTTTGGCATCTAACATCATTGTGAGGTGTATAGCGCTAAGAGTGACCTACTAGGGATAGAGGGTATCTTCTCGATGAATATATATGACTCATTGTGGGTGAGGGACCCAACCTCTAGGGGCTAGTTGTGTGAGATAGAGATGATTATATGAGAGTCGATGATTGGGATGGGGATGAAGGTGACCTAATCACTATAGAATTGAGGGTGTATTTGAGCTTTTGGAAGTCTAAAAGGTTACACTAGGTTTGCTCCAAGTCTTAGTATACTTGCAAGGACAATCACATGCAATTTTTAGGGGTGCGACTCCTTCACTGTGCAATATAGATGCACATACCCCAACATGACAAGTTTATTACCACAATTGTGGTGTCTTGTCCTTGATATGCCCTAGGGTGGTGAAGTGGGGAGAGGAGGTAGGGCATTCCCTAGACGTAGCATACATGACCGCCAATGTGTCCCCCCCCCCCCAACTATTACATAGTACCTAGGGAGTTGATTTTGGTACACCATTGCTACACTATTGATTTTGGTATCTACATGAAAGAATGTGGGTGACAATTCACCTTCATATGGGTGGTGCACTCATGGAGGCAATTGACTAACAACCTTAGATAATTACAAGTCATAATGAAGACTAGGTTAGGGTAGTTGTTTGGCAAAGGTCTTAATAAAACGGTTGAAGGAGGGTACTGGGTCATGAGGTTGGACAAGATGGATCTTATATTTTTGGAGGGCATAGATATTAGACACCTTAGAAAAATTGTAGCACTCATGCTCCTCCTTCTTAAACTACTCATGCGGGCAAGTAGTAAGTAGTGTTAGCCTATTCATGAGTTCTAACATAGCAAAAGGTGGGCCAAGTGATATTTTTAACTTCCAAGAGAGGATATTGCCACACCAACTATTGTGGCAATACATCCTTGGGCTTCTGGTCAAGGCAACTAGAAAACCTTGACATCCTATTGGGCAGGTTGAGCCATATTTTCTCCTATTCTAATGAGTAGCTCTATGGTCCATTGGGAAAGTGGTTTTTGGAGGTTGGTCCACTAGGGAACTGGCCTCTAGAAGTTGTTCTTCTCATGCACTTTAAAGTTGAAGGTGACGACGTTGCCATCTCTGTGTCTTTTGTCATAGTGGGGTTTTTTCTAGCACTTCTTTTTCTTTTAATTGTTGCATCCTAAGCACATGCTTGACCACCAACACATTCTCCTTATACCGATCTTCTAAGAATAGGGCATCTGCTACTAGGTCTGATGCCATCATATGGATGCCCTCAATTTGGGTACCTTCAAGCTTCACTATCCATCTCTTATATCACCCTTGTAAGGTTTCCTCATAAGTTGCTTATAGGTTGATGAAAGCATGTCCAGGCGATTGTTTTTATAATAGGTGTCCGTGAGCTCTTGGGTGAGATTCTCATGTATTTCATTTTCCCTTGCCACATCTTTTGTAAGCTTTATAACTTTGGCCAGTATTAGAGTAAAGGCCAATGTGATCAGTAGCCCATCTTACTTACTACCCTAACTATATATGTACACGCTCACTCTTTATTCTTTAAGTGATAAGACAATAAGGTGTTGCTCATAAGAGAGCTATTGCAAACACCACAAACATAGTGTCTTCTCTGTGTGTGTGTGTGTGTGTGTGTGTGTGTGTGTGTGTGTGTAATCTCGATTTTCCTTGCAACTTCATCAACTAGTACTAGTGAGGGTGGGAGTCTCTATCCGACACCACTAGTAGAAATCTTCATGGTGTCTTCATGGTCTCCATTTTGGACGAGATTTGATGTGTGTAAAGAGATCAACAAATTCTTAGGCTAATATTGTAAGGACTTAGTCTGCTCCTTTTCTCAATGTGAGGCTATTTCGAGCTTTGTTTTTTACCTATAAGTATTGTACAAGTTGTTTCATTTTTCCTACAATTCTACATGGGTTGTTTAAAACCTATAAAATAGATCAAGACTTATAGTGTTCGCTATAGATATTATGTACATAGGTTACTGGGCATTGATAACTAGTGATAAACTATTAGAAACAATCTATTATTACGGACTACAAGTTGTTTGACATAGGTTGCAAATTACAGATTTCATAGTTTTGGAGTTTGTCATTGGCTACTAATATATGTAGCAAGTGTTACTGGAATAAAGAATTTGATGTATATGTTGTAGCAAGTCTTGAGCTACATATGCTATCATACTATCCGTGCATTATTTACTCATGAATGAGCAAGAACATTATTCTTTGATATATTGCAGTGATTTCATGGAGATCAAACTAATGATGTACTTCAACAACTGAATGTTGTTATGTTTTTATATCTGCAAGTATTGATACAATAATGCGATGTTTTGACTATACACAATGATTTTCACAATGTTTGGACAATGATATATGCATTATTGTTGCTGAGCAATGATTCATTTTGTACCTTCTCTCAATTCTTGCTACAAAAATTCTACTAGTTTTGTGTTGTAGTTTATTGATATTCTAATTGTTGTGTTGATAGTTAGTTATTCTTTTGCGTAAATGGCTCCATCTTCTACAATGGATAGGGAATTGTATAACATCAAGAAGTCAAATGGCACTAACTTTATTTTGTGGAAGGTGCTAATTGTTAGCCATGGCTTGATGCATTATTTTTGCCCTTAGCATGGTTTAGAAGCTTAGACTTAGTACTTTCCTGTATGAAGCAGTCTTTAGATGCCTCGTGAAGTGTAGTTAGGTAGGCAATTTTTCAAGCGTGACCTAAAGAGGTATTTGTGGTGTCTATCACACTTTCATCATTCCTTATGCTTATGACTGGTTATTCATGATGAGATATGAGATCTGACCATTGGCACCATGATTCTCTCTATGTTTCTACTTTACTTCTAGCATATTCTTTGATTCATTTTTCTTATTTTTTGTTATCATTGTTGTATGATATATTTCCATATTCCTATGTTATTATTTTATAGTTTTAGGTTATTCACATGAGAGCGGATTTTTGAAGCCAATTTAGAGCATCAAAGTGACCCGGGAGGTGTAAAAGAGCAAATTTTCATGGAAAATGAATCGAGTGTGGATCAAGGAGCTAGAGTTTTCCTACATGCAGTTCGACATTAGGAATCCAACACGAGTCTCCATTCGGCAATCGAAGGTCATTTGACCCCCCATTTAATGGTTGCAAGATATGGCATTGTGAAGCAACTATCAAATTTGGGAGTTGGAAAGAGAGTGGCGGAGTGCAAATCGATGGATTTCAATGCCAAATTTGGGAGTTGGAAAGAGAGTGGCGGAGTGCAAATCAATGGATTTCAATGCCAAATTTGGGAGTTGGAAAGAGAGTGGCGGAGTGAAAATCAATGGATTTCAATGCCAAGAAGCTAGTCGTCTAGCCGGATCAGAATTCAGAGGGCATTTACCCCTCCAACAAGACCAAAACTGCTTATGGGAAGTGTGAATGCACAGGGAAATTGAACCAAATAATTTAAAGTTTAAGGCTTAAGCCTTCATGGCTTAA
This sequence comes from Lygodium microphyllum, assembly GCF_053477565.2. Taxonomy (NCBI): domain Eukaryota; kingdom Viridiplantae; phylum Streptophyta; class Polypodiopsida; order Schizaeales; family Lygodiaceae; genus Lygodium; species Lygodium microphyllum. Next base: position 29,100,721 of record NC_141135.1, read on the forward strand.
ATAAAAGCAAAAAACAATGTGGAGAAAAGGGGGAGGCATTTTTTTTTTTGTGCCCCATCAATATGAGTGATGATGACTCTTTGTGTCAAAGATTCTAGGCAAGGATGGAAGGCAAACCTCTGATCTACATGTCAGAGGCTTCAATCTAACTGTATGCACATGTGATTTCAGTCTTTTTCTCTCCTTTGCACCTTTTTCCCTTGGCTATTTTATGTGAGAGAGGGGATGGACTAAGATGAAAGATTTTGGATGTGTGATGATGTTGAAGTGTTATGGAGCGTAAATCAAAGATTGAGGATGCATCAATGGCCATGAAAGAGAGTCAATGGCTTCCCAACTTTGAAATGCATGTGGATTCGTATGAAATTAATAGCACAAGTGCTCATTTTTTACGTTTCATGCCGAATCTTCCATGCATATTATGGAAAATGGTTTCAAATGTTTGAGTATGATCTCATTGCTTGCAAAATCCAAATTCTCACTTGGTTCTTGTTGTTCCTATAATAAACATAAAAATCGAGAAAACTTGCAATGCAGAAATTGCAAGATTTTGGAAAATTTGAGGGTTTTATGTATTTTCATGGTTCTTATAGTGTTCATATGGGGTCATGTGGAGTATAATGCTGGTTTTTGGTTCATGCAAGCTCTAAATGTCTAAAAATAAAAAAAACCATAATAAATGTAATATAAATTATAGAAAAATCAAGAAAATTGGAGGAAAATAGGCTTTATGCATGGAAAATTTACAAAATTTTATGATGTGTCCGTGAATGTATGGTGGGGCTAAGGCATGAGGTTCATCCTCAATTTATCCCCATTCTTTATGTTATAGTGCATATTTATTGCTTTCTATATAAGAAAAACACGTAAAAAAAAATACTATTCACACCTACCAATGAATGCAAAATTGTAAACGGTAGGGGAGAAGGGATTACGATAGTTAAATATCATTGAAATGTGCTCGACATCACTTGATATAGTGTCAAATGGTATAATTGTGGAAGATTGTTTAGAAGAGACATCAGTATTGGCCATAACTAGGGCTAAAGACAAGCATTATGTAAATTGGAATGATCACGAGAAGGCTAGGGAAGTAGCCTCCAAATAAATTCAGAAGTTGCAAAAGAAAAAGGAGTCAAAATAGCTCAATTCCGTAGATCTGTTGTATGAAATGTAGGGGAGTCAACTGCAACATGCAAAAAAAGCAACAGGATTTGCCACTTATTGTTGAAAGGTGAGAAGGGTCGAAGCTTGCTTGGAAGTAAGCTATGGAGGAGAGCAAGAGCAAGAAGAGAGAGAGACACAAATGGGAACTCCAACAGTCACAATGTGTGACCGTGCCTTCCTTTATTCAAACTGTCACTAAAAGAATAAAGAATAAAGTGACGATGACGGGTGCCCGCCACCTGCAGTGTGCAGTGGCAGGTACTGTCAGTGTAGTAATACACGGGTGGCTAGGCGGAGGCGCCTTTACCCCCAACAGTTGTAGGGTTACAAGTTAGTGGCCAGTAACAAAGTTTGGATCTTTATGAACAATCCCAAGGTTCACATGAGTTATTTACTACATTAACCAAATGTTCCTTATAGTTTACTTTAAAATAAACCCTTGACTTGATTCCAAGATTCAAGGTAACTCTTAGCAAATATTATGTTGAATTAATAAAGAGTTTGGAAACACTATTATGCTCTGATAATAAGGATATTTCAAAATGCCAATCCATTATCCCCACATAGTTTGAAGTAGTGGATCATAAAGTACCAATCATATAAGTGGAATACTTGGGATAAATTTTTGATGATGTATTGAAGGGGAGCTACGGAGCTTTACCCCGAGACCTACGGACCACTTATTGATCAAGAGTTTCAAGTCGAGCGGCCATGGCTACCTCTCACATAACCGACGCGCAATGCCTACCTTACGGGTGTAGTGAGCTTACCTTGATACTCGATCGAGTTCCCTCCTCTCTCTTGCACTCCGGTAGCTCCACGATCCTTGTGGCAAGCTCAAGCAACCTCAAGCCCTCTCCATCAAGCTCCATCCTCCATAGCCGCGCGAGAAAAGAGAAGAAGAGAAGATGAAGAGAGAAGATGGGGAGCTTCTTCTCCACGATCCCTCACTCTCACACACTCACTCCCTCACTCCCTCACACTCCCTCAACCCCTCACTCAAGCACAAGAAAGAAGGCAAGAAATAAGAGAAGAAGAAGAAGAAGCTTTGGCCACACACAAGAATGATCTTCTCATTCACTTTTGAACTTTATATACATGCACTACTTTTTGGGTGGTCATCCCCACTTTTTACATGGCCGGCCATTAGCCTAGGCCCTCTTTTCCTATTTCCCATCGTTCTAACTTATCCCATTCCCAACTAGTGCATACAATTTGCACATGAGTGAGTCTGGCACTCTTTTACAAGGATTCGGGAGCACTTTCACAATTAATGGTGCGCTTTTACTCTTTTCTTTTCTCGAGGTGACATTGAGGCCTTCTCGAGAGGTCGTCATTCAAAATTTTCAGGATCTGACTTCCATCTTTGGGGCACCTTTTCCTTCCTTTGTCCTGTGCCCTTTTGGTTATCTCCTTTTTCCATTTTCCCGCTCTTCTGCTCCATTTTCCCGCTCCTCTATGCTACAGTAAACATTACCCCCCTCCTAGCTGAGTGCCAATCCCATGGCGTTGTGGTGGGGAGTAGTGGGGTTGTTGCTAAGTGGAACTGGTGGGTAGATGACCACAATCAAAAGGTGCTATTGTGAATGAGAGGTGATGGAGTTTGATTAACGATGACCGGGAGAGATTCTGGCATGCGTTAGACTTCATGAAGATGCTTGGCATTTCTCACACAGTTGTAGCTTCCATTCTACGACGGCTGATAAAGGTTTTGCATGGGCATCTCTAATCATTTGGAGAATATGAGGTTCCAAAATCTATGCCAATGGTGGGTCCATCACAGAGTTTTCCTTCTGCTTGATTTGGTTTAGTCATGGTAGCCATCAACACGTAGATGGTCGGCTATATCAAGCATGTTGGTCCATCCAACCATCAAAGTATGCAAAAGCTCGTGAAGCTGCTGTAGTGGTGTCCTGTCCGACTCAGGGAAAAATTCTTGGTCATTAGCAGATATCGTGGATGATCTTCTTTAGCTAGGTAGCCATTCACTGAGTCACGATCATAGCCTGCAAGAGAAAGTTATGCACTCCCTAAGGGGTGTGTCTGTCTCACGGTGTGGCGTAAGTGCATGTGTAGTGGAACTAGGAGATGGGTCTAACCTTGGGTAAGCCCTTGGTAATGTCCCACACTTAAGGACCCAGTTCGTGTATTGTTGGAGGTGCAGTGCAAAACTTAGGGTGATAGGTTTGGAAGTCCTTCCCTTGATGTGCCCTAAGCATGAAGTGGGGGAGGGGCTAGGTGTAAACCCTAGGTGTAGTGAGTGAAGTGAGCCCTCGTGCTTTTTTATTTTCTCTTTTTCTTTTTCTTCTTTTTTTTTTTGAAGAATTGCATACAAGGAAGATGTCCTGGCTAATGCCTATCACCTTCAGCTAGATTACGAGACGATCGCAAGCATTGGGATAGGAATGCACGACTTTGTAGATATTCTTTAATACCGGCACGGGCCTTCAGAGGTGTGGATGACAAGAAAGGATGATTGCACCTCGTGAAGTGGGTATCACTCATATCCTCTAAGATTTCTAGGCAAAAGGAGGGAAGCAGGGTTGCCCTCATCATTAGTCGAGTCATGGCTCTACTATCTATCCCTAGGTCAATGTCAAAAAAGAGTGGAGGGAGGTGAGCTTCCTTGACTATGGGTCTCTGCATTAGTAGGAACTTAACTTAGCCTAAGATAATTACTGGTAGTTAAGAAGGCTAGATCTAGACAAGAAGAAAAATCTGCGAGGAAGTAGTTGATAGATGGGAGGAGATCCTCTAACCTAAAGACTAGGCATTCCTCGGGGCTATGAATATTTCGATCATAGTCAACTCCATGCCTACGGGGGTAGGGCATGTAGATGGGGTCGTTGTGTTCTTCAGGGAGCGAGCTGCAGAAGGCGGTCCCGGTGTCAAAATTTGTATTGCAAATCCTCCTCCGCCACTTTAGCTGTACCTCCTAGCCTTGGACGGTTTTGGGAACCCTGTTTACCTTGTCTTGCCAGTAGTCTTCAGGCTCTTGCCTCCATCTGGTTATTATGAGGCTTCTTTCCTCTATCCACCTATTTGCAAGATCATTAGCCAGATCCTTGATCTTGGCTAGAATACCCAGAGACAAAGCACGGTCCAGAGAGCGTGGATAAGCAAATGAAAGTTACCTTGTCTTGCCAGTAGTCTTCAGGCTCTTGCCTCTATCTGGTTATTATGAGGCTTCTTTCCTCTATCCACCTATTTGCAAGATCATTAGCCAGATCCTTGATCTTGGCTAGAATACCCAGAGACAAAGCACGGTCTAGAGAGTGTGGATAAGCAAATGAAAGTTCAAACAGCCTCGTCTGGAACTCCCGTTGATGCCATATGACCAATTCTTGAGCCCAATCGATAGGATGGGGATCCCCCCATAGTGGCACAGGCTCTTCAAGGAATTGTTTTGGCAGTGATCGTGCTCTGCGTTGGGCTTCCTTTGCTAGTTCTTGTCTTCTTCTTCTGGCTGCCATAATGTGCTCGGGCATATGGGCATCTTTGGGCTCTTCAGGCGGGAGGTCTGGTAGAGGCGGTCTGGGAATCTTCGCGCTCTTCAGGCGAGAGGTTTGGTAGAGGCGGTCTGGGCATTCTTTATTGCTCTTCTTCAGCATCCTACTCAAAGTCCGGACCCTCTTCGACATTCTTCTCGACAACCGATGGAACCGCTTGTAGTGGTGGTGGTGGCTGCTCATGCTCTTCAAACCCAAGCTCCTTAAGCTCAACAGTGGAGAGGTCGGCACGGCGTAGGTAGTGAAATTGCTGCTCTTTTGTGATTCCTGTGCCTGTTGGAAGCTCCTGTTCTTGAAGGCCATACTTTAATGCTTGGGTGGTCAGTTCTAGCTTTCTTATTACCTTCTCCACTGAATCATTGCCCTCCGCCTGGGTGACGTGTAGTACTGTGCTGAGGAAGGCTTGCCTTTGTGTATTGGCACATACATTAGCAGCTTCTGCCCTGGACTCCGCAAGCACTCTCTCGCACTTAGCCACCACCAAGCGTTCTGTTAAATCCCTAACTCTTTCAAAATTGTTTCTTTCCCACTCACTGGCTCTCTCGTCCATCTTCTTTCTTCCCTCCTCCAACTCACTTGCCAAGGTTGTCACAACTTGTTGCTGCTCATTCGTTAAGAACCAAAGTTGGTTCCTTTCCCTAGATTTTCGAGCTAGCTATTCTTCATCAATTTCTTTTGCCTGATTTGCAATGTTGAATCTTTTTTCTGCCTCAGCAAATAGCTCTAACTTTTCTTGCACAAGCTGCTCGTGACTTTGGATCTCTGTGAAGTGCAATCTTCTTTGGGTGAAGGCCATGGCCATGAGGGCCTCTGTGTCTCCCTTGGTAATCTCCAATGCATCTTGCAGTCGTTGTGCCTCATTCTGCAGCCTTTATGCTTCTGCTGCAGGAACTTTCGGCCTTTCCTGTTCTAGGAACTCTATTTCCCTCTCCAATCTGTCTTGTTCTTCAAGTTCATACCATAGCCGAAAAGGTATGGCATCTTCTTGTTGCTCATTTGGCTCGCCCTTCTGAGCTTCTATATGTCTGTACCTTTCCAGTTTAGTAGTTCTCTGTTGCAAGTCAGCATACTGCTCCACTAGTAACTTCAAGCTTCGCTATTCTGCCACCAGGTCTTGCTCTTCATCTTCCAGCCTTTGTCTTAGGCGACTCTCATTGTCCTGGGCTTCCTTGGTCTTTGCTTCTAGCTGATCTTGTAGAGTTTTCACTTTCCTTTTTTGATCTGCTCCTTGCTTTGAAACTTCTAGCCTTAAGGCTGCCAAAGTTTCATTTTCTTTCTCTAACTCCACCAGGGCTATCTTCTTTTCTTCTTTTGCCTTGTCCAATTGTGCTAGAAGCTCAGCCACATAAGCGTCATAGTTGGCACCAGATGGCATGGGAGTAGGGGCTGTAGTGGTTGATACCTCTAGCTTCTATCGTTTTGGATCTTGCCTAGACTCGGCATCTGTAGTAGTGGGCCTTTTTGCTCTGGCTTCTGGTACAATTTCAACCACTTTAATGACAAGTAGCTGCATCATGTTCATCAATTGGGCCATGTCTAGAGAGGGTGTGGGTTGTGGGGTGGTTGTGGTTGTGGTGTCGATTGATACTGGCACAAAGGAGGAAGGCAGGGGGTGCAGCAAGGACTTGCCCTTGCCTACAACTACTGGGGCCGTTTCCACACTGCCACTTGCTTCAGCTTCATGGCAGGGACTCAAAGGATCGATCTCTCCACCCCCATGGGTTTCTTCGATAGAACTATGAGTGGCCTCTGCCAACTCAACAAGTTCTTTCATTCTTAGTTCTTCGGCTTCCTCCTCTGCCCTTCTTTGCCTCTCTTCTTCTGCCCTCTTTGATTCTTCTCTAATTTTTTCAAGTTCTTCCTCTTCTTTTTTCCTGCGTTCCTCCTCCACCCTTCTTGACTCTCTTTGAGCCCTCTTCATCTCGGCTCGCTCTTCTTTGCTTAGTCTTTCTTTCTTCTCCTTCTAGCTCTTGTCACTCTTCTTTTGCTCTCGTGGTTTAGCCACTTGAGTAGGTGGTACCTTCGGCTCTCCTTTGTCACTTATTGTCCTTTCACTCGAGCCTTCTTCCTTGTGGTGAGGTAAGCTTTGATGCACAACTTGCTCTTCAACTACACCAGCATCCTTGATAGCCTCATGGATGATTGCCATCAGGACACCGCCATATCTGATTGTGGAGGCTTTCAAGGCAGACTTTTTCCTTGCGGATCGTGTAGTAAAAGCAAGAGACTCCTCACCAGCTGGTGCTGTGGTTGGAGCCAGGAGCGCGGCTAAACTCTTGATAGTTTTCTGCACAAAACCGTTCCAATCCACCTCCTCTGGAACTCCTGCAACAATGCTCTCTAGTAATGGCACCCCGATTCTGTTCATTAAAGCATTGTATCTCTGTCCTGAGAAAAGGGCGTGGACCATTTTAACTTGGATCTTTGTTGCGGGGTCTAGAACATCAGCCAAACTGATTCCATCCATTGTGTGCACGTCATCTTTTTTGACTCCCATCATGGTATATACATCTCTTCTTGGGTGTCTCTCCTTCTTGGACACAAGCCCCAGGGCTTTCTCGATGATAGCTGCATTAAGGGGCACTTGCACCCTTCTTTCCTGGTCACTAGTCCTTACTGTGACTGTGCCACAGCTCCTACCTTCATCAAATCTCCTTAAAAAGTCAGTGCACATGCTGTAATCTACACCTGTCCGACCTTTTCCACATACTTTCGGAGGTTGCATTTATCCACCAACTCCTTCACTGCTGGCTCTTCCAAGATGGTATCGTCTAAATTCAGGGTATGTTTGAACGTGAACTGGCTAAATCCACGTGTCTCAACACTGATCCCATACTTTGTCAGCTCCTCTTTAGTGAATGGAAGTTTACCCCCCTTTTCTTGTCCTGCCATGGTAGGTGCCTGTCATTACACCATGCCAATATTAGCATTATGAATTGACTCATCACTAACAAAAACCCAAGAAAGAATGCGTGTTACAATTTGTAGTGCTGCTTCAGAGGTATGAAACTTGGAAATAATTCAAAAGCAACATCTATTTCCTCCTTGCATTCTTTCCTATCTAAATTCAGTTGATCATTTTCATCTATACGTTGCTACATCACTTGGTTCTCACTTTGCTCCCCCCTCCTTAAGTTTTAAAGGAATCCTTCTTAGGATTAGCAAGGGAAGAAGGAGGACTCACATGGACTTTGTGGGGCGAGTTACTTGGCCAACAACCAAGTATAGAGGTTAGGGTTATATTCAAGCTGGGCATGACGATCAAGTTCACATGGTTGTATGGAAGCTTGAGTGATATAGGTCAAGACATCATGAAAGATATCCCCGGAGTTGAGGCGGCTAGCAACGTGCAGTTCCTCTTCCGTAAGGAATTGGTCAATGTAAGGGTGGGCTAACACATGGTCATCTAAGTGTATGTTGCATGTAATGGCCAAAACCCTAAATGAAAGAGGTGCCACATAAGTAGGGTCGTGTTCAATTGTTTTGATTGCCCTTCTTTGCTCGGCATTGGTCATGATGCGGCAGCCTTTTTTTTCCCATTGGAGTCACAAGGCATACCACAGTTGTAAGAACGAAGAATTAGAGCTGGCAAGCTACGTGAGCTTCTCCAGTTCTTGTTCAGGTGTAGAGCAAGCATGCTTGCGGTACGAGGTAATTAGTCTTCTAAGAATGGCTTGCTCCTTTGAGATTTCTCCATTAGTGATTAATTCGTCGGCAATTTTGGAAAATTTGACGGTCATAAATTCATAGTCTTCCCAAGCGCATGGCAACACACGAACATGAGAAGCAAGGGGTTCATCGAGAAGTCCTAGGTCAAGCCTCTCATAGCTCCTAGCGAATGTGGTGAAGGTGTTATCTAACTCCTTGATGCATGCCACTACGTCATCTCCCGAGGTCTTAGCAAGATCCTTGGCCATTGAAAGGAAAGATCATCTTTCATACGAAGGCCTAAGACATGCTGGTGGTGATGGTGCAATTGGTTTGGACAGTGGTGACTCCATTGATGGCATCACAGATGGGACTTTGCACTCAGAAGCACTTTGAGACGCTGTAGGGGGCTCCAGTGGCATAGGAGGTGTATTGCATTCTATCTGAGCTGGCATGGGGGTGCTCAATTCCTCTGATTTGGATAATTCTGGGACATCTAGCTTTGGACGATAAATGAGTTGGGATTCATTAATCACAATCGGTGCTAGTCTAGCTTGCTTTGCAGTTTGGGCTTCGTATGTGCAAGCCTCTCTAGTTGGAGTGAGGTTGCTTAGAGTTGAGCCTCTTGAATGTCCACTCTTAGACACCCATATCCAGGGGTTGCCCTCATAGTATCCTTATGCTCACAAAAGATCTTTGGGGATCCATCGCGGCATGGTCGTGCACCTACGTTGATAGTGTCTGAGCTGCCTCTTAGCCTGACTGATAGTTTTTGCATTTAGAAGCACATTTATATGGTTTACAAGGAGGTGGACCTTGTCGTTTTGGCACCCATATGAGCGCGGACTCCTTGGCCTTGTGAATGGCCTTGGTGGGATTGGTTCTAGCAGTTTGAGAGTAGGGTGAGATATTACAACCCTTCTCCCTAGGCTTGGTCATAGGCGTGGTTGTAGGGGTCTCTATCGGTGGCTTTGCAATTGTAGAAGGATCAAGATAACCCTTACTGAAAGTAGTCACTATGCGCACATTGCCTATAGTAAGATGGATGTGATCTAGGTTATAGTCCACATTGCAGTTCGTCTGCTTTTTAAAAGTGCGACCTAGTAGTGACTTATTATCGGCCCCTTTAGTGTTTGGCAACACATAAAAGAAGATTGGTATACTTTCAGACTCGATAGAGACAGCCACTTTGCATTTTTCTAAGAGTAAGTGTTGCTCCCAAATGGGCCGACTTTAGCGTTTGTGGGCTGTAATTTAGGTTGACCAATGTGTGTCCAATGGTCATGTGTCAAGATATTATAGTCGGCACCTTCGTTGATTAAGGCATCAAAAGAATACGTCCGTTCTGCAATGACCATGATTCGTAGGTAGGCGGGTGCCACTGCTTCTTCATCTTGATCTGTCAGTTCAGTAATAGTGGCCACGCTGATGTTGACAGGGGCTTCAAGTATAGGTGGTTCGTGCAATGAATGGGAAGGAGGATAGTACTTTTTCATACAACTGCCATTGAAAAAGCCTATTCCTTCACCTTTGAGCGTCTCCAATTCAACATTGCATGTTCTACTAATTGTACATACTCGAAAATGTCCTAGTCCTCGAAATTTCATTTTCTGTTTGTGACCCTTCATAGAGTATAGTAGAATGAGGTCCCCCTGATCAAAGTTGCGCTGTTTGACATGCTTGTCAAACCACATCTTTCTTCGTGCCTTCTCACAAATCAGAGCGTGGGTGGCTAAGAGTCGAGTCTCCGTGAGATGCTCTAACTCCACTAAGCGGTTGGTCCAAGCCTCTCTTCCCTCCCAACGCTCTTGGGCTGCTATCCTTAAGCTAGGGACAAAGAACTCTAAGGGTAGAATGGCCTCCGTTCTAGAAGTCAGCCTAAAGGGTGTCTGTCCTACAGCCATCTTATAAGCTGTATGATAGGCCCACAAGACTGCCATTAATTTGTTATCCCAGTCACTTCGTGATGTGGATACCACCTTTGTAAGTATGTTGACTAGGATTTTATTCATGGATTCTGCTTGGCCATTTTCTTGAGGGTAGTAGGGCGAGGACCTTCTATGAATGATTATGAAGGTCGAGAGCAGATGGGATATCACTTCATTAATGAAGTGTGTGCCCTGATCACTTACTAGTTCAATTGGACAACCAAAACGTGAAAGGACTTGCTTCCACAAGAACTTCGCAGTGGTTCTAGTGTCGTTCTTCCTAGTGGCTCTTGCCTCTACCCACTTCATCAGGTAATCAGTTGCCACAATGATGTAGCGTGCCTTGGAGTACTGTGTCGTAGGAGTGATAGGTCCAATGAAGTCAATGCCCCATTTTTCGAAGGGCTGTCATGCTACTATGGGGGTCAACTCCATCTTATCCTTGCGCGCATGCACCTTAGTCCTCTGGCACTCATCATAGTGTTTTACAAATTTAGCAGCATCATGAAATAGGGTGGGCTACCATAGTTGGGATTGTAGCACCTTATGGGCTGTTGTATCCCCACTAAAGTGTCCTCCAACTATTTCACCATGCGCTTCTCTCAATACATCGTGCATCTCATGCTCACACACATATCTACGCAACAAACTATCTTGTCCTAGCCTATAGAGTTGGCCGGTGATGGTATGGCTGGATCTTTAAGATAAGTATCCTTAGCCTGGCTTTCTCAATAGGTCTCTCAGGTAGACCATTCTCTAGCACTTGAACTACATCATTGGTCCAATATCGCATCAGATCGGCTCTAAACAAGTCTCTTTCGCTAGACAAGCCAAAGAGATGAGCGTCCGATAGGTCGTCAGGTATGCCTTGTCCAACAACTTCTCCTGTGGGTATGCAGGACATGTGATCAACCATGTAGTGCTGCTTTCCCTTACGTACAACCATAGAGAAATCGAATTCCAACAAGAGAAGTAACCATCTAGCTATGTGACCTGTAGCGCACGGCTTGTTCATGAGATAAAGCAAGGCTTGAAGGTCAATGAAAAAGACGAAGGGGGTGGCCAACAGATAATGCCTAAATTTCTTTACAGCAAACACCATGGCTAACCCTTCCCTTTTTGTAGCGGAATAGTTCATCTTCGTTTCAGTGAGTTGTCTGCTGGCAAAACTCATGGGGTAACCTAGGTTATGCTCACCAGGCTGGCATAGAACAGCTCCAATAGCAAACTTAGAGGCATCTATGTGTACATGAAACGTTATGCTCCAGTCTGGGGCTTGTAAGATTGGTGCAGTGGTGAGAGCCTTCTTCAACTCTTCATATGTACGCTAGCATTCCTTAGTCCACTCGAATATGATAAGCAACTTGTACAATGGTCTAGCAATCAGTGCGTAATTCAGTACGAAGTGTCGATAGTATCTTATATGGCCTAAGAAATACTGAATGCCCTTGTAGTTAATGGGTAGTGGTAGGTCGACAATGACCCTAGCTTTTGAGAAGTCAGTGGCAATGCCGTTCCTTGACACTACATGCCCTAGGATACATTCATGCTTCACCCAGAATTGACACTTTAAGGGATTCAACGAGAGGTTGTATAACAGACACCATTCAAAGACAGCTCTCAACTTTTCTAAGTGTTCGGCCCAACTAGAGTGTACGCATAAGTCATTTACGAACACCTCTAGCTCGCGTCTAAGCATATCCTTGAAGATGGTGCACATTAATTGTTGAAAGGTCGCAGGCGCATGCATTAGCCCAAAGGGCATAACGATGTAGGCGAATACACCCCACTCCATGGCAAAGGCAGTCTTGTGCCTGTCGTCAGGGTGCACTTGTACGTGATTATAGCCAAAGAAGCCATCTACGAAGCTGTAGGCTTCTTTGCCTGCTACCCTCTCCAGCATGTGCTCGGTATACGGTAAGGGGTAGTTGTCCCTCTTTGTAGCGGCATCAACTTTCTTGTAATTCACACACACTCAAATTTTACCATTCTTTTTCATAACGATCACTACAGGTGATACCCAATCCGTGTGCTCAATCTCATATATAAATCCTGCCTTCATGAGCTTATCGATTTCCTCCTTCATTGCATAGGCGTGTTTGGGATTCATAGGGTAAGGTCGTTGCTTTGTTGGCACCGCATCTGGAACCATTGGGATACTATGGGTCACAACCCTAGGATCGACTCCTTTAAGTTCCTCCAAGGACTAGGCAAACACGTCGACATACTCTCATAGGAGAGCAACAAGTTTAGCCTCCTCATCCCTGGTCAAGTCGTCAACAATGAACACAGGTCGAGGCTTCTCGCCTTCCCCTGCCAAGTTGACTTCCTTGACCTTGGCAGGTTCCTCAATTGGCTCACTGGTTTGCCCTTGTCTCTTTGCTCCTAGCAGAATCACCACTCTATCACCCTTCTTAAACTTTGTGAAGCGTTTGGGGAGATCCTGCGGCTTCTTTTGCCTCTTTGCTTCTAAGTCCTTAGTTCGCTTCCCAGCCTCCTCCTTTAGCTGTTTGCGCCTTAGGTGGACTGGCAAGTCCCCTTTGTTGCGTCTGACCTTAGAGGGTTGAGGTATTTTGGGATCACTCTCCGTACTTACTTCTGACTCCGAGTTAAACTCACATCCCTCGCTTGAGGAAGGAGTTTCGCCAGGGGATTATAATTCAGTAGGTGTATCTGTTGTGGGAGCTTTCACTCAACTGCCGAGACCCTCGGACCGCTTATTTTTTCAAGCGTTCCAAGCCGAGCACTAATGGCTACCTCTCACATAGCCGACGCGCAATGCCTACCTTACGGGTGTAGTGAGCTTACCTTGATGCCGTTCGAGTTACCTCCTCTCCCGCGCACTCCGGTAGCTCCTCCTCGGTCCCTCACCCTCACACACTCACTCCCTCACACTCTCACACTCACTCTCTCAAGCACAAGCTCAAGCAAGCAAGAACAAGAAGAAGAAGAAGAAGAGGAGAGCTACTTTTGGCCACACAAAGAATGAGCTTCTCATTCACTTTTCAACTTTATATACAAAACCCTAAATCCCTTTTGGGCGGTCATCCCCTTTTTCCCTTTTTTACATGGCCGGCCATAGCCTAGGCCCTTTTTCCCATTTTCCTTCTATCTTCCTAGCTTCCTTTCCACCGCCCATCTACATTTACAAATTGCACGTGTGAGAGCCCGGTGCTCCTTGAATTAAGCCATGATGCGCTTACGCTCTTTTACAAAAGTTTTGACTTGCGCTTTTCCTTGTGCACCTTTCTCCCTTATTTAGGACTCTTCTCCTTGTGCATCATTGTCTTCCGTTTCTATTTGCCTTAGCCTTTGTCTTCATCTTCTGCTTTAGCTTTTCCAGATTTTCCACCTTCATTCGTTTGAGGGTTAACATTACCCCCCTCCTAGACGAGTGCCAGTCCCATGGCACTCACCGTCGTAGGTAGCAGGCTGGAGCATGCATCGAAGACATGGGTGACAAGGACGGCTGTGGTTTCCGTGGAGGAGTGTTGGTGGTGGTGTGATAGAAGGTCCTGGGGGCCTATTGGTGGCCAAGGTGGCTTGGTGGAAGGTTGTTGGAGTTGGCGGTAGGGCTATTTTGTGTTGGGGATTGCATTGATGGCCAGCACAAGTGTTGGTTTGTTGGGGATTCTGCACATGATGATTCTTTGCGGGCTTGTCGGATGGTAAGGGATAAGCATTCAGAGTTGGGTGTTGATGGAGATCGAACGACACTTTTGTTGGGGTCTGCAACACCTGCAATTTGAAAAACTCTCGTGTGGTCTCTCCCTAAGGGGTAGTGCTAGTCTTCTTATCGTGCACAAGATATATTTGATTAGTTTGGGAGACAGGTCGAACTCTAAGCAAGCTGAGAGTATTGTCCTGCACTTGAGGACCCAAACTATGTATATACTTCGGTGCAGATATTATGTGAGTGCCCGTACATACTTAGATATTACGTAGTTAGAAGACTGTGGGCTAGTTTCTCGTAACAATGTGTAGATGAAGCAAAGTTATCCATGTTGAGAAGAAGTACACATGAAGGTATATGAGACATCCTTTGCATTGTGACTGCACAATGTAGCATAATTGAATATAGGGACACCGCACTTTTGGTAGCTGGAAGCTATTGGACTTGCTTGATGAGGACAGTGTACATTTCATGGCCAATCGTGCGGTGCTTACCACAATTGATTGCAATGGTACTAAGGCAGAGTGTAAGAGAGAATTGTGCAAGTGGGTCAGGGTGACAGGTCTAACCATAGGCGAGACAAGCTCCCTAGGTATGTCCTGCCCTTGATGTGCCTTGAACAATTGTGGGTGATGCTAAAGGGCTAGGGGACTAGGGACGGAGCCAGTCGATCAAGGTCACTGGACGTACCTAATTTGAGGACCCCTAGGTGCTGTGCTGTGATTGTGGGTGGTCCTTTTCGTTCATTTCTTTTCTTTGTTTTTTTTTTCTCTCTCTCTCTCTTTTTCTTTTTTTTGTTTGTTTTCATTTTTATTGCTTTTTCTTGTGCTTTTTTCTTTTTTTGTTTCTCATTTTTTTTCTTTTTTTTTCTTTTTTTTGACTTGCCTGAGTACAACCCTTGCAATAGGTTGAGGCTATCAGCCTTTCAGTGGGGGTTGGAAAATGTCAAGCTCGAAGGCTCAAGAAATGGATATTACAGTGATGATTGTGCCGTAGCCTCGTTGTTAGAGAAGCAGTTGTTGAGATAGGGAGATACACTTGAGATATTGCGAACCTCCTTGCGACACACGCGATGTTGGCACATTTGAGGTAATGACTGCCGTGAGCCAACTATAGAGCTTGACCAAGAAAGGGAGTGTGGTCCATGAATGTGCGGTGGGCCATGCGATGTGGGTGGTCGGCAAGGGTGCTTTCGGTAGCGTGGCCTTGTCGCGGCTCCTTGTGGGGTTGATGGTCTTGCGGTGATCGGGCATTGAGCACTTTCGCCCAAAGACCTGTTGGATCCTGTAACCACTTGTCGCTTTATGAGAGTACATGCATGGTATATGCCGCAACTATAATAAACCAGTGCAATGCAAGGAGACACCACTTATCTGAATTCTATGGTGTTGATTTGGACATTTATCACCTGCACTTAATTAGCTTTTTCTTTGTAAAAGACGTGAAATACATTAAATGCAGATATGAAAGTTTCGTACAATTCGAGGACATGTCAACACTTAACCATTTAAAGACAAAAAGTTATGGCCAGGTAGCATTTGATGAGCCCTTTATACGACATGGGGCTACTCTATTTGTACGAAGCAGGGCGAGTCTGGGTGGTCGGTTGATTGGGGCTTTGCTGACGTGGGGCTCCTGTGGGGTTGGGTAGGGAACATGTCGGCCGGGACATGAATGGTGTAGTCCCGGGCCGCTACCGTTTCCAGAATGTCTTTAAACAATTCATTGAATTCTTCCCTTTCCCGAGCTGCCCTTTCTGCCCTTGAGCATCTGGGGTCCGGGCGTGAGCTAGGGGTTTGTGCCACTAGTGTTGCCACCCGTTATGCGTTTTGAGTCTTGGCTTTCTTGACTCGAGGATTCTTCGGCCTTCGCCCTGGACAGTGGCGCTTAGGGCCTCGCTTCTTGGCATACCTCTTGATGGTAGGCACATAGCGCTCCGGTGGAGGGGCACATGCCACGTGCTCCCGTCGTCTGTGAAGAGCATCTTTGCATGCCAAATGTCCATGGTTCTCCATGTGTTCCGTTTGGAAGCATGCAAGATGCAATCCAAGGGTTAGACCTTGATACATGATACAACTGTTCGCATGGAAGGGATTTTAGTGTGGTTTATCAAGTCCCTGTGAGAAGGGGAGGGGTGAGGCATGCAGTGTTTCATCGTAAAGGGATGGCCCCCATGATGATGTTCGGTTTGCCTCCAGCCATTAGCCGATATTGGCTTATGCTGAGTTGTGTGGACTGGTTGTCATGGAGTGGGATAGGGCACATCCTCGGAAGGATAGACCAAAAAGGGAAGAAGGTGTATAGAAAGGGGCTGCACCCTGTCTACACCATCAATGTTGTTGGTCAAGGCATCCTATGGCGGTAATGTGGGTTGCATGCCCTTCACTTGGAGGTGGGAATGGTCACACGGCTTTTAAATGTGTGATGAGAAGAGGACTTGAGGAGCTTAGCCTATTAGAACCAACTCTTCTCCCTGCGCTTGACTGTCATTACTTGTGTGTGTTGATATTGTTTTTACAAGGTGACACAAGAATCAATGTTTATTTATATACATATTTATGAATCCATGTCACATCACGAGGATAAAAACCAATTGTAGAATTCAGGGTTGTACTGGAGCGTGGCACACGCATCCAGCACTCGTGGCAGCTTACTTAGTACCAATAGATATTTTGCCACATCGAGCAGCATGGACCCTTGTCCGAGTCTACTGGCAACATGTAACTCCTCCTCAGTGAGAACCTTATCAAACAGAGAGTTTTCTTGGCTAGGTTCAGCCAAGTCCCTACCCCGAATGGCAGTCAGCACTCGTAGGGAAGTTGGTGCCACATAGGTTGGGTCTCTTTGAGATCGCCATTTGGCCAATCACTCCTCAGAGACTGTCATGATCTGAGCCCCTACTTCGGCCATTGCAATGCGGCGTTCACATCAACGCTGTTCAAATTGACTTCGGCCCTCTATTAGGTCGCTTTAGTTGCTCTATGTCTATGAGATTTGGTCGACAGAGCACTTCATTGAACATGACGGTTAAGCGCAGTTTGTTAGCCTCCTCGTCAGAGATGAGTTGCATGCATTCATGTAAGAGCTTGTTATAGTGCACGTCAAGATGTTCTTGCTCTTCCCAAGATAAGGGGAATGGCAAGTATTCTTCAAGCTGCTCCTTAGGGCATGCGCCCATGTCCGCAAGGACGTAGATACGTGCGAACACTTTGAGCTTAGCATCCAACTCAGTTAAGCATTCTGCGACACTTCTATGTTCAGCGAGGGCTTGCTCGGTTGCCATCTCATGCAAGGTTCTAGGAGTTTGCCTGGGCTTTAGCATATGTGGGGGTTCAGGCCTGTATGAGCAAGATTGGTCAACGCCAGGATTGTTCATGCTCTTGGGGTTTCCTTGTTTCTCTAGAGGCTTCGTTGTTGTGTTATGGTTCTTCTTAGATGTGACTAGTGTGAGTTCGTCACCTTGTTGTGATCGTGTTGTATCCACTCTTGATTGGTCGATGTGGGTTCTATTGTCAGTGGATTGAGTGTTGAAAGAAGCCGTTGATGGCAACGACTGCTTTGTACTATCATGAAATATAGGAAAATTGTTCTTGAACGGCAAGAAATTATCCTAAATTACAGGAAACTATCCTAAACTGCAGGAAACTATCGTGAATTACAAGAAAATTGTTCATGAACTATAGGAAACTATCCTAAACTGTAGGAAACTATCATAATTGCAAGAAACTATCCTGAATAGCAAGAAATTGGTCCTAAACTGTAGGAAAAGGAGTCAGATACTTACATGTTGTATATATCACTGAATACCTAAGTTGCAACTATAGCAAATGCTCAAGGCACTGACAATATCACTCAAATTATGGGAGAAAAGCTGGACAACAAAAATTTTGCTTTATGGAAGTTCCGTATGAAGAATTTTTTGGTTGGCAGAGGTTATTGGGACTTATATATAGGTGATGAGGCTGAACCTAAAATGCCCAAAAGGAATCCGACAAATGATCAGAAAAGGGCTCATAAGCTATGGACTGAGAGAGCATGCAATGTGTTAAATTGATTTTCCTTATGTATATCAGATGCTATGGTTATACAGATGATTGGATGCAGTTCCCCAAAGGATGCATGGGATATACTCATGAATAATTATGGAAATGTAACACATGCAAGGAAGATTCAACTGAAGCAACAGTTCAAAGGAATGGCAGAAGCATTCAGGCCTACACTACTACAGAGATCAAGAACATAGTGGATCGGCTTGCCACCATTGGATCTTCAGTGTTTGAGAATGATAAGATTGTAGTGACATTGAATGAACTTGACAAAGAGTATAAAGCATTTAATACATCTATTTCTGTGAGAGGTGAATCCCTTGATTAGGATGAGCTGATTGCTTTGTTGCTGCATGAGGAAGTTAAGCATGGGTTGAATATAGGTTATAGTGCGTTTTAAATCAGAGACATTGTTCTTTACTCTAGCCAGTGTAGAAAAGACAGTAAAGGCCATGGTTCTTTTTGAGGTCAAGGAGACACTCAAAATGGTTATGGAAAACATCAGCAAAATGCATGGCATGGCACAAATACACAGGGCCACTGGCAGCTTTAGAGGCCAGGGGAGATCACCTTGTGGTGGAGGTGGTCGATCTAGTTCATTGCAGTCGAATGATCAGTCAAACAGAGATAAGGGTTGTCATTACTGTGGCAGATATGGACACATTGCAAAGGATTGTTACAAGAAGCAGGGAGATATGAAGGCAAAGGGCTAACAACATGGGCAACACTATCTTCTAGTGGTGCTCATGATGAGTAGGTTGACAGATTGTTTGCCATGTAGCATGCGTCTAAGAATGCATCTAGGCAGAACAAAGATGAGAGATGGCACATTGATTCAGGGGCTTCAAATCATATGACACCCTATGGAGAATGGTTTGATGAGATGGTTGCATGTTCACATGGTTATGTGTGTACTGGGGATGACAACCAACATGACATTTAGCACACAGGAATTGTTCCGTTGATGACGTCTGATGGCAAGAAAAAGAGCCTGCATGATGTATTACATGTACCTACAATAACCAAGAATCTTTTGTCAGTTGGACAGATGGGAAAATAGAATCTGCATGTGAGATTTAATAGAGATGGATGTTTTGTTGAAGAATATGGTAATGGCTGCAAATTGATTGCTAGAGGCAGAATGTTTACTCTTGATGCGTCGATTTCAGAATTGAAAGTAGCCATGCTTGCACATGATGGAGGTGCTATACGAGATATTGAGATATGGTATAAGGGGATTGGCCATGTGAATGTACAAAAGCTGAAATCTATGCAACAGAAGGAGATTGGACTGCTTAAGTTCAAGTATCATGACTTTGGACATGTATATGATGCATGTCAGTTTGAAAGTAGGCAAGGTTTCCATTTATGAGATATGTACGGAATAGCTCACAACCCTTGCAATTGGTACATTCAGATGTATGGGGTCCATCTCATAATCACCAATGTCTTGGGTTGTATGTGCAATGTTGCTCAAGGTACATCTCTCATCAAGAGTGTCATGTCCAGTCATCTTGGCATTTGTAGCTTGCTGATGTTGTATTTTACTCTGACTAGACATGGTATGAACACAATGTCTTTGTGTTCTTGTGGTGTGGCCTTTTTGCCCTTGATGGCTAGATTGGCCCATTGAGGTTCTAGGGTCTCTGCTTGTCTCTATTCGGGTATGGGCTTTTGGCTGCTCTTTTGCAAGTGAGAATCCATGCTCGTGTAGAGCCATTACCTCACTAGGGTCCAACTTGGAAGACCTGTCATGGCGCGCGTTTTCTCTCCAACCTACTTGGGGGAGGTGCGGAGGGGGCAGAGCCTCTCTGCGGGGGTCCGGGAGGGGGGGCAGTCCCCCCGGCCCGCAAGGCCGTTACGGTAAAAGCCATGCACAATTTGGAGGACCGTTTATAGCCAAATTTTGAACTACTTGCTCTAAGTTTCAGCCTAGTGATGGATCTGTGATGTGCCTTTAGCTCTACGTGGTCTTTGGGGTCAACTTTGGGGTTTAGATGTGTCAGAATTTGTGTTCACGATACCTGTCCGATTTTAACAGTTTTTGGTCCGATTCTAAGATGTCCGATTTTCAGGAGCCCGATTATCAGAATCGGACGTCCGATTTTGGGTTGTTCCGATCGGCCTAGTGGTCCGATTTTGGTCACGTCCGATTCTGGGAGTCGGACCAAAAAGTGGTCCGATTTTCAAAGTGGTCTCATTTTGGGAATCGGACCGGACAGGGTGGTCTGATTCTAGTAGTCGGACGGTCCAATTCTTGGACTGGTCCGATTCTGAACTGGTCCGATTCTGGGACTCGAACGGCCTGGTCCAATTCTGGACTGATTGGTCTGAATTTGGGACTCGGACGGCCTGGTTCGACGGCGCGGATGGCAGCTTGCGAGTTGTGTGCGATGTCTCTAGGTCAACGTCTACTACACCGAATCGGCCAGCGCCTTCCAGATAGGTACAAAACACTACCAGGAAGTGCCAGACATGCCTGGAATCACTATGGTGCTCGAATCGAGCGGCACTCCAAGGATTTGTGCCCCTATTTTCCTATTCAGCCTGTTATGCAGCAACAGAAAACCCTACTGTTTGCTTCTTTTCTTTTGTTTTTTTCCTACCTTAAATGCATCCAAATCACAAAATAAATACCTACACTACTCCTTTCCACAACATAAATCTCAAGAAAGCAAAAAACCTACTTGTCAAGGAGATCGAATACCCTCTTCAAACTCCCTCGCTTCCTACCTATCTACCTCAAGCACCGGTTCAGGGGAAAACCCTTACTTTGATGCTCGATTCGAAGCGCGCAAGCGCTCAAGGCTTGAATCCGTTGGTCCCAGCAACGGAACCAAAATGTGGGAGCTTTCACTCAACCATCGAGACCCTCGGACCGCTTATTTTTTCAAGCGTTCCAAGCCGAGCACTAATGGCTACCTCTCACATAGCCGACACGCAATGCCTACCTTACGGGTGTAGTGAGCTTACCTTGATGCCGTTCGAGTTACCTCCTCTCCCGCGCACTTCGGTAGCTCCACGATCCAAGTGCAAGCTTCAAGAAAGCTCCATCCTCAAGCTCCACGCTCCAAGCTCCATTGCCGTGAGCAAGACAAGAGAAGAGAAGAGAAGAGAAGAAGAGAGGAGAAGATGGAGAGCTTCTCCTCCTCGGTCCCTCACCCTCACACACTCACTCCCCCACACTCTCACACTCACTCTCTCAAGCACAAGCTCAAGCAAGCAAGAAGAAGAAGAAGAAGAAGAAGAGGAGAGCTACTTTTGGCCACACACAAGAATGAGCTTCTCATTCACTTTTCAACTTTATATACAAAACCCTAAATCCCTTTTGGGCGGTCATCCCCTTTTCCCCTTTTTTACATGGCCGGCCATAGCCTAGGCCCTTTTTCCCATTGTCCTTCTATCTTCCTAGCTTCCTTTCCACCGCCCATCTATATTTACAAATTGCACGGGTGAGAGCCCAGCGCTCCTTGAATTAAGCCATGATGCGCTTACGCTCTTTTACAAAAGTTTTGACTTGCGCTTTTTCTTGTGCGCCTTTCTCCCTTATTTAGGACTCTTCTCCTTGTGCGTCTTTGTCTTCCGTTTCTATTTGCCTTGGCCTTTGTCTTCGTCTTCTGCTTTAGCTTTTCCGGATTTTCCACCTTCGTTCGTTTGAGGGTTAACATCTATCTTAAGCACTGGAACTACCAATGGTTGCGCCACTCCTGCCTGCTCGTAATCCATGGCTCCTATGTGCTCCAACCAAGATCTATCGCACTCCATCTGCATGACTCCTCTTTCATTCCAACCTGCCCTTTCCCTTCTAGGCCTGAGTCTGCCTTGATCTATTCGATCGTTCTTCCTTCAGTGCCATATTCTATCGTGTTTAACTCTTCTTCACTGTCATCTCCAATAGAGCGGCAGTCCTCGTACTCCTCATCATCAAAGTCTTGCCCCTCTGACTGCTCGTCATCCCTCAGGCTTTCCTCTCCAATCTCCTTTTTGTCAGTGACTAAAGCCCAATTGTATAATAGGTTTAGATCATGAATTTTGGTCCATTTCCACTCACGCTTAGCCAAAAGATCACTTAGGGGTTTTAGATTGGCAGCAGCCATGTTGCCGTTCAATTTATCGGTCAGGTACTCTATGATTTCCTGAAGCTCGAGCTTGTTGGTGGGGATATGGAATGAGACCGGTTCCCTGGGTTACATGAGCTTCCTGCCATCATGCAGAGTGGCACGATGGGCTCCCTTGCTGGCATGCTTGGGGATTTAGCAGCTTGCCTATATAGCTCTTTCTCATCTGAGAACGGTAGGCCAATGGTTGCCAAGACGTGCATCCAATCCCACTCGTCCTCAGGGAAAGGGATGTACTTGGTCAATAACCCATAGGGTTTGCTTACCTGTGCATCACCTTTTAGCATCGTTGAGATAGCATCAAGGTTGGCTGAGGTAGTCTTCCAGGTATCCATCTCAACCCTTACCACTTCTGTTCTATTCCCCAAGAAGATGAGATTGTTACCCCAATCTTCAATAACTTGAGCGTTCCTCATCCAAGGTCGGCCTAGCAGTATGTCGTAGTCCATTCCCTTCATGACAACGAAGTTCACGGAAAACTGCACCCTTGCGACCTTCATTGGCCAGTTCTTTAGGACCCTGAATGGTTTGATCTTCATTCCCTTGGCCAATGTGACATTGAACCTAGCCGTTTCCATGGGTGGGTTTCCCTAGGCCTTTAGAACTGTGTGGCTCAAGACACTAACATCGACGCTTGTGTCTATGATTCCTTTTCGTGTTACATCCCCCAAGGCTAAGATAGGTAAGATTGCATGCATCTTAGTGCGTTCCCAAAAAGCATTGACGTGCAGTGACCTTGGAATTGAGTATAGTGTTAGGCTTGGAATCTGTGTGATTGTGTCTTGCTCTTGCAAGTCAGTGGCAGCAATGTGCTCCTTTTTTCCCTCCATACAATGATTTAATTCTTTCCATAAGGAAGGGTGCTGCTGAAGTAGATCTCCTAGGCTCAAGGTTATTAAAGTGGTGAGGAGATTGCTGGGTGGTTGCCTTCCTCCTTGGTCAACGCTCTTTGGCCATATGTCTTGGTTAGCTTGCTGACATGCTTCTTCCTGGTCTTGCCTCTGTTTGGTCTTCCAGTATGGGCTCTATGTCCTTAAGGTGTTCCTGGGTATCCTTGACCCACTCCTTGACTTTGGCTATAGCCTCGAGTTGCTGTTTGGGGTGGGGGTATTCCTCTACCTTGGCACTCCCTAGTTTTGCTGTCTTAGGAGCTGAGGTCTCTGCCTCTGCATCAGTGATCCTCTTTCCTGTCACTAGCATTGTAGCTTCCTCAGTCTGAAGGGTAATCTTTGCGTCTGTTCTCTTTCTCCTTCTCCTCCAGCTTTTCTTTCCCAATGAGGCTGCATCCAAGTTACTTGGCCCAAGCAATGAAATGCCTACCTGTTTTGTCTGTGCTCGCATCATGACATGTAGTGGGATGGGCGTATCCTCACTGTCAAAGGTCTCCACATCGAATAGCCCCAAGGGTACTAAGGTCACATTGGCAGAACTAGTTGATGGCTTCCGTCTAGGACAGTCATGAAATATGTGTGTGATTCCACACTCGATGCATCAAAGGTCAGCTTTGTCCTTGTTTGTCTGTTCCCTTTCCAGGCAGTGTGATGAAATATGGCCTGGATGACCGCAAGTTCAGCATGAGATTGGGTCTTACCTTGGTCCTCCAAAGCCTCTGCCTCTTCCTCTACCTAGGGCCATCACCGGTACTGGTCGGTAGTCCATCAGGGCTGGATTTCCTTTCTCATTATGGGTTCACATAGGTCTCCTCTTCACTAGGTTCTTCCACATAGTGAATAGGAGCGTCACTCGGTGGATGGGTTACATAGGGCCCTCATGGTCTGGGTATGCCTGTTGGGTTCATCTCTAGCCTAGGAATGGCCGGTCTTGCGTCATTTGGTGCTAGCGCCAACTGGGCTCCCTTGCCAAAGAGGTTAGGTGTCCTGCTGCCTAAGTATGGAGGGTTGTGTTGCTGCGCATATGGGAATCTCCTTGGCAGTCTACAATGTAATGCGTCATGACCGAACCTACTGCAGCTTGAGCACGGCCTAGATCTAGGATCTTGGCACTCGGTTGGGAGGTGGTTACCGCCACAATGTATACATTGCACATGCGACCGCATAGGTTTCCTCATTTGGTCTTGCAATCGTGCAAGCTCCATTCTCACCTCAGCCAGGTCCTGGCCTTGGTTAACACTCTTTCCCTTATCCTGTATGCTAGAGTTCTCTCTCTCTCTCCTGAAACTGTTGATCGCTCTGGAGCTCTCTGACTTGTACTGTCCCGATTGGTGTTCCTCATGCTTCGCTCCCTAAGCTGATCGTCCACCCTTATTGCCTCTTCAAAGACTCTAGCTAACACGTCTCGGTGTAAAGTGGAGTTACTAGCCAAAGCCTTGTAGAGCTCCTCGCTTCGAATTCCATTTATAAATACGGTAGACACAGCCTTCTCGTTAGGTTGCTCATTTGCAGGGATCCTCTTGAAGAGGCTACGCACATGAGTGACATAGTCCCTTACGTCTTCCTTTTTCCTCTGACTGACATTCATCAACCGGACGATGAGATTGTCAATGTACCCTGCCTTAGAGAATCTCTTGATAAAGAGGTCCTTAAGACGGGCAAAGTTCGTGCGCTCAGCTGCATCTAGACTAGTGTACCAAATTCTCCCCTTATCACCTAAGCATAGATCGAAAGCTTGAGAGTGTTGTGCAAGGTCCGTGAGACCATTTGCTTTGCAAACTTGTTCAAATTGCTCCACAAAGCTATATGGGTCATTGCTAGGTTCATACTTGTCTAGCTGCTTTGCTACAATAGGGATTCTAGATTGCCCCTTTGCCCCTTGCGTGATCCCTAATCCCGAGAGTAATGCGGTGGCAAAGGCTGTTGCACTCTGCTCAGCGGACGTATTGTCCATGAGCCGCTTGGCTAGGAGTTCACTCAATGATAAGTCAGCCTCTGCTGCTTGTTCTCTCTTTGCATTTGGCCCTGCTTTGGTTGCACTAGCCAAGGCTAGCACACGCCGGGCTTCATACATGTCTACATCTTGTTGGAGTTTCCTAGCCTTCTGCTTGTGGTTATAGGTAATTATGCTCTCTAGCGCCTTTCTAATCGCCTTTCTTTCCTCTTCTAGGCTTGCTACCACTTCCTTTACTGGTCTGCCCTGAACTACCATCTTAGTCAACAAGTCGTTCTCATTGACTAAATCCTGACATTGCTCCCACTTCCAGCTCCACAAGGTCATCGATCAATTTAAGTAGCTCCAGCAACGTCTAATCCTCTATGTTGTTGCCTTCTGGATCTTCGTGTCCTCTTAAGGTCCTACTGATGGGGCTTTCAGGCACCCAACTATGTTTTGGGATCTTCTCCTAATAGTGGGTTCCTTGATGTTATTATATCTCCTGATGAGTTCCTTGTTATTGAAAGCAGTTGTCAATCTTATTCACAAGTTGTGCTTCGTGCTTTCTAGTGCTCAGTGCGAAAACAAGCTTTTTCTTTTCTTGTAGTGCACCTTTGGTGATAAAATCAAAAGTGAGGTGCGGATACAGGAAATGCTCAATGCAAACTCCACTCTTCCCCTCATGTTCGTAGCAGAATATAGCTCTAAGCGCAGGTTCTGGCTGATCTAAGGTCTTACTGAAAGTCCATGCTACGTTCTCTATTCTGCTTCAGGGTTGGTTGGTTGGTTACTGAAAGTCAAGTCAAGTTCTAAATTCGGTGTGCTCAGTATCTAGCTGTTTGGGGTGAATCCTCGGTTATCCTGCCTGGTCTCTCGTTTCTAAGGGCTAAACTAGGTTTCCAAGGGGGGTTAGAGATGTGAACAGGGTGGCCAGGACTGTCAGGCACGTTCAAAAGCCCTCTATTTTAAGTTCTGGTGAAGTGGTCCGATTCTTAGAATCGGACCATCCGATTCTGGGAATCTGATGGGCTAGTCTGATTTTGAGACTCGAACAGGGTGTTCCGATTCTCGCAATCGGACGGGTGGTCCGATTCTCGCAATCGGACGGTTCGACTCTAGAAATCGGGTGATCTGATTCTGGGAATCAGATCCAGACAACTTGGTCCGACTGCACAGACGACGGCCTGTGGGTTGCGCGCGATGACTCAAGCTCATCAGCGCCTACTCCATGGAATCATCTAGTGCCTTCCAGATAGGTGCAAAACACTACAAGGAAATGCCAGACATACCTTGAATCACTGTGGTGCTCGAATTGAATGGCACTCGAGAATTTGTGCCCCTATTTCCCTGTTTTCAGCAGCAGTCAACAGAACCCTCTCTGTTTTCCTTCTTTTTCCTATCCTAATCTTAACCTAATGCAACAAAAATAAAAAATAGAGATGGAGATGGATGGTCCTACTCTAATATTCAACAACAAATCAAAATACTTACTTGCTTCAAGGATTAAAACCTCCTAAATCTCCTAACTATCTCGAGCACTGGTTCGGGCTGCAAACCCTACTTCTATGCTCGATTCGATGCACCCGGCGCTCAAGGCTTGATTCCGTTGGTCCCACCAATGGAACCAAAATGAAGGGAAGCTACGGAGCTCTACCCTGAAACCTACGGACCACTTATTGATAAAGCATTTCAATCCGAGTGGTCATGGCTACCTCTCACATAGCCGACGCGCAATGCCTACCTTACGAGTGTAGTGAGCTTACCTTGATGCTCGATTGAGTTCCCTCCTCTCTCTTGCACTCCAGTAGCTCCACGATCCTTGCAGAAAGCTCAAGCCCTCTCCGTCAAGCTCCATCCTCCATAGCCGCACGAGAAAAGAGAAGAGAAGAGAAGATGAAGAGAGAAGATGGGGAGCTTCTTCTCCACGATCCCTCGCTCTCACACACTCACTCCCTCACTCCCTCACTCCTTCACACTCCCTCAATCCCTCACTCAAGCACAAGAAAGAAGGCAAGAAATAAGAGAAGAAGAAGAAGAAGCTTTGGCCATACACAAGAATGATCTTCTCATTCACTTTTGAACTTTATATACATGCCCTACTTTTTGGGCAGTCATCCCCACTTTTTACATGGCCGGCCATTAGCCTAGGCCCTCTTTTCCTATTTCCCACCATTCTAACTTATCCCATTCCCAACTAGTGCATACAATTTGCACAGGAGTGAGTCTGGCACTCTTTTACAAGGATTCGGGAGCGCTTTCACAATTAATGGTGCACTTTTACTCTTTTCTTTTCTCGAGGCGACGTTGAGGCCTTCTGGAGAGGTCGTCATTCAAAATTTTCAGGGTTTGACTTCCATCCAGGGTGCCTTTTCCTTCCTTTATCCTGTGCCCTTTTGGTTATCTCCTTTTTCCATTTTCCCTCTCCTCTGTGCTGCGGTAAACATGTATTATTGGATGGAGGATCAAGAGTAAGCATTATACTTGAAGAGCAGCATCTTGCACACCAATTACTAGGACTTGTACTAGCACCATTTCAAGTTAAGATGGTTGACCAGTTGAGGCTTTTGTCTTTGGGAATCTTGAAGAATCAACTCATTTGAGTTGCAGGGTTGAAGTTTAACGTAAGTTTTGTTGTCCTCCACATGGAAGGTCTAGGAGATTCATCTCATATGCTGTCGAGAAGGCCTTGGTTTAGACTATCCGAATTGAAGTAGGACTAGGGTGCAAATACGGTAATTTTTTCCCATGGCAATAAAAAGGTAAAGTTATCTATAGTCAATTAAGTAGTATTGAAACCTAAATAATGTCCATTGGTTGCTCACTTAATAAATGTTGCAGCCAAGATTGAAGATGATGAAGAAGAACTCTTTTTATAGGCTAATCCTACCATTGTACTAGTTTTTGAGGCAGATGTTAAAAAAATTCTGTCTAAATATAGTGTGTTTGTAGTAACACCACTGCAAGCACAAGGGTCATTTGCAGGCTCCAGGTTCACTATTGCAGGAAAACATGGACTTGATATAAGAATAGTGACCTAATACAACAAGATACTAAGTTGAAAGCAATGATTGTTCTAAGGAAAGTAAAGAGACTGATACGAAGACTCTAAAAGAGTGCGAAAATGCTTCGTTAGAGATAGAGAAGGATTTGGATAGAGCCAATTAGCAAGCCATCATTGATGCTAAGTTGAAATATGAACATACTATTAGCATGTTAGCAAGAGTGCTTGAAGATGATGTTCATGAAGTGTATTTGGATACTAAGTCAAGATCTAAATTGTTCAAGATGAGTATTTTTGTTGAGGAAGAATTTAAGTAGTAATTGATTCACTTATGCAAAAAAATTTAGGATGTTTTTGCTTGGGAGTACACTGATATAAAGGGGTTTGATCCAATGGTGTGTTAGCATAGGATTAATTTGAAGGTAGATGCTAAAGTTATAATGCAAAAAAGGTACCATATGAATCCAAACTATGCTAAACATGTGAAGGAAGAGATTGACAAACTCCTCAATGAAGTGACTTGGTTGTCACCTATTGTAGTAGTACCCAAAAAGAATGGCAAGATATGGGTTTGTATGTTGATTATAGAAAATTGAATGTAGCAACAATAACTAACCCATTTTCTATTTAGTTTATAGAATTTTTATTGGATAATGTGGTGGGTCATGAGATCTATAGTTTTCTAGATGGTTTCTCAAGATATAATTAGATTTGAATGCATCCAGATGATATGGATAAGACCGCTTTTATAACAAAATGGGGAGTATTTGTGAGTACTATTATGAATTTTGAGTTAAATTTTGTTTTTAAGAGAGTGGTTCTTTTAGGCCATATTATTTCACAAGAAGGTATGTCTATAGACCCAAGGAAAATTTAGGCAGTTCAAAAGGCTACTCTACATACAATAGTTCAAGAAATGATGCTTTGTGGGGCAGGTGAAGTGGCATAGTAGGTATCTTTGATATTTAGCCCAAATTTGTGCTTTGCTCACTTTGCTAACTAAGAAGGGAGTTTAGTTTGTATGGATGCATGATCATGATAAAGCTTTTAGTGTAGTAAAGAAGATGCTTGTAGTGGCACCGATTTTGCAACCCCCACAATGGGGCATTTCATTTCATGTATTTGTTGATGCATCTAATATTGCAGTGGGTGTAGTCTTGATGCAAGAAAAGGTTGCATCCCAGTTCAGACCTGTCTATTATGCAAGTAGAAGGCTTACAACAACTTAAAAAAACTATACAGTGATTGAGAGAGAAGCTCTTGGAATGATATTTGCATTACAAAAGTTTGGGTATTAATTAATGGGGAACTAAGTACATTTTAATGTATATCATCAAGCTTTATTGTACCTCATTAATAAACCACAACTGGCAGGAAGATTAGCAAGGTGGATGCTTCTTTTGCAAGAGTTTGATTATAAAATAGGTGCATACACTGGGGAAAGAACTTGCTGTAGCTGATTTCTTGAGTAGGATTGAGTCAGTGGATTCTGTACAAGGGGTAAATGATCAGCTACCTGATGGAGAGCTATTCAATGTTCATGTACATCAATTCAATTGTTTATTGACTAAATGTTGAATTTTCTAAGTGCTCTATAGGAGGGCCATTGACGATGTATTGAGAAGGTATGTGATTGTTGATGAACAACCGGTTGTACTACATGAACCACATGCAGGACTAATAGGAGGTCATTTCTATGGTGAGATCACATGTAAGAAGATTCTCCAAGCTAGTTTATGGTGGCTAATGAAGCACATGCAAGACTAATGGGAGGTCATTTCTGTGATGTGATCACAGGTAAGCAGGTTCTCCAAGTTGGTTTATGGTGGCCAATGGTGTTCAAATATGCTCTTTAGTATGCGAAGGAGTACATTATTTGTATGTGAGAAGGTCAATCTCAACCTAGAGATAGGATGTAAGATCATTTTCTTCTACCTCTAGAGCCCTTCCAAAAGTGGGGCATTGACTTTGTAGGTTCTATTAAACTAGCAACCAATAAAAGTAAAAATCAATATATATTGGTGTGTACAGATTACTACACTAAGTGGGTTGAAGCCAAAGCTTTACAGGATAATAATAGTAGTACGTGTAGCTCAATTTCTCTACTCCAGTAAAATGACCAAGTTTGGTTGCCTTCTTATAGAGTAGGTAAGTGATCGTGGTAAGCATTTTTTGAATGAAGTAATTAGAGAGTTGACTTCTAAACATACGATTTGGCATAAAAAGTTAACACCTTACTACCCTCAAGCAAATGGGAAGATTGAGAGCCCTAATAAGATTTTGCAATGGATTATTAAGAAAGTGATTGATAACTGTAAGGATTGGGACACTAAACTAGATTCAACACTATGGTCTTTTCACACAGCATATAAGGTATCAACTGGTTTAACCTCATATAAGTTAGACTATGGATTTGAAGCAATGGTCCCAATGGAATCCATAGTTTGACCTACAGAACTTAAGCGATTCTACTGGTGAATTTGTTCCAAGCTTGAGAATAGTAGTCTAGGAGAGATGGGAGGACAAAGAAGCATGTATAAATGATTTGATAGAGCTAGAACGCCTATACGAGACTTGACTCATTGCAACCCATGCCCTAATCTATGAGAAGGCATGATGCAAGAGTTAGTTTGGCAAGCACATCAAACAACAAGACTTTGAGCAAGGAAACCTAGTCTTGTTGTATTTTGTTACAAGACACAAGTAGAAGATGAAATTTAGGGGATTGGGACCTTTCAAGGTTCGTAATAGGCTTTTTCAATGGAAGTTGTATAAAAAGGTATTACCCTCTATCACATCCACTCCATGAACCTCCAATGATAGAACCACCAATGAATGTGAGAGTTGCAACTATCACTAAAATAGAGGATGAGGATGAGGATGAGGAAGTAGTAGCACCAGCATCTGTGCATATGACAGTGACCACTCAAAAGGCATACATCTTTGATGTGCTAATTGATGAGGGAGCTAACTATAATATCTTAATGTATGATCACTGGATTGCTATTGCTCAACCCCAATTGCAACCTACCAATGCAAAACTTAGCCCATTTGGGGGGAGTCCTATCGACTCTTGGGAAAGTGCAAAGTAATGGTTTCTATCGAGATGAAAGCCTATCCATCATCTTTTATGTGTTATCTAACAAACAAAGTGTTGGCAAGGAATCATTGTTGGGTTGTGTGTTCAAAAAACAAGTTCACTATAATGTTGACTACGACTTGCAGTGCATCCACCTTGACATAGACAATGTTAGAATAGTAACGGTTTCTAGCAAGGGTAGCATAGCTATCCAAAAGCTTGTAGTGCAACTGGTAGTTATTTCTAGTGTCAACCCTAAGGAGGGTGATAGTGCACCACAACATACATCCATTGTGAAGTCCCACTAGCATTTAGAAACCACATCCAAATCTACATATAAAAAAATCAAGTGGGTTTCCAAGCATAGACCACAACCTCACAAAAGCCAATCATTAGGAACTCATAGTTTTCATACCTCACACTTTAGACCTAAACGGAGGAGTTGGTGCTTTTATGGTACACATGTGGCTAGGCTGTGCTAGGACCCAAAAGCCCTATTGTGTGTCCAAGGTTACTATGAAGGTAACACCTTGGTGTGGCTGCCCAAACTCACAAGTGGCATGTATGCCCCTCAATCCTAGGCTCCAAAAAATAATGCCTCGAAACGTAAATCAAAATAGGATAAGAGAAAAGCCAAGAGGAAGAGTGCTCAATCCATGAGCGCTCCAATGGTCTATCGACCAAAAGCTCAACCAATCATCAATGAGCCCCCACCTAATAACTCGGATATGATCACCACTACATAATCTGACAAAAAAGTATCAACCGAAAATCAAATCGAATCAACCTCTCAAACCATGCTCACCAAACCTAATGAGAATCCCAAAGTAGAAACACCATGTACTAACTTATCTAGTCTAGTTGAACCAAAACCACCAGTAGGCCTTAAGCCATTGCAGCAACGAGGATTCATTCTTGAATTGGCTTCCAACATGGCCATGGACACAGGAGATGCCTTAATAACATGCATTCGATGATTAGACTCAACTTTCACATTGTTTACTAGAAGCCACGAAGGCTTGGATCTAGATCTACTTGATGAAAACATTGCAAATGAGGTACATTCCTTGCCATGTTCTTGGGAAGAATATGAATTCATCTTCATAAAGGCCTCCACCATTGTAGAAGAGTTGATTGCCATTGAAATTTCAAGAGAATAGGCCTTAAGCCAATGCTTAATCACATCCTTGAAGAAAAGCAAAAATCCCATGCCACCACAGAAACGTGCTGAGCTTTAACGATTATCTAAATCTGAGTCCAAATTCTTATGTAAGTGGTATAATCTATGCATTCAATGGGAATAAGAGGGTTATCAAATCATGACCAATATAGAGCAACAATGTGCCATTAAGACTTCTAAGTATGGCCAAACATATGTGGCCCCAACTTCATTTAGGGTGTTAGCAATGATAGGAAATCAACCATTAGAAGACTATATCATGCTACATCTGTACTTGGATAGGATCCTAATAGAGGAGAAACTCTAGATTGCAAGCTGAATAGAAACTCCACATTGCAAGCCAAATCAACTTGGTGACCTCTTGACCAATGTATTGACTTATATTACACATGTGGGCATTCATCTACAGGATATGGATTGCCATGCAACGCGAGAGTATAACGCAACCTTTTATGATTGGCTCTTGAAAGAGTGAGGTACACCAAGGATGCACTATAGGCCCTTACACAACAGGAATTTGAGGGAGGAAGAATTCAATAGAGTTAAGTAGGGGAAGGCATAACAAGTTGTTGCTAAGAAGAGAGAAGCCAATCGCCCAAGTCAGCAGAGTAAGAAACCTCAAAAGCGAGAGGATGGTTAGTGAATAGGGGGGGACTCAGCACCATCAAGCCAAAGAGAAAGAAGAAGAATCATGTTGAAGATTCCTATAAGGAGAACCAGATCCACCACCGAAGAAAGCAAAATTTGTAGAGGGTTAAAGAAGAATCTAGAAAACTCAAAGAGGAGCACAAAAAGAGACAAGAGGAAGAGGAAGAGAAAGAGGAAGAGGAAAAAAGGCAAAGACGAGAGGAGGAAAAGCAAGTGGCCATACCTATTAGAAGATCGATGGAGCAACCCTCTCAATCTCACGAGTTGACCATGGGGAGCTCGGAACATGAAGACGTGCCTAGCACAAGTAGTACTACTACTTTATAAAAGAGGCCATACAAAGACCAGTGGTGAAAGCCAAGAAAAAGACTCCCCTGCACCCACCCCCACCAATCATGATCCCCACAACCACTTCAATTCAAGGAACCACAAAAAGGGTAGTCAATGAGAGTAATGTCATGGTTGGGATGTAATATCTCATAAGCAAAGTGTAAGAGTTTGTGCTTGCACCAAGCAAAGGAGCTCCACTCGGAGGAACCAAGAGGCTAACATAGCAATTAATGTGGAATCATGCCAAGGGCAGAAGGCACCCCACCTTGAAGTATCTACTACTTCGGTGCCCTTAGCAATGCGCAACATAGTGTTAGATATTCTCAATGCCCCACCCTCATAAGTTGCGACCAATGATCCATGGTGCTCAAAGTTGTAAGGCCCCCATTATGAGGAGAAGCCAAATGTGAGCCCGGATATTGGTTGAGTTCTAACTTGTATATCAAATGAGGTCTATGTGATCGGATGGCAAAAAGGTGACCATTGTGGGTCTAATATTTGGGTTGGACTTGAGTAGTTAAGCTGGTAGCAACTCAAGGCACATTGCATTGAGTTGCGGGGTAAGGGAGTTAAAAGGGGCCCCTATTTTGGGGTCTGGGGGCAGCGCCCCCCGACCCGAAGGTAAAGAAAATATTCTTTAGAATATTCCATGGCCGACTAGTGGGGGCTCATATGGTAGGTCGGTCATGCCGACCTAATTGCCTTCACGGGCTATAAAAGCTAAACCCCTTCACAGCTATCGATCATCTATCTTTCACCCAGTCAGAGTTGTTCCAGCTAGCCTTAATCTCTTCACCTATCTTCTGTCTAGATCGCCATCTAAGCTTCACGGTGGAAGCGCATGGGTGGAAAGAGCCATCTCTGTATCAATTGTTTGGAGCTAAAGAAAAAATTTAATTCTCCTCTTATTTGTTGTGTACTCTCTATCTCTATCTCTTTCTCAGATTCTGTTCACTATGCCATGTAAATTTTACACATAGAAGAGTACGCCGAGTTGGTGAAAGAACTTCAAAGCAAATATGAGATGATGAATGAAGAAAGAAAGACCACACTTGCTGAGCTACACAAAGAAAGGAATGCCTTTACAACCTATTAGTTAGAAAAAATAAGGTAGAAGAAAGGAATGCCTTTACAACCTATTAGTTAGAAAAAATAAGGTAGATGACCATAATAACTAGGGAAGTGATCACATTAAAAGAGGCCTTAAAGGCAAGGCATGACAAAAAAGTCTAAAATGTTGACTTCTAGATTTTGGATCTCCCCTCTCACATTGTTCGGGTTTGAGAGAACCCCTTGAGACCCACACAATGCGAGGAGAGGGGGTTCCCAAAATATTGAGGTCCCATCCCTTGCATTGTGCGGTCCTGCCCCCCTTGGTGAAAGCCACCCAATGCGAGGGTGGGGCCTTGACATTTTGGAACCCCCTCTTTCTGTTGTGTAGTCCCTCCCCTCCTATCAGGGACCTATACAATGCGAGGGGGGGGGCTCCTATCGAGGAAGGGGGGACCACAAAACATTTGTGTGGTCGCCCCTCGGTAGGAGCCACATAATGCAAGGGGGGCTCCCAAAACTAGGAGTGCTTGCCCTCCCCCATGTGTTGTGCGGTCTCCCCTCCCCCCTGGGCTAGAGTCACACAACGTGGGGGGGGGGGGGGGGGGGGGGCTCTTGTCGAGGAAGGGGGGACCACACAACATTTGTGTGGTCACCCCTCGACAGGAGCCACACAATGCAAGGGGGGCTCCCAAAAATAGGAGTGCTTCCCCTCCCCCATGTGTTGTGCGGTCTCCCCTCCCCTTGGGCTAGAGTCACACAACATGGGGGGGGGGGGGGGCTTCCTAATTCTGGAATCCCTCCCTCTTGCATTGCATTGGTTTAGCCTCTTTTATTCCATTGTTCTAGTTTTTTGCCCTTTTCTTTGTTTGGAGTTCTTATACTATCTTTATATATTTTTATAGACATGGATAGAACAAAGGAGACTACAAGGTGTGTTCACACTCTCACACTTCCTCTCTCAAGCACAAGCTCAAGCAAGCAAGAAGAAGAAGAAGAAGAAGAAGAAGAGGCGAGCCACTTTTGGCCACATACAAGAATGAGCTTCTCACTCACTTTTCAACTTTATATACAAAACCCTAAATCCCTTTTGGGCGGTCATCCCCTTATCCCCTTTTTTACATGGCTGGTCATGGCCTAGGCCCTTTTTCCCATTGTCCTTCTATCTTCCTAGCTTCCTTCCTACTGCCCATCTATCTTTACAAATTGCACGGTGAGAGCCCGACGCTCTTTACATTGAATCATGATGCACTTGTGCTCTTTTACACAAATATTGACTTGTGCTTTTTCTTGTGTACCTTTTTCCTTTATTTAGGACTTTCCTACACTTCTTGTGTTTCCATATTTTTCTTGGTGTGCCTTCGTCTTCCGTTTCACTTTTGCCTTGGCCTTTGTCTTCTGCTTTAGACTTTCCAGATTTTCCACCTTGTTCATCTGAGGGTTAACATTGGTCACGACAACTCGGCCTGTTCGAGCGACACACTTGGCCCACAATTTCCATTCGGCCCTCGGCCCGGTCCGAATCCATCACTCGGCCCCTGCAATTCGGACAAGTTGGACAGAGTCAGGATTTTTTCAAATTTTCGAAAAATTAGACCAGAACAGGCTAGAGTTCAGTTGCTAAACCTTTGTGAGTCCTCTCGACGCGCAGAACTCGATTCTGGCATAGGGAATAGGCAAATTCGTAGGACGCATCTACTTATCAGCTCGAGTAGGCTATTGCGAGACCCAGAGTCCTAGCGATAGCTAGCTAAGCCAAAGGCCCTAAACAAACCTAAAACGGGTAAGACAATGCAGCGAGAAACCCTAAAATTGACAAGATGGCCAAAAGTGGGTCGACAAGTTTATCAGGCCTAAAATAAAGCGAGAGTGCGTAAGCCGCTTAGATACTTGTTTTCCACACTCACCCTGAATTTCCGCACTTGAAATACACTTAAGAACATCTGAAA
Source organism: Lygodium microphyllum (assembly GCF_053477565.2). Taxonomy (NCBI): domain Eukaryota; kingdom Viridiplantae; phylum Streptophyta; class Polypodiopsida; order Schizaeales; family Lygodiaceae; genus Lygodium; species Lygodium microphyllum. The sequence goes on from NC_141135.1 coordinate 29,136,873, forward strand.
GCCTGATTGAGCATAAGTGCACGGGAAAGAACACACACACACTGAGTAGAGATAAATTGAGGATTGGATGCAATAAGTCAAGGAAATCACTTAGATAAATACCTCAAGGAACCCACCAATAGGAGAGGATCCCAAGACATAGACAGACAACCAAAGCACAGAGTAGGACCAAGCAAGCGGCTCTAGAGAAGTGAATCTGACCAACTTGCTCAACCTAATCGATAGCTTGGTGGAGCACGAGAACATGATCATGACAGAGGAAAGCTCAGACCGTAGACCAAACGAGGAACTCGACTTACGAGTTTTTCCAGAGGCAATTCAGTAGCTGGTAAATAGCTATGATGCACACACTCAGCATGAGCACCATGGCAGAATGGCAGAGGCCATCATAACAGACTTGGAAGAGGAACGAAAGCTAGCCCACAAGGTACTGCAAGGCATAGTGAAATACAACCAAGACTAGCATGCTAGGAGCTTAAGGCAGAACGTAGAATTGCCTGAGGTACAGCGGGTGCTGAACCTAGCAGGTGGGAATCGGAGCAATCATGAGAGAGCCCTAGAAGGGGACTTGACATTGAGTAAGCTTCTCATGAAGCAACTGCTCGACAACATAGCAGCAGAGCAAAGTGCTGCAGCACTAGCAACATCATTACTAGCAGGATTAGGAGCAAACCAAGGCTCTAAGGGCCAATCTAAAATCCCACTTGTTGCAAAGCAACTTGACAAGTACCAACCCCATGATGATCCATACAGCTTTGTAGAGCAATTCGAGCAAGTCTGTGAGGCCAATGGCCTCACCGACTTGACTCAATGCTCTCAAGCATTTGGGCTTTGCTTAGGCAACAAGGGTAGGACTTGGTACACGAGTCTAGATGCCAGAGAACGAGCAGACTTTAATGGTCTCAAAAACCTCTTCATCAGGAGATTCTCTGAGCCTAGATACTCTCACAATCTGCTAGTAAGACTGATGAATGTCAAGCAGAAAGAGAAAGAGGACATCCACGACTATGTCACCCACCTGAGGAGCCTCTTCAAGAGAATCCCCATGGGCAAATGACCTATCAAAAAAGCGGTGTCCACCGTGTTTATCAATGGAATATGGCACAAGCAGCTATATAAGGCCTTGGCAAGCAACTCGAGCTTGCAACGAGACTCGCTAGCTAGGGTGTTTGGAGAGGCCATTCGAGTAGTCGACTAGCTGAAAGAGCGGAGCTCCAGGAGCTCAAATTTAGAAGAGACCAAATCGGGGAGTTCAGAGAGAGCATCAGCCTCTAGTGAACGATTAGGTCCAATAGCCCACGACAAAGGGAAAGTCATTGAGACAAACCAAGACTTGGCTGAGGTAAAAATGGAGATAGCCAAACTACATGATATATTGAGATGACCAATGCACCCACACGTCCAATTCGTGTACTGTGGCGAAAACCACTTGTCGATTGAGTGTCAAGACCCTAGGTCACGACCTTGCGCTAATTGCGGTAGATTTGGTCACGACGTCGCACATTGCAGATTATCGAGAAGACTTCTGTACGGCCAGCCATATCTAGCGGGCAGACCCCAATAATTCTTCGGAAGGGGAGCCCCATTGGCCCTTCCTATGCCTAACAATGTTAAACTGACTGTTCCTAGAATGGACATAAACCCTACAGGCATACCTGGACCGCTTGGTCCCTACGTGACCCATTCACCGAGTCATGCTCCAGTCTACTACTACGTGGAGGAGCCAAGTGAGGAAGAGACTTACGTATACCCATACGTCTCGCACGACGACGAGGACAACGCAGCCATTATGGACTATCAACTATAGTACCGGTGATGGCGTTAGGAAGAGGCCGAGGTAGAGGCCTAGGAGGGCAGATGCAGGATCCAATCATATGTTGGACTTGTGGTCATCCAGGGCACGTCTCGTCACGTTGTCCTGAAAGGGAGCAACCAAATAGAGACAAGGCAAACCTAAGGTGCCCTGAGTGGCAGAATCACTCATCTCTTCATTGACTGTCCCAAGCGAAAACCATCCTCAAGTTCAGCCAACGTGCCATCTATCCCATTGGGACTGTTTGGCATTGAGAACCTCGATAGGGAGGCCACACCTATCCCATTGTGTGTCATGACCTGAGCACAGATGAAGTAGGCCAGCATATCGTTGCGAGGTCCTAATAACCTCGATGTAGCCTTGATTGGGAAGAAGAGCCGTAGACGGAGAAAGAAGAAACCTGAAGCTAAGATCACACTGAAAACTGAGAGTGCCATGACTCTGCCTGTTGGAAAGAAGGTCATTGACACAGAGGTAGAAACCTTAGCTCCCAAGATGGCCGAAAAGGGAAGTGCTAAGGTAGGGGAATACTCGCATCTGAAGCGCCAACTAGAGGCTATCGAGAAAGTGAAGGAATGGGTAAAAAAGGCCCAAGAGCACCTAAAAGATGCTGAGCCCATCCTAGAGGACGAGATCAAAGATCTCTCCAGCATAAGTACGCCAGTCTCACCCTCTCGACCAAAATTGAGAGATAAGGGTGATAGGATAGTAATCCTGTTGGGTGCCAAATGCCAAGGGCAAACGAGTAAACCCATCGAGGGACCCCGGCCAAGGTCAAGGAGGTGAACCTAGCACAGGAAGGGGAGACACCTTGACTTGTCTTTATTACCGATGACTTGACTGAGGAAGAGGAGACGAGTCTTATTGTTCTCTTGCGAGAGTATATAGACGTGTTCACTTGGTCCTTAGAAGAGCTTAAGGGGGTAGATCCGAGTGTAGTGACTCATAACATACCCATGATGCCAGATGCAACGTCGATCAAGCAGCAACTGTACCCGATGAATCCGAAACACGCTCATGCAGCCAAAGAGGAGATTGACAAGATGATGAGAGCAGGATTCATTTATGAAATTGAGCACACAGACTGGATGTTGCCCATAGTCATAGTGATGAAGAAAAACGGAAAGATTAGAGTGTGCATCAATTACAAGAAGGTGAACACTGCCACTAAGAGAGACAACTATCCATTGTCGTACATCAAGCACATGCTCGAAAGAGTGGTGGACAAAGAGGCCTACAGCTTTTTGGACTGCTTCTCTGGATATAATCAGGTGCAACTGCATCCTACTGACAGGCATAAGACTGCCTTCGCCACTGAGTGGGGCATCTTTGCTTACATAGTCATGCCCTTCGGGTTGACTAATGCCCCAGCCACCTTTCAACGCCTCATGTGCACCATATTTAAAGACATGATTTGCAAGGAATTGGAAGTCTTCGTGGATGACTTGTGTGTTCACTCGACCTGGAGAGAACTCTCAGACAAACTCAGAGTAGTCTTTGAGTGGTGTCGCCTATATCGTCTCTCCCTGAACCCCTTAAAGTGTCAGTTTTGGGTGAAACATGGATGCAACCTAGGGCACATGGTGTCGAAGAATGGCATTGCCAACTGACTTCTCAAAGTCAGGGTTATTGTTGGTCTTCCGTCCCCAATCAACTATAAGGGAGTTCAATGCTTCTTAGGCTATACAAGATACTATCGATGGTTTGTGCTGAACTATGCATTGATTATCAAACCTTTGTACAAGCTGTTGATCATCTTCAAGTGGACTGAAGCATGTCAACGAGCATATGAGGAATTAAAAAAGGCTATGACTACTGCACCTATTCTACGAGCCCCAAATTGGACCATTACCTTCCACGTGCATATTGATGCTTCGAAATTCGTAGTGGGGGTAGTGTTGTGCCAACCTAGTGAACACAACCTCGACTATCCAGTGAGCTTTGCTAGCAGACAACTCACTAAGACTGAAATGAATTACTCAATGACTAAGAGAGAGGGTTTAGCCATAGTATTTGTTGTAAAGAAGTTTTAGCATTATCTGTTGGCGATGCCTTTTACTTTCTTTGTAGACCATCAAGCCTTGCTATATCTGGTAAACAAACCCTACGTTATGGGATGCATAGCTCGATGGCTCCTTCTGCTTTTAGAATTTGGCTTCTCCGTGGTTGTAAGGAAGGGAAAACAACACTACATGGCTGACCACATGTCATGTATCCCCACGGGAGAGGCCACTGATAGGGCATTGCCGAAGACACCCATATGTTTAACCTTTCTAGGAAGAGAGATTTATTCAAGACTGATCTAACGCCATATTGGGCAGATGACATTGTCCAAGTGCTGGAGCGCAGACTGCCTAAGCGACCGATAGAAAAAGCTCGACTTAGGTAACTTATCCTCAAAATCCGACCCTATTAGTTGATAGCAGGCCAACTATATAGGCTAGGGCAAGACGGGTTGTTGCGTAGATGGTTTTTTGTGATGCAGCACAATTCTTCAAGCATTATGATGAGTGTCAGTGGACAAAGGTCCCGATTCGCAAGGATCAAATGGAGTTGACACCAATCATTGCACGACAACCCTTCAAAAAATGGGGTATCGACTTCATAAAACCCATTAGTTTTGTGGCATAGTATTTACAGGCCAAATATATCATTGTGGCCACAGACTACCTAACAAAATGGGCACAAGCGAGAGCGACACGAAAGAATGACCCTAGAATGATTGCCAAGTTCTTATGGGAGCAGGTGATCTCACGATTTGGCTGCCCCATCGAACTAGTTAGTGACCAGGGCACACACTTCATCAATGAAGTGATAGCACATCTTCTATCCACCTTTCTAATTATCCATTGAAAATCCTCTCCATACTATCCTCAGGCAAACGGGTAGGCAGAATCCACAAATAAGATCCTTGTAAACGTCCTGACCAAAGTAGTCTCTGCTTCGTGCAATGACTGAGATAACAAGCTGATGGCAGCCTTGTGGGCTTACCGTACAGCTTATAAAACGGTTGTCGGCCAGACTTCCTTTAGGTTGACCTATGGGACTGAGGCAATTCTACTAGTAGAGTTCTTCATTCCTAGCCTGAGAATAGTGCTTTAAGAACGATGGGAAGGAAAGAGGCATGGACACAACACTTGGTTGAACTTGAACGCCTCTCAAAAACTCGCCTTTTAGCCACTCATGCGCTCATATGCGAGAAGGTACGATGCAAGAGTTGGTTTGACAAGCATATCGAGTAGCGTGACTTTGAACATGGCGACTTAGTTCTCCTGTACTTAGTTAAAGGACACAAGCAGAAAATGAAGTCTAGAGGTCTTGGGCCTTTCAAAGTTTGTGCAATTAGTCGAATTGGCAACGTTGAGCTTGAGACTCTAGACGACGGGGGCACAGGCTTTTTCAATGGCAGTCGCATTAAGAAGTACTACCCTCCCAGGCATCCATTGCATGAGCCACCAATGTTAGAACCCCTTGTCAAGGTACGAATCGCCACAATCATGGAAATTGATGATGAGGATGAGGAAGCCGTAGACCCGATCACTGCTAAGCAAGCATGCACCTTCAATGCCTTAATCGACGAGAGAGTAGACTTCAATGTCTTAACTCACTATCATTGGACCCAACTTGGTAAACCACCACTACAGCCCACTAATGCCAAATTAAGCCCATATGGGGGCCGCTCATATGCACTTCTCGACAAGTGCAGGGCCACTGTTGCTATCGAGTTTGAGACTGTACCAATGATCTTTTACGTGTTGCCAAACACTAAAGATGTAGGCACAGAGTCGCTACTAGGGCAAACCTTCAAGAAGCAAACTCATTACAATGTCGATTATGAGTCGCAGCACATCCACCTCGCCATAGGCAACATTTGCATTGTTACAGCCTTCAGCAAGGGCTGCACGACCTCATCAAAGTCCACAAGGCCACTGGTAGAAATACTCACAGCCAAGTCTACGGAGGGGGGTGGTGCTCGACCACCATCTACCGAATGTCACAAGCCGTCACTCACAGCACAACAAAAGCTAAGACCCAACAACCTAAGTTTCAATGGAGGCCTAAACAACCGCAACCGCTGCCTAGGAGTAGATGCTCATGTCCTCATAACACAAGAAACTCTAAACCTAGGAGGCCGAGACACAGTTACAGAAATCAAAGCATGATCAAGCCAAGATGCGTTCCTAAAGCCCTCTTGCACACACAAGGCTACTATGAGGGAAATGCCTGGATATGGATCCCTAAGGCCCGAATGGCCCAAGGCACTACTCACACATTGCCCTCAATTTTGATCACCTTGAGCCCCATAGAACCTCAAAACCAGAAGCCGCAGCGCTTCCAGGACTTGCCTCTTACAAGCTTACCCACGCATAAGCTCAGAAGAGTTGAGCAAGCCTATTGGCCCAAACTACAAATGCCTTTACATACTTCAACCCCTGCTAGTGCCGATAAGACTTGCCAAACCCAATCCGAGTGTAGCAGCCCATCCATAGTAGCTACTACTCTGACGCTCATCCACGAGACTCAACCACTGCTTCATGGGCAACTGCCACCATCTATCGCCAAGCCTTCTAGCCCCGTTAAACCCAGCCACTTGCAGGCCTTAAACCCTTCTATGAGCAGAAATCATTCTTAACTCTGACCATAGACCTAGTCGAAGACACAGGGGATGACATTTTTGCTTGTCTTAAACACTTAGATGCCACGTTCATGGCGATAGCTCTAAGTTATGACCGCTTTGACTTAGGCCTATTGCAAGAGCCTTTAGCAACTGAAGTTCGCACGATGCCTTGTTCCTGGGAAACATTCGAATTCGCATTTGTCAAAACACCCCACTCAGCTGTCGAGTTGCTACGGATTGAGATATCAAGAGAACAAGCCATTAAACATCGCCTCATTACATCCTACGATAAGTGCGTGACTTCTTCCATTCACTGACAAAGAAGTCAAGGAGTTGAAAGCGTTAGCTGACATCGACTCCCCATTTTTATGAAACTAGTACACTCTGCGATTGTAGTGGGAACTCGAAGGATGTCAAATCATGACCAACATTGAGCAGCGCCACACAATCAAGACATCGGAGTATGACCCAACGTATGTCGCACCCACCTCATATAGAGTGTTAACCACTCTTTGTGGCTAACCCATGGAAGAGCACGTCAAAGGACACCCATATCTTGATTGTCTCATGATCGAAGAAGAGCTATACATCGCTAGTCGTGTTGATTTTGGAGATTTTCTAACGGATGTCCTCACTTACATCACACATGTAAGTACTCGACCCTTCGATTTGGACCGCAAGGCTTAGTTGGAGTATAACCCAGAATTCTATACTTGGCTCATGCGCAAGTAACCCTTATATCTGAATGCTGAATGCCCTTGACCTCCTAACCTTCAATCCTAGGAAGGATTCAATGAGGCTAGTAGAGTGTGTTGGGATGGTCGATGCAAGAGTCATGGTGGAGGGGTTGCTCAAATGGTGATGGTGAGAGTTGGTTTGGGTGGAGACAAGGAGGGCACTGGTTATTGTAGGTGGAGGAGTTCCTAGGAAGTAGAAAGTGTCGACCGCCAATTATTGATGGGTTTTCAAGTGCTCCTTCCATGTACCTGTCATATTGTTGTGTGCTCCTTGAGGGGTGTGTCTACCTATCCAGTGCCATGTGGAGTGTGTGTGTTGTGCAACTAGGAGAGGGGTCAAGTTCCAAGTATACTTACAACATTGTCCCTCTCCATTTGGTGTAGGATTGGGTGTGGTGCTATGCCTAGGATGATAGGTGTATCGAGCATGCTCAAGTCATCCTACCCTTGTTGATGTGCCTTAGGTTTTGGTGTGGTGGCATGGGCTGTAGGGGATGGACCTCTAGGTGCTATGAGTATGTTAGTATGTTTCTTTTTGTTTTCACTTTTTTTGGTGAATAATTTTGACAAGTAGTCATGCTACTCAGTGATTAGCTTGAGTGCACATTGGAGGCATCCCATGATGACCATGTATTCTTTTAGTGAATTGTGTAGCTGTAAGTGTGACTCAGGATAGGATAGAAGGGATGTGTACATAGCAAAAACTAACCATCCACCATATCTTTGAGTAGCTCAATACAATAAGGAGGCAATAGCGAGGCTCTAAAATGAAACAATATCATTGCCACTTGGTTAATCCCTACATTCGAATAAAAAAGCAAGGCATAAGCCACTCCTTATATGGTGTGATGGGTTGCCGTAGTAATGTAATGAGAAGTGGAGATACTCACAAGTGGTGATAAAAGAAGGATTGAGGCAGTTAATGAATCTTCTCACAAAATTGATAAAAGATGGGATGAGGTCGAGGGGCTATAAGAGATAGGTCTTTTCCTTGTCATTGGAAACACATTGGGAATTTTGGAAAAGTTAAGCCTACCATATTCTCCATCCTTGTATTCTTTGCCATGTCAACGAGGGTAGGGGCAATGAAGTGGTACCTTCACAATATTGTTTGAGTAAACAAAGGCATGCCAAGAAATCTTATCATCTTCTAGGATGGGATATCTTCATTCTAGTTATCTTGGCCAGACTTTTTGTGGTTCCATGGCAAGGTATTTGCTTTTGCTTCCCATGACTCAACTAGATTCCTTAAAGGCTTCTATATCAAGTTGCCTTGCCCATTTTTTTGCTATGATTTTGACTTAGACAATTACTCATACTATGCATGGGGGTACAAGCTCCTTCAACCTATTTCCTTCATCCACTTTGAAACTGAAAATTACTGCATTGTTGGATTCTTCCTATGCCTGATATTTTTGTATTGCCTCTTTAGGGTTTAGTTACTTTGCTTTAACTCAAAGCTCATATGGGAGGGGAAAATCCATGACCTTCTACGGCTGTGCCCTCAACTCCTCAATCATAACTTCATAAGCCTCTTTTTGTTCTAGGGTTTCCTCCATCAATTGTTCCATGATTCTCCATAATCAAAGTCTGGCATGTCAGGTAGATCTATAGGTGGTGTCATGGTGGCTGGTGGCTCGAGGACAATGGGAGACTGTAGATGTTGAGATGACAAGCTCAACACATGTGGACATTAATGATGGACCACCTGGTTAGATGGGTCTACATGTCTACACTTAGCACGTCGGTGGTCATTATGACTCTCACATGGTCAATGACTCATTACTTATTATATTCAGGTTGTTACACCTATTTACAGCTGGCATAGTTATAGCGCCAGTCGACTAGTATAGTCGGTTATGCATTGTTTGACTTAATAGGCCACTTTCCTTTATGTTGTATCTTATCTATACTTTGTGGACATTGTAAAGTGTGTGGAAGAAGAAGAATAAACCAGCAAGAAAACGTTTTGGCTTCCATCTCTCTTCTTGTCTCTTGAGTGAGCTTCTCCTTGTGCATTCTGTGTGTGTTCGGCGCAGCATCTTGAGCAAGTCTCCCCACCACGTGAATCCAAGGATTCGAGCAAGCAAGCAACATGTAAGAAGCTCTTCCATTCTCTACTTCTTCTCTTGAACAGTGCCTATGGAGGCACCGGAAGCAGGGCAGAGCAAAAATCTTAGATTGCAGTGAGATTTGGTGTGCGCGAAGAGTGCTGTGTATTCTGTAGATAAACCCTTTAGGGCTTTCTCGCTACTATTTTGGGCATTCGAGGTCATTTTAGGCCCCGCTTTAGACTCGCAAGGTTGCAAACAGCAATTTGAGGTATCCTGCAATTTCAGCTGTGTTTGCCGTATATACAGGTGCACAGGTTATAGATTTCAGATCTGTAAGTTCAAAGGTGTTTACCAGTGAATAAGCACAAGGTTTATCTACAAACTGGTAGCAGATTGCATATATTGTTGAGCAGACAGTGAAAAAGGCTGTTTGGTGTATTGCTGTGCACTACAGGTCGAGGGTTGCAGAAGATTTGCTTGTTGTTTGGTATTAGTTTTGTGATAATGGCAGAGAACAGTGGAAACCCCATCATTGAGAAGCTCGACAAGAAAAACTACCCTTTATGGAAGTTCCGTGTCACGAACTTTCTTATTGGAAAAGGCCTCTACGAGTTTGTTTCAAGTGAAGAAAAGGAGCCGGAGGTGAGTGATCCTCCAATTGCAGAAGAGACAAAGATACTGAAGGAATGGAATGCAAAAGACAAAAAGGTCATGTATTGGATGTCTGCAGTAATTGACAATAATATGCTGGGACATATTAGAAATGCAGAGAATTCATATGCAGCTTGGACCATACTTGAAAGTATGTTTTCTGTAAATACAAAGGCACGAAAGATTCAACTCAAGCAAGAGTTGAATACATTGAAGAAAGGGAAGATGTCTATCAATGAGTATGCACTGAAGGTAAGGAGCATTGCAGATGCCTTGGCAGTGATTGATGCAATGCCCGATGATGATGATTTGGTGTCATCTACCTTGGGTGGACTTAACAATGAAAAGGCTTGGAAGTTTTTTGTAACTTTCGTATATGTCAGAAAGCCATTTCCAGATTTCGATGAGTTAGTCTCCCTTATGATCACTGAAGAGATCAACATGCAAAGTGAGACATCTGAAAGAAGTAGTAAACAAGTCCAAGCTTTCTACTCCAGTTCAGGAAGGAGACATGGTAGGTCCTCTTCAAGAGGCTGTGGTACAGGACATAGTAGTGACAACTAGCAAAACAGATTGAATCAGCAATTTGGCGATATGCATGTTTCAGGAGGTCATGGTAACTTTAGAGGCAGGGGGAGCTTTAGAGGAAGAGGTGGATGGCAGAACAGAGGTTCTAACAACTCTGGTATTGTGTGTCACTATTGTGGCAAAACAAGTCATATTGCAGCCCAATGTTATGCTAAGAAAGATGATATTCATAGTGGTAAGTTGCAGCAACGAAACTATGCATCGTCTTCACGACAGAATGAAGACAAAAACGAATGTCTGTTTGTTATGCAGCATATGCTGAATGCTGTTATAAGAAAGGGAACACATGATGATGTTTGGTATGTTGATTCAGGTGCATCCAATCATATGACCAGCCATGCAGAATGGTTTGGAGAGATGCAGAATTTGCAAAATACAGGTTATGTGCAGACGGGTGATGATTCATGCCACCCAATCTCACACATTGGAAAAGTTCCCTTTTCCTTGCATGATGGTAAGACAAAGAGTCTTTCAGATGTATTACATGTGCCATCTATTACAAAGAACTTGGTGTCAGTTGGTCAGATGGTAGAGCAAGGGCTGCAAGTCAGATTTAATGCAAAGGGCTGCTTTGTAGAAGACTTCAATGACAAGTGCAGGTTGGTTGCAAAGGGAAGTAGAGTTGGACATATGTTTACTCTGGATGTTGGAATTCCTATTATGAATGCAGCTATGTATGCTAAAGAAAAAGGTGTTGTTGCAGATATTGAAATTTGGCACAAATGCATTGGACATGTAGATGTACAAAGGTTGAAATTAATGCAGTTCAAAGGGTTGGTTACATGTTTGCCTACATTTAGAGTTGCAGAATTTCATAAGGTATGCGAAGCATGTCAGTTTGGTAAGCAGGCAAGACAACCCTTTTCACATGTGACAGAGATGTAAGCATAAATATCCTTGATGTTGTGCATACAGATATTTGGGGGCCTACACAAAATGTATCTCTTGGAGGCAGTTCATACTTTGTCACATTCATTGATGATTGTTCTAGAAAGCTGTGGGTATATTTTATGAAGGAAAAGAGTGAAGCGTTTGAGCACTTTAGAACTTTCAAGGCTGCAGTTGAAAGAGAAACATGCTTGAAAGTAAAGTGCTTGAGGTCAGATGGAGGGGGAGAGTACCTCTCGAATGAGTTCAGTGATTTTCTGAGGTCTCATGGGATAAAGGTTCACATGATGCAGGTATACCCCACAGCAAAATGGTGTTGCAGAAAGAAAAAACAGGCATATTGCAGAAGTTGCACGAGCATTAATGGCTGAAAAGAATATGCCCAAACATTTTTGTTCTGAGGCTGTCCATACTGCTGTCTACATTATGAATAGAACTACCACAGCTGCAGTTGATGGGATGACTCTTGAAGAATGCTTTACTGGCAAGAAGCCTGATGTATCGCAGTTGAAGGTATTTGGTTGTGTTGCATATGTTCATGTGCTAGATGAGCTACGGAAGAAGCTTGATCCAAAGGCAGAAAAATGTGTCTTTATTGGATACTCTTTAGAGTAGAAAGGGTATCGCTGTTATAACCCTGTCACATGTAAGTTTAGAGTGAGCAGGGATGTCATCTTTGATGAAATGAGCAGTTGGTATGTATCTAGTGGTGATGCATTGGATGATGATGATGATCATGACACTCATGTGCAGGCTGAAAAGCAAGAATCACGGACTCTTAGTGGACCAGAGACATCATCTGATAGTCCTTGGTCTGGGAGACTAAGGATTAGCTCTACATCTTCAGGTGCATCTAGTAGCACTACAGGTAAAGACAAAGGAAAGAATAAAGTGTCAGATGGCATTGATGCAGTTCTTGATGGAGACTCCAGTGGCTTAGAGAGCTTGGATGATGAGCTTAGTATTCCTTCTGTCAAGACCCTAGGTGTACAGAGAGCTTGAATGATGAGCTTGGATGATGAGCTTGGTATTCCTTCTGTCAGGACCCCAGGTGTACAGAGAGCTCATAGTAATGTAAAGGCTCCATTGAGTGATCCAGTGGTACGCAGATCTAGTAGGGTCAGATACCCTGTTAAAAGATTTGGTTTTGAAGGTTATGTAGCTCACCGTTATGGTTATATGGTGAAACTAGTTGAGGATGTTGAGCCCACATGTTTTGAGGAGGCTTTTGGTCATGCTCATTGGGATGCAGCAATGGATGAGGAGATGGCTGCATTAGAGGCCAATAAGACTTGGGATCTAGTATCATTACCGAAGGGCAAGAAAGCTATTGGATGTAAGTGGGTTTATAAGATTAAGCACAATGCAGATGGTTCTATTAGTAGGTACAAAGCTAGGCTGGTTGCAAAAGGCTATGCCCAGACATATGTCATAGATTATGAAGAAACCTTCAGTTCAGTTGCTAGGATGGCAACTATTAGATATGTGATTGCTTTGGCAGCAGCCAAAGGTTGGAGGTTGCAGCAAATGGATGTGAAGAATGCCTTCTTGCATGGTGATTTGCAAGAAGAAGTGTATATGGATCAGCCAGCAGGTTATGAAGATTTAGAGCATCCCACGTATGTGTGCAGGTTGAAGAAGGCGCTCTATGGGCTCAATCAAGCACCTAGAGCATGGTCTGACAAGATCAGAGAGTATCTTGTCAATATTGGCTTTTATGTTTCTGATAATGATCACTCACTTTATGTGAGAAAGGGAGATGCAGGTTTGGTCATCATAGTCATCTATGTGGATGACTTGATTATTACAGGTGATAGTGATAGTGGGATTGCTGAAGTCAAGGACTTTTTGAAGAAGAAGTTTGAGATAAAGGATTTAGGTGAGCTAAGGCACTTCCTTGGCATTGAGGTGATCAGATGTGATGATGGTATATGGCTATCCCAAAGACAGTATGGCTTGGATATATTATCCAAGTATGGTATGACATCATGCAAACCACTTTCAGTCCTGTTGGAGCAGAATGTAAAGTTGAGTGCTGATGTTGGGGATGAGATAGAAGACCCTACTATGTTCAGGAGGATAGTGGGGAGTTTGATCTACATGACCATTACAAGGCCAGACTTGAGCTACGCTGTTGATCTTGTGAGTCAGTTTATGCACGTACCTAGAAAGCCACATTTGGATGCAGTCAGACGCATATTGAGATATGTGAAGTCCACATTACATTATGGACTTTTCTATGAGGCAGGTACAGATGTACAGGTGTTTGGATACATAGATGCAGATTGGGCTGGTAGTATGTCTGATAGAAGATCTACCAGCGAATACATGTTCTCTCTTGGTAGTGCAGCACTTACTTGGAGCAGCAAAAAGCAATCTACAGTTGCTTTGTCGAGTACAAAGGCTGAGTATAGAGGTGTTGCTGTTGTAGCATGTGAGGTAGTATGGCTGCAAAAGTTATTGGCTGATTTAGGTGTGCAGGTGGAAGGTCCAGTTGTCATTTATTGTGACAACATGAGCGGTATACAGTTGGCTAGGAACCCTGTGTTCCATGCTTGGACAAAACATATTGAGGTACACTACCACTTTGTGAGACAGAAGGTACTAGCAGGTGAGATTGACTTGGTGTATGTCAGCACACAGGATCAGCTAGCTGGCATCTTCACGAAGGCATTGGGTACAGAGAAGCTTCAAAAGTTTCAAAGCTTACTTGGAGTTGCAGAGATGCAGTTGAGCTTGAGGGGGAGTGTTGAGATGACAAGCTCAACACATGCGGACATTAATGATGGACTGCCTGGTTAGATGGGTCCACACGTCTACACTTAGCATGTCGGTGGTCATTATGACTCTCACATAGCCACTGACTTATTACTTATTATATTCAGGTTGTTACACCTATTTACAACTGGCATAGTTATAGCGCCAGTTGATTAGTGTAGTCAGTTATGCATTGTTTGACTTAGTAGGCCACTTTCCTTTATGTTGTATCTTATCTATACTTTGTGTACATTGTAAAGTGCGTGGAAGAAGAAGAATAAACCAGCAAGAAAACGTTTTGGCCTCCATCTCTCTTCTTGTCTCTTGAGTGAGCTTCTCCTTGTGCATTCTGTGTGTGTTCGGCGCAACATCTTGAGCAAGTCCCCCCACCATGTGATTCTTGACACTAAAGGACTTGTTTCTGGTTGTAGGAGGCCTACTACTTTTAACTCTTTCTCATCGTATACTTTTTTGGTTTAGATTATAGATCAAATCTTCTTTGGTGTGCTCTGTAGCCAAAAAATGGATTCCTTGAAGCTTCTCTATGCCTTTTAAGGTGCTAGCCATCAAGCCTATTTGAGCTTTGAGTTCTTTGATGTCTTCTATTTGTGGAATACTAGCCAACAAGATAGCTTCTTTGAATACTTTTTTTTTGCTTTGCTATAGCATGCCTATATGCTTTTTTTTTCACTTTGCATTGGCTTTCACTATATAATGTTATACCCATGTCAGTGGACATCATCATAAGGGTTTCACCATAGAGCTTCTAAGTTTAATTTTACACTAAATTGATAGCTCTAGTTAGTCGGATGACTACAGTTTCTTGTCAAGAATCGCGTGGTGGAGGGGGTTGCTCAAGATGCTGCGCCGAACACACACAGAATGCACAAGGAGAAGCTCACTCAAGAGACAAGAAGAGAGATGGAGGCCAAAACGTTTTCTTGCTGATTTCTTCTTCTTCTTCCACACTCTTTACAATGTACACAAAGTATAGATAAGATACAACATAAAAGGAAAGTGGCCTACTAAGTCAAACAATGCATAACCGACTACACTAGTCGACTGGTGCTATAACTATGCCAGCTGTAAATAGGTGTAACAACCTGAATATAATAAGTAATGAGTCAGTGGCCATGTGAGAGTCATAATGACCACCGACGTGCTAAGTGTAGACGTGTGGACCCATCTAACCAGGCGGTCCATCATCCATGTCCACATGTGTTGAGCTTGCCATCTCAACATTTCTTGGAGGCTTGCACATATGATCTTCCACTGTCCCTTGCATTTTTTGATGTTAGAGTTTTTCTATTTCTTGTAGTGTTGTTTTTGTACCTCCTATGATAGTGGATCGTGGCATTTGTAAGTTGGTAGTTCATCTCCTGTAATTGCTATCACAATTCCATCATCTCTATGTTTTTCTCCTAAAGCATAGAATTACACAATTGGAGTTGATTTTGGAGGTCTTGTACCCACTTGTACGTGTTCTTTTTGATTGGATGATGAACTTTATATATGTTTCTTATTTCTCATTTGATTGCTCTTGAAGTTCATGCATGTTCACAAGAGCTTATGGTTTCTCTTTCTTGGGCTCTTCGCATAGTTTTTGCAAAGCTTTTAGACCTCCTTTTGTGCTTACTTCTATAGTATAACCCTAAGTTTTGGTGAGCTCCTCTTTGTGAGCTTGCTCATGTTTGGTCTTCTCAGGAGTCCCTTCCATGGCCTTTGCCTTGGCCAAGTCTGTGACCTCAGTTTATAGTCCTCCTATGGTTGTTATGAAGTTTTTTAGTGTTGTTGCTTTGACGATTTGTGGGTCTTCGCTAATATTCTCTTTGCCTTTCCTATTCTTTTTTGATTAAGAGCTCTTTGACTGATTGTAGTATTATCTCCTTCATCTTCTTCATATCCTTCTTAGGCCTAATCACAGATCCTTGCCCACTTGTCTCCTCCTAGTCAAATGTTTCAAAGTATGAGTTGGAAGTAGCTTCTTCTCTTTCTTTCCTTTTCTTGCTTATTTAGTGTAACTTTCAGATCCCCCTGAATACTTGCTTGGGGTGGTGGCAGTGGGCTGGTCAAAATATCCTGAAGGTAGGACATCCTTGAGATGAACTCTTAAACTATCAGTTAGAATTTTTGCAATCACCCCTTCGTAGTTGATGAGGCCATGCTTTTCTTCTACTTGTTTAGAAATTTCACTAGGATTCTTCTAGAGGACTTTATGGGCCTTGGCTAAAGTTTTTCGATCCACTCTAGACATAATGCATTTAAGAACTGCCATTTGGGCACTTGGATGGGTAGTTTGTGGTTTTATAGTAGGTGAAGGACATGTGCTGTGACTCTTAGTTCCTCCTTGGGATATTTTTCAAATTAACCCCATTTGTAGCTATTGATGATTCCCCCAATTGTTGAGCCACTTGAGTCATATGGGACACTTTGACATATTTCCTTGATTACCCCTTAACGCCTAGGGTTTCCTCAATCAATTTTGGAGTAAACTCATTGGTCTCTTCTTTGTCTTCATAATGCTAGCATTGAAAAACTCAATTGGGCCACATTGAATGACAAGATTTTGGATAGCCTGATGCATGGTTACCAAGTTTGTGAGGTTGATCAATACTTTGAACTTGAGGTGGCCTACTCCCCATATCATAGTGAGCATAGAATAAAAATTCATCTTCATTGAGGGGATCCTTGATGTGTATGGGAGTCGGGATAAGTTTAAGAGTAGGAACACGTTGGGCCTCCATTTGCAAAATAGAAAATTCAAGATTAAAATTCATCACAAAAAGGATTATAATAAAATTTTACTTACCATCTTTTTACATAGTTAAACTTTTACCATAACTAGAAATTTTATTGTGGGAGGGTTAGGTCTTTCACTGATTGAATGAGGGTAACGCTTCTCAAGCTCAATTAGGGTCAGTTTTCAAGCTTCTTCCCCCTACAAAAAATAAGGCAAGTGTATGAGTTTAGGGACTCATGTTTAGTGTGTGCGGTTATTTTTGGGTTGTTGGATCATAAAGTGACCATTTTATTTGTATATACAATAGAAGCCATTTATTGAGGGATAGAAGTGCGGAGAAGTCCAAATTGTACTCTAAGTTGGCAGGATTATCTAGGTTGTTAAGGCAAATAAGGAACTTACAAAGATATGATGTGAGGCCATCTAGGATCTCATTGAGGAAGTGCATCCCTTGATCATTGAGACAATCTTGATGGGGCATCCTAAATGTGAGATAACTTGCTCCTAGAGAAATCAAGCAGTGGTTCTTCCTTCTTTTTATGGGTCGCACTAGCCTCCACCCATTTTGTTGTATAGCTTGTGGCCACGATGATATACTAGGCCGGTTGGAAATTTTGTCTATTCTTAGCACTCATCGCAGTGTTGAACAAATTGAGTAGTGTCTTTAAAAATAGTCTGCCACCATAACTATGATGATTGAAGCACTTTTATGGATGTGGAGGCTATATAATGGCTCTTCCTTCTTTTTATGGGTAGCCCTAGCCTCCACCCATTTTGTTGTATAGCTTGTGGCCATGATGATATACCAGGCCGATTGGCAAATTTGTCTATTCTTGGCACTCATCACAGTGTTGAACAAATTGAGCAGTGTCTTTAAAAAGAGTGGGCCACCATATTATGATGATTGAAGCACTTTTATGGATGTGGAGGCTGCATCAAAGTGTCTCCCTTGCAATGCCATCGTGATCTTCTTCCAATATGGTCTCAACATCTTATTCACAAATGCATCTCCTAAGAAGATCATCCTGCCTTAGGCGACACAGTTGACTAGTGATGATCAATTAGTAAGGTTGGGCTTTAATTGAGGCACGTGAGTTGTGATTTCTTGATGGATCATTCTGGTAGTTCTATTTCAAGGATTTAGCCCATTGAGGTGTTAAATCGGCCTTGAAGAGTCAAGTTTCTTGATGAATATGGAATAGGTGAGCATCAGGAGAGTTGATCATCAACTCCTATAGCCTTTTCACCACTAGTCAATTATGATAAGTGGTCAGTCATGAAGTATTATTTTTCTTTTTGTACAATAACATAAAAATCAAATTCTAATAGCAAGAGAAGCCAACAAGTGATGCGATTGGTAGCACAAGATTTGTTCAAAAAGATGAAGCAACACTTGATGCTCCATAAAGAAAGTGAAAGGCATAGTGAGAAGATAATGGCAAAACTTATTCATAGCATGAGCCATTATCAAGTCTTCACATTCTATGTTCCAATAATTCATCTTAGTTTTAATGAGCTATCGACTAGCAAAGATCACAAGCAAATCCATGTTGCGTTCATCAGGTTAGCACAACATTGTGCCAATTGAAATCTTGGAGGCATCAATGTGTATGTGAAATGTGATTGTCCAATCCTCGGGTCTCTAAAAGGCAAGTGGAGTCTTGCAAACTCAAGCATTTGTCAATTTCTCAGTGAATGGAAATTCAAGGGTTGCAAGTATGTGCATCCAATATTTCTCATCTTTAGGGGAGGGAATGTATTTGGTCATTAGGCATGTGGTTGGCGAATCATTAGAGTCTCCTCATAGTATCGCAGAGATAGCCCCCTAGTTGACAAGGGATGTTTTCCAAGACTCCATCTCAATGTAGAATGCCTTCTTTCAATTTCCAAGAAAGACTAAACCATTGCTCTAGCCTTCAACGAGACATGCATTATGCATCCAAGGTCAACCAAACAACATTTCATAGTCTAAACAATTCATCACATGTCATGAACTATTTAGACTATGCATTGCGCATCCAAGGTCAACATAGAAACATGTCATAGTCTAAAAATTTGCTTTGAATTGTACTCTAGCAAGTTTGACTGACCAATCCTATAAGAATCCCAAGGCTTTGACTTTAAATCCATTAGCCACGGTCAAATTAAAATGCGTTGGTTTAATTGATGGCTTATACAAGCTCCAATGTCCACCATTCCTCATTGTGTAGTATATTTGAGGGTTTCAACTAGAAGCACAGAATGCTACTTTGCTCCTTTCTAGAATGTGTTAATCCTTAAGGCACCAAGGTTTGGAGGGACACTAACGTTGAGTGGCAATGTATGGTGTGATCGGGTTGGGTTTGCAAGGATTGGGCTTTCCACCCAATTTTTTAATACTTGCCAAATCATGGGATTGCCTCTTTGAGTAGAGTTTCAAGTGGAATGGAAATGTTAGTTGATGTAAGGGTTGTGATAATGGTGGATGTGACATTCTTATAGTTGTATGGTAAGTGACTTGCATTAGGAGAGAGAAAAATCTCATCCTTGGGGTTGCAAATCAATTGATGACTTTGTGGAGATTTCATCAAGCTATCATGGCTTGAGAGAAGCATGAGATACTGAGGACAAGCTAGGAATGCTAAGGATTTCATGAGATTGATTGATATGCATTTCTTCTAGTGTTGCCCTTACCCATTCCTTAACCTTGTTGATTGTGGTAGTGAGTTGCTGTATGGGGTTAGAGTAGGAGTTATCCTTAGTGAGGTTTTCCTTAATGGTTTGAGGTGCAATTGTACATTCTTTGTGTTAGACATAGAAATTGTTTGGGGTGGGAATATAAGCCCCTTGCTCTTGAGCTTGAGGTCAGCCCTTTTTCTTTTCTTTTTTACATTCTTCTTTCTAACTGTCGTTCCATTCATCATTGTGGGTCCCTTAAGATTGACTCCCCCCCCCAATTTGCTTTAAGCGTGAGTGATAGGATGCACTAGGATGGGGAGACTTTATTCATCATGTAGCATTTCTATGGCAAATAAGCTCAAGGGTATGGATGGCACAACAACTTAGCTATTGCTTGCCTTGCAGTGTGGATAGTGTGGGTACATGTGTGTAATTCCACATTTAGGACATCACTAATGAACTTTGTTGTCTATAACTTGCTCCTATTTATATGGGGATCTTGAGGAAATATATATTGGTTTCCCACAATTCCGATACATGATTCCTTCCTCAGTTGGAGGCATGCCTCAACTGCGGCCTCATCCCAGCATCATAATCATCACCGAGTGTGGTAGTCCATTAGGATGGGATATCCTTCATCATTGTAATAGATGAAAGTATTTGCATATTCATCCTCTTCCTTGGGTTCTTTAATGAAGTGGATTGGGCATTGTTGACGATGTGTAATAATGGGTATCAGGGGCCTAGGAATACTAGAGGGATTGATGTCTGCATATTGAATGGTTGCTTTGTGATCTAGAGAGGCTAGTAAAGCTAATTGTAGAGCAAATGACTGCCTAGGGTAAGTAGCATCATGATTATAATAGTGATAGGCAAAAATAGGGTTGGAGAGTCTTTGTGGGGATCTATAATTATGTGGCTTTGTGTGTCCAAAACGTCCACAATATGTGCATATCCTTCGTGGTCTAGAGCATTCTGAGGGGAGATAGTCTCCACCATAGTGCATGCATTGCACATTTTGGTGATACGGCTTTGAGGTTTTCAGGGACTCTACCATTTTAAGCAACTCTTGGTGATGTTGTTTTTTGACATTAGCCATCAATTCCAATGTCTCTTTATTCTCTATTTGTTTTTTCCCTATGCTCTTTCTAGATAGGATCCCATTTTCATTTGTCCCTATTGAGCTCTCCATGTAGATCGTCCACATGGATAGCCTTGTTGAGGACATCATTGATGATGGTGTGATTTAGGTCAGACTTTCTTGCTAAGGCCTCATAAATCCTTTCATCACAGATACCTTTGATGAAGGCTTTTGTGATTACCTTGGGTGTGGGTCTCTTTGCTAGGGGTATGCATTTACATAGGCTCCTGAGAGTTTAGAGATGTAACCTCTCATGGTCTTCCCTTCCTACCATTCTATGCTCATTAGTTAGAAAATGAGGTTGTCCCCATAATCAACTTCAACAAGATGCTTCATAAAAGAGGCTTTTAGTAGTACGAAGGAGGCATTCTCTGTGGCATTAAGACTTCTGAACCAAGTGTGCCCTTTTTTGCATAGGCAAAGTCTAAATGCTTGAGCTTGCTTGGCATCACCTACAAGGTTATTTGCATTGTAGCCTTGCTCTAAGGGTCATTATAGGCTTGGTATTTGTCTAATTTTTTGGCCACTAAAGGGATTTTAGCTTGGTCTCTATGGGTTAGCATGATTCCTATCCCAATCAAGATGGTTTATGTGATATGTATTGTGACCTGGAGCATCTTTGATGGGTCAAATAGTCTTTGTTGCACCAACTCAGAGAGAGACTCTTGTTTCAAGCTAGTTGCTCCTACATTGAACAACATCCTATGGATGCTATGTATTTCTACTTGCATAATTTCCATTTTTGAGATCAAATAGGCGGTTGAGGGCGAGTGTACCTTGTCCCCTCCGTTCTATGAGCTTTCGTTGTAACGCTGCTTGTAGCTTGTTGAAAGGTATCAACTCTGGCATGGAAGTCATCAAAATTTCATCCTGAGTTATCCATAGCACTTGTAGTAGTCCCCATGGTCTCCAAAGTGCCTAGGTTGATGATGTGATTAATGAGGTTGCACACATGCATGTTTTCTAGGTCGAGAATGCGACTAGGGCTTGCTTCTCTCCCGATAAGTGGAGTATGAAGCTCACGATCGCTTCTCAAGTACATGCACCTTTGCATGGATCCTAATTAGTGGGTCGAGATTGTGTAGTGGTTGTTGTTGGTGTTAGTATGTTTTGTTATTTTGTTTGTTGGTTTTGTGGGTTTTTAAATATTTGTCTAGTTTTGTTTATTTGAAAGGAGATTTAAACAAGTTTTGTTTCAAAACATTCCTCGATTGTGACATGCAACATGCAAGTGTACTGATGGGTGTGGTGTGAAAGGTGGTTGTGGATTAGTGTGGCGTTGTGCATGTCCCTAGGTATGTAGTGAAAGTACACTAATTATGTGTTTGTGCTCTAGATGTAACACGAGCTATGTGTAGTCAACAAGAGCATGCACTCATGCAAGTGCAAGTGCTTAATGCAAGTATGTGATGCACTGCTAAGTATGTGAGTGCAAGTGCTTAATGCAAGTATGTAACACGAGCTATGTGTAGTCAACAAGAGCATGCACTCATGCAAGTGCAAGTGCTTAATGCAAGTATGTAACACAAGCTATGTGTAGTCAACAAGAGCATGCACTCATGCAAGTGCAAGTGCTTAATACAAGTATGTGATGCACTGCTAAGTATGTGAGTGCAACACTTTACATGCAAAAAGGTGTGCCTATGATGGAAGGAAAGTTAGTTAGTTCAATATGCGTGTGCTTAATGCAGCACACCTAGGTTACTAAAAGCAGTTAGTTGTGCTATAAAAGTGCAAGTACAACTAATGGTGTAATGCATTCTAAGGGAAAAATGTGCACTAGCTAAAAGTGCAAGGGTAAGGTGTTTAGTGTGTGGGTACCCTAGGTGTCCTAATTTGCACCAAAATGTTGGTGCACTTGTGACTAGCCTATGTATACTAATATAGCATCTGCCTAAGTGTGTATATGGTAAGTTGCAAAAATGTACTTGCGCCACACAAGGGGGTGCTAGTGCTTGTAGGTACACTAGTCATATTGCTCTCATGCATGTGTGTGCTTGTGAGTCTCTAAGGTGTACTTAACTAGTGCACCAGTGTATGTGGGTGTGAACAATCTCGGAACCTTAGTGTGTGTCCTAATGCATTCATGGGGCACTTTAGTGTGTGGTGTCCCTCAATGGGTGTAGTAAAGAGATGTTAATGTTCATATGCAAGGTTCAATGCACAAGATGCACCTAGGTGGGCCCATAACACACTAATGCACTAGGTATAGTTAGTACGCAGGTGCACTGTGTGAGTATGTGAATGGGTCCTATGTGCAAGGAGGCATGTAAGCGCATAGTGTGCACTAGTGTAGTGCATGTGTACCCGTGCGCTCATGCGGACTAAAATGCACACAAGTATTTTAGTGCATGTATGAATGCGCCTATGAGTGTGCTTGGTTAGAAGCTAAGACACATGCATGATGAGAGAGTACTAGGCTTTATGGGCACTAAGATGATGTAAATGCAATAATGCATGTAACTCAGGCGTGTAGGTGTATGTAGGGGTGTTGTGTGTGTATGCATAATGCATTGGATAGTGCTTTCTAAATGCAATGTGTATGTGTGCATGTGAGGGTAGCACACAGTCATGTGAGTGTGGGTGTATGTATGTGTGAGTGTGATGTGTGATGTGTGGGTTTGTTGTGTGCTTGTGCAATGGTCCACATGCATGTGTGCATGGGTCTATGTGTGTGGATGTATGCACATGCACATGTCTACGTGTGGGATCTATGTGCATGTGTGCATGTGCATGTGCAAGCGTTCAAGGGTACTGTGCAATGTCCTAACCGCCAGTACCTATGTGTGTCGATCTATGTGCATGTGCATGGGTGTACATGCATGTGTGGGAGACTATGTGCAAGTGACTACGTGTGTAGGGGTTCTAAGTGCAAGGAGTTATGTGTGCACATACAATAGTTTATGTGCACATGATTGTGCAAGTGCAAGGGTTTGTGTGCAAGGTCCAAGTGTGAGTACCTATGTGCACGTGCACTTGTTTGTGAACACATGCAAGGGCCCCTATGCAAGGGTCTTAGTGCATGGGGTTTTACATGTGTGCACATGTGATAGTTTATGTAAGCATGCACATGCAAATGCAAGGTTTTGTGTGCAAGATTTAAGTTTGTATCCATTGTTAAGTCTCAGTGCCATCCTGGTGCGCAAAAAATTGGATGCCATATACGTACATAGCGAGTGCCGGAAGGTCCCCAAGAACAAAGAACTCTACTTTTTGCTCAAAAACCAAGAGAGAAAATTTGTTAGAAGGAGGATTGTCATAAACAGGGTGGATAGGTAATTGGCCTTTGAAAGGTCGTAACAAACTGATATGAAAAGTGTTGTGGATTTCCCAGTGTTGGGGTAGTTCTAGTTTAAAGGCATTGTCATTGATTTTGTAAAGTATTTTGAAAGTCCATAAAATCTAGGAGCTAACTTTACAACAGGGTGTTTCTCAACACTTTGTAATCTTTGCTTTTCAATTTGTAACCAGACATAATCATCAACTGTGAAATTCATAGCTTTTCTATTCTTGTTTGCTTGTTTAGTTTATGATTGCTGGGCTTTCGCAATCATATCTTTAACTTCATCGAAAATAGTAGCATGCATATGGGCAATATCATCAATAGCTTTAACTTTGTTTGATAATGAAGTAAGAGGTGTAGGCAATCTAAATCCATAAATGATTTTAAAAGGTGCTTTTCGTGTAGCTATATGTGGTGTATTATTGTATGCAAATTAAAGTAAGTGTAAGTGTGTATCCCAGGTTTGTGGTTTTGAAATTGTGTATGCACGTAAAAGATCCAAGATTGTGCTGTTTGTAGCTTCTATTTGTCCATTTGTTTCAGGATGAAATGCAGATGAAAAATCAATCTTTGTTCCTAAGATAACAAACAAAGTAGTCCAAAAATTATTATAGAATCTAGAATCACGATCAGAAATAATAACTTTTGGTAAACCATGGTTAGTCAAAACAATTTTCAAAAACAATTGAGCAGCTTGAGATATAGTTAATGTTTTCTTGCATGGAATGAAATATGACTATTTGCTAAATTGATCTACAATAGTCCATATCATATCGTGATTAGCTTGAGTGTTAGGCAAACCAGTAATAAAATCCATTGAAATATGCTCCCATGGTCTTTCAGGGATTAGTAAAGGCATTAACAAACCATAGTGCTTACCATGGTGTCGCTTAACTCTTTGACAAATTAAACACTCAGATACAAAGTTAGAAACATCAGATTCCATCTATGGCCAATAAAAATCTTCAATCAAAGTACGTAAAGTAGAAATAATAACTTTATGGCATTGATATGGGGGACAATGAATTTTGTGCAACACAAATGATCTAAATGGAACAGTTATACACAACCTTTTCTCATAAAACATAAATCCATTAGCATAAGACAATGAATTAATTGGAATCCAGTTATTGGCAATTAATTTATTCCAATCAGCTTGAAAACTAGGGTATTGGTCATAGGTATCTTTCATAGGGATAAGAGAATCAAAAGATATCACAGAGATATTATGAATTGTCGGTCTTCTACTTAAGGTATCGGCAACAACATTTTCTTTTCCGGGTTGATATTGGATAAGTTGATGAAAGCTTTGAATAAAAGCAGCCCATTTAATGTGTCTGTCAGATATTTGTGGTGGCTGACTAAGAAGATGTTTAATACTTTGTTGGTCAGTTTTAATCATGAATTCAGATCCCATTAAAGAGTGTTTCCATTGATGTAAAGATTGTACTATAGCTAGCAATTCCTTATCGTAGGTAGAATACTTGAGTGCAGAGGGTTTAAGTTTGCAGCTGGAGTAAGCTGTGGGATGGGAATCTTGCATAAGGACAGCTCCTATTCTAGATCCACTAACGTCAGTGACTACTAGGAAAAATGGTCTAGTAAAGTCATGAAGTTGTAATACAGGAGCATGAGTTAAAGAATGTTTCAGTAAATCAAAGGACTTTTGTTGATTTTCAGACCAATGATACACAATACCTTTCTTTAATAATTTTATCAAAGGTAATGCAAGCAATGAAAAATTTCTCACAAATTTTCTATAAAAGCTGGCAAGACCTAAGAAAAAATGCAATTCATGCACATTTTTAGGTATTGGCCAATTCAAAATTGCTTCTATCTTTTTAGGATCAACTTGAATACCTTCAGATGAAACAATATGTCCTAAGTATTCAATTTGTGTTTGGAAAAATTCACTCTTTTCAGGATTAGCATATAATTGATTCTCTTTCAGTAATTTAAAAACCAAAGTTAAATGTTCATAATGCTCATTTTCATTCTTAGTGAAAACCAATATATCATCAAAGAAAACAATGTCACAATGCTGATGCTTTAAAAATATGTGATTCATCATACGACTGAATGTAGCTGGTGCATTAGTTAATCCAAAAGGCATAACAAGGAATTCATAATGTCCAAATTGAGTTCTAAATGCAGTTTTGAAAATGTCAGATGTGTCTAGTCGTACTTGATGGTATCTAGATTGAAGATCTATTTTGCTAAATATTGTAGACCCTTGTAGTTTGTCCATAAGATCGTCTACTCTAGGAATGGGATATCTATTTTTGACAGTGATTTTATTTAGGACACGATAATCAATGCACATTCTATAAGTGTTGTTTTTCTTTTTAACTAATAGAACAAATGCACCAAATGGAGAACTACTAGGTCTAATGAGTCCTCGGGTTAGCAATTCTTCAACTTGATTTTGAATTTCTTTATGTTCAATTTGATTATGTCGATAAGGTGCTTTACATGGTGGTTGAGAACCTGGAATTAATTCTATTTTATGATCTTCAGGACGTGTGAGTGGTAAACCAGGTGGTAAGTCAACAATAAAATAGTGTTTAAATTGTGAAAGAAGTTGTGTATGCCTAGGATGCATCTTATTTTCCTTAACTTCAATTTCATTCACCCAGATTAAATAGGATTTGCTACCTTTTCTTAATGCACGTTTAGCATGTGTATGACTAAGCAATGGAAAATTATCAAAAGTGTGCATACCATGCAATGTGATTTGTTTCCCATGAGAATGAATCTTCATTGAATGCGTGTAATAATCTATATCAGGATTATACTGATGACGCCAAGGCATGGCTAGAATAATGTCACTAGATTGCAGAGGCACAACTAGGAAATTTCTACGTTCAACATAATCACCAATTTTAATTTCTAAGTCATGCACTTCCTGTGTTCCATTGTATCTAGTGCCTAAGAATGCAGCCTTGATGCGATAATGAGTAGAAATAACATGTAATTTCAATTCTTAAACCAATTTTGTAGAAATAAAGTTGTGTGTACTCCTATCATCATGTAAAATAATATTTTCTTTACCATGCACAAAAAATTTCATTGTTAATAAAGAATGGGGATTTGGTATACCTGGTAAAGTATCTGAAGTAGTGATGTTATCATCATTGTCTTCCGTGAAATATGGCATTTCTCCATGGTCTTCATCTTCAGTCGCTCCCAAATAGTTGATGTGAACAGTTGGCTTTTTGAATTGACAATTCGCCACTAGATGTCCAGGTTGATGGCATTTATAACAGATTATGGATTTGGCTTTAGATACATTATTGGTAATAGCGAAAAGTTTAGGAATGTTGGGATTTGCCTGAAGAGATGGCTTAGGATTTGGATTTGTGTTTGATGGTAAAGCAGGGGATCATGTCCAAGATTTATAGAATGAAGATGGAAGAAAATAGTTTTGATTGAATCTTCAAAAATTAGAATTGAATTGTTTTGTATCGAAGTTACCATTGTTTGAGAATTGTTGTGGTAGCTTCTCTCGTCCTCGAATTTTGTCTTCAGCATCATGGGCCAAGGAAATTGCATCTTTGAGAGTCGTTGGCTTGAACATATTCACTTCCGCATAGAATTGACCAAGTAACCCAGACATAAACTTGCACTTATGAGTTGCCTCAGGTACATCTTCGAGCATTCGTAGTTGCAATAAAGCATTCCAAAAACGTTCGATATATTGAGAAATAGGCTTGCGATCTCTTTGTTGCAGAAGATCCCACTGTTTAGTTACTTTTTCGTGGAATTGGGGTGGAAGAAAATTCTGCAAAAGTTTCTTTTGGAAAGTCTCCCAAGTAGTAGGATAATCAATGCTTTTGCAGACTATAGTCCACCATAAGGATGCTCTGTCCACTAAATGATTGGTGACACACTTAATTTTTTCTTTTTCGGCATACTGTTCTTCATGGAAATAATCATCAAACTGGCTGATAAAAGCAAGTACAGTCTTTCCATCGCGTGACCCATTAAAAGTACGAAATTTGAAATTTCTTTTACTTATCTTTGTTTCTTTTCGAATAGATTGCACTTCAAGTGTCGCATCGATTGTACATCGTATAATATCTTCGGATTGCGGTCCATCTTGATCGACAGTAGATCATTGTAGACTGGCCAATTGAGCTTGCAAAGTTTGATGCGCTCTTTATTACTCTTGAAGCTGCATCATAATTAGATCCAGTTTTTACTCCATCGTTGGTTCCGGTAAATCACCTTTGGCCATAAAATCTTCCATATTTTGATTGGTCATCCTGTAAAATTTCAAACAACCTCACACACTCGAAATCCTGTTAGCGGGATGAGTGTAGCTCAAGTTCGGGATTATAAGGCTTGTTAAAAAAAAAAACGGCTTTTTATGATCTTTCTTCTTCACGGCTATGGAAATTGATGTCGAACTTCCTCCAAGAAAATACTTTGTCCGTGTAGACTGCGTATAGCAATCTATGTGCTGGAATTTGGCTTTGTCAGCACGCAGATGCGAACGGGGACTTGCAGAGAAGTTAAAAAACTGGCTCAGGAGTTGTTGTGTATGAACTCCTACTATGGGAGGATTTTGGACTTTGAGAATTGAAAGCTGTAGGCTCTAACTATTAAGCCTTAAGGAAAAACGTTTTCTGCCTAGTTTTCAACGACCAGGACGTCAGTATACGTCAGACGGCGCTGTCAAATGGCAGTTCATCCTGCCGTCGCAATATCGTGAATTTACAAATTTTAAGCTAAAAAAAGAAGAAGCTTAAGTGTTAAGCTTAAACACTAATCAAAATGGAAGTTTCTGAGAAGAAGTAGACTAAATAATTGGAACTTCTTGGGTGGTCCTCCACTTGTAGAGGCTGGTCCTTTGCGATTCGACTGTGTAAAAGGGGGTTCTTCACCACTAGGAACGCACTGGTATTGACGGATTGTTGCGAGACTGACTGTAGAGTTCGATCATTCCAGGAGCTTCGCCTTTGCGCGAGATGGTAAGTGATTGGAAGCCCTCGATCTTAGCTTTTCTTTGATACCACTGTGCGCAAATTGGATGCCGTATGCGTATATAGCGAGCGGCGAAAGGTCCCCAAGAACAAAGAACTCTACTTTTTGCTCAAAAAACAAGAGAAAAAATGTACACGACATGAAGCAAGAAGACTAATTGGGTACATTCTCCCCCCATGTCTTGTGTGAGCGCTCCACAAAGCATGTATTTAATATATTACTCATCTTCAAGCTAAAAAATAGCCCAAATTTACAATTAGCACCCTTTAGCTTTTGTGTTTGCTTTTGTCCAAATAAAGAATAAAGCGATTGGGCGCCCAAAGAGTCGGGCTGTGCCCAAATACAATGTCTAATAACGAATATTTAAATCGTACTCCCATGCGCATACAAAATAATAAATATATGTCAAGTGTTTTAATAAATAAGCGCGTCAAAATAAATATTGGTGCCACGCCTAAGACGTGCGCCCATAAAAAATGATAATTTCTTCTAAATAATTTGAATACATGCTATCGCCTAGTGCTTCCCAGGGCCAGCGCCACTTGCTCTACACATTAACTGAAGCATTCACAATTGTTAGAAAATAATAAAATTAAACCGATAAAAGTGAATACCTAGCAGTCTTCAGCTACAAAATAAATAAATAGGTTGGAACTCAATCCCAACCATAATTTAATACAAGTGCCCACTCTAAACTCATAAACGTCCATTAATTTAAATATGTATTTTGCGGAATTACCTGCTATGGAATCACCCACTTGCACATTAAATTAATGAGACGCCCGAAAAGGACACGTGTCCCCATCGACTTTTCGCACAAGGAATCCATCTTGTGTACGAGCCTCGGCAATAAATATAATTTTACGGAATTCACCGCAAAACCTCATGGAATCCACCATGGAATATGTCTCCTCACATCACATCCACTAGAAAGATATGCTTGATATAGGAGTAGAGACACTATCAATAGCATTCTTAACATGCCCAAAATCAACAAAAGACCCATGCAGGCTACTCTCTACTTGTCTAGATGATAATATAATAGCATCTTTTTCTCTTCTAGAAGAGCTGCATGCTAGAGGATCTACAAAAAACCAAATACAACATATACAATACTTGACATAGAACAAAGTAAATAACATATGAGACTGCTAGTGTGTACAATAAGTATCATATATACTAGCTATTAACTAGCAAACATTCATGCTAATAAGCATGTATGCTAACTGTTTATAAGCTAACATATATGTTAACTAGCATTGTTAGTATATGTACTAGCTGTTAGCTATGCTAAATGCATATATGCTAGTAGTTATCTAGCTAACATACATGCTAAATAGCATGTTGTTTTTGTTAATAAGGTAACATTTATGCTAACTAGCATAGTTAGAATATGTGCTAACTATTAACTAGCTAACATCCATTCCAACTAGCATATACATTAACTATTAATGAGCTAACATATATGCTAACTATCATAGCTAGCGTATATGCTTGCTATTAAACAAGCCAACCGATATGCTAACTAGCATGCATGTTAACTTAACTAGCTATCATATATGCTAACTAGTATGTATGTTAATTGTTAACTAGCTAATGTATATTCTAGCTATCATAGCTAGGATGTATGGTAGCTGCTAACAAGCTAATTGATATGATAACTAGCATGTATGCTAGCTATTAACAACCTAACATATGTGCTAGCTATCATAGCTAGCATATGTGGTAGTTGTCAACTAGTTAACATGCATGTTAACTAAGACATATGCTAACTGTTAACAAGCTAATTAATAAGCTAACTAGTATGCCTTGCATATGTGCTAGCTACTAACTAGTTGGCATACATGCTAGCTTGCATGTGTGATATCCATTTACTAACTAAAACATATGCTATTTCTTAAAAAGTTAATGTATATGCCAGCATGTATGCTATTTGTAAACAAAACATATATGCTTAGGATATGCTAGTTATCATATATTATGAATGTTAACTACCTAGCATGCATACTAGCTAGCACTTATGCTCACTGCTATCAAGGTAATATATATGCTTAATATGCTAGTTAGCATAAGTTCTAGCTAATGTATATGCTTTTAAGATACAAGATATCTATTGATTAGCTAACCCACGTGCTAAGTTGCATGGACATTGAGTGTTACCTAACCAATCAACTTTGTTAACAAGCCAACATATAAGAAAAGTAGCATATATGCTTTGTTAGCATATATATTGAGGATAATATGACACAAATTAGCCTTAAATAAGTACTAAATATATAAAGTGCTCATAAATATTATATATATATATATATATATATATATATATGGCACATGTGCTTCAAACCATAGTCTGTTGTGCACTTATTGGAATGTCCATTGAGTAATATGGGAACACACAGTGAGTCCTTGTACTACAAATGGATGCAAAGCACATGTCATGGTATGTGTGGTTCATGGCACACCTACTAACATCAGGACTTCAATAAAACAAAAGAATATCCCACATGCAACACATCATTTTGGTAGAGTTATGCTATCTATAGTAGCTGGCAAGAAGCAAGGTGCTTGCCCTCCCTCAACTGTGTGTAGCATCTCTATCATGAGTTTGTGCTACATCTGGTTACCCAGACTGCATGAATGTGATAAAACTTGGGAAATAACTATGCAAATAAATTAGATAATTCACATTGATTGAGTGAGGGTCTACACCTCTGTGTATAGACCCTATTCACAACACATCCAACATTGATTGTTGAGAAGCCAATTGCTTTGTCAAAGTGTCTCATGTTGTGGAATCCTCTAGTGCCAGGGATTCCAATCAAGCTTCAATAGCCTCCATCTAGGTCATCAAC
Source organism: Lygodium microphyllum (assembly GCF_053477565.2). NCBI lineage: Eukaryota > Viridiplantae > Streptophyta > Polypodiopsida > Schizaeales > Lygodiaceae > Lygodium > Lygodium microphyllum. The sequence continues at coordinate 29,168,639 of NC_141135.1, forward strand.
ATATCTATGGCTACAAAAAATATTTGCTCACTCATTTTGACCACTCTTGCATCCTCTGATTTCTATTAACAATTTTCTAAGGCTTGCCTAGCTACATGTACTCCCCTGTCATTTTCATCTATCAATAGTGTTATTTTTGCTACCTTAGCCTGATCTAGCATGTGATCCACAATATGCACTAATTCTCTTCCAACACTAGTGCACACACGATCCCTTGCATGAGGGGTTGCCACATGCTCTTGTGTGACTTTATCATACCAAGTCAATCTACTTACACCCGTATCTCCTACACACGTAGTCTTGAGACGATGCAACTCTTACCTAGTCTTGCTTATCTTGGATACATTACTCCAAAGCTTGCTAGAGTTGTGAAGTTTCTTAACACCTTGAGCTTGCAAGATGTTACCTTGAGTCAAATTTTGGCATTTAAAAACTATTGAAGGATAGCCCAATAATTGATAATATTGAACTAGGAAGTCACCATTGAAGCACTCATTGTGTTCTTACTTAGGAATCTCACAACATAGCCAAAACAACTTAGACCACCTTATGGCACATTGGGGCCATTTTGATGACTCATGACTCCATCCTTACACATCATAGGGTCTGAGAAAGAGAGAGAGAGAGAGAGAGAGAGAGAGAGAGAGAGAGAGAGAGAGAGAGAGAGAGAGAGAGAGAGAGAGAGAGAGAGAGAGAGAGAGAGAGAGAGAGAGAGAGAGAGAGAGAGAGAGAGAGAGAGAGAGAGAGAGAGAGAGAGAGAGAGAGAGAGAGAGAGAGAGAGAGAGAGAGAGAGAGAGAGAGAGAGAGAGAGAGAGAGAGAGGACCTAAGAGTGTCCACCTTGGAGTTTTTTTGTAATGTTAGCATAATAACTTCTGTGGAATCACCATGGATGCTTTTTAGCATTGGCACAATATAAAAAAGGGAAGCAACTTGGAGTTATTTTGAGCATTGATATGATACCTTCAAGGGAAGCATATTAACTCAAGCATATCTATATTACCCAGGCATGTGTAGATCTTACCTTGGGCCTATGCAAATATTATCTTGAATTTGGTTCTTGAGTGCTTGTTGACATATCTCATACACACCTAGGCTTGAGAAGACACAACTCTTACCTAGTCTTGCTTATTTAGGATAACTTGCTCCAAAGCTTTCTAGATTTGTGAAGTTTCTTAATATCTTGAGCTTGCAAGATGTTACCTTGAAACACATTTTGACATAAAAAACCCTTGAAAGGTAGCCTTAGAATTGTTAATATTGAGTTAAGAAGTCATCGTTGAAGCACTCATTGTGCTTTTGCTTAGGAACCTCTTAACATAGCCAAAACAACTTGAACCCTATGGCACACATGGGGCCATTTTGATGACTCCAAACTCTATTCTTGCATATTGCAGGCTTTGAGTAGGGAAAAATGAGAGAGAGAGAGAGAGAGAGAGAGAGAGAGAGAGAGAGAGAGAGAGAGAGAGAGAGAGAGAGAGAGAGAGAGAGAGAGAGAGAGAGAGAGAGAGAGAGAGAGAGAGAGAGAGAGAGAGAGAGAGAGAGAGAGAGAGAGAGAGAGAGAGAGAGAGAGAGAGAGAGAGAACTTCATAAGATACCTAGGCTTGGATGATATAGTAGACTAGACTTGGATGATGTAATAGACTAAAACTTCATCACAATATAAAACTATGATTAGACTTGGAGAAAAAATAGTTTGAGGAGTTAAAATTTGAGATAGAAGGTATACACTAGTAGAAATAAAATAATTATTGAATCTTTTTTTTGGGTGGGGATTTTGACCATGTTAAGGCCTTAAATGAGCTAAGAAGGCTTGTTCGAATCGTTTTGAGTACAACTACAAACCCATTTCAAGCTTTGGAGTGAAAATTACAGCTCTTTTAGTGATGCAATTCGACTTAAACCCTATGATGCACAAAGGACCAATCTAGCCACTCCTCCAAAGCTTGGAATGCAATTATGTTTATACTCAAAATGATCAAAATGGGCCCTTTGAGGTCATCTATAGCCTTAAAATGGTCAAAATACTCACCCAAAAGAATTCTGCATCAAGAATTATCTCATTTCTATTAGCGTATGCCTTCCATCTCAAAATTTGGCTCATGATACTATCTCTTTCTCGAAGTAATTGATGTTATCATATTTCCTATGTATCATAGCTAAAACAATTATTCTTTTCTCTAATTAATTCATGTCATTGGTGTGTGTAGAGGAGATAAGAGTTGGTGCAAAAGCTAATATAACCTAGCATAAAGGAAAATTTATTGGAATAGAAGCTATCAATGGAGAAGAATTCCCAAGTGAAAAGTTGTTTTTCTTCCTTTATTAAGCTAAACAAGCATATTTCTTTAACAATGCTAACAAAATCTTCAATGTACCATGCAATATATAGTATGTCATCTTATTAAACACTTAGTAGTGATATAGGGGATAAATAATTTTGTAGCTGAAATCCAATTGTGAGAGGTTTGATGGTACCACCTATTATTGAGATTAGGTATCAATATGTCTAATGGAGATGTGATGCTAGGAGTTTGCATGTGTATTGTGTATCGATCATGTTTGCTACTTAATACTATTTTATTTGGTTGTATATGGCATTCATAATTACATCAATATACAATGTAAAGTCTTCGAACATGCTAGATATAAAGAAATTGTATTATTTTGCACTGGACCATACGATGCGCTAGGAGGCAATCCAAAATATTGGATTGTCTCTTAGCACACCATAGGGTTCGGGTTAGTTTCAAGTGCAGATTTTGCTAATCTATCGTATCTATAAATGTTTTTCTCATTTATATACAAATGTAGGTATTAGAGGAAAAGAAAGATAGCAACCACACCATTTGGTCATGCTGAGCCTCTAGAAGATCCAAATATTAGAGAGGAGATATTAGTTCATATAGAAGTGTCAAGAGACTAAAATATAAATGAAGGTTAGGGAAGTTTTAAAGCTTTCTTAAACAATTTTTTTTTACTCTTGGTATCTTTCAACATTAGGAAAACTTGGCAAAAAATTAATTATATCATAACAATCAATCGTTATGGGTGAGGTTTTTAAATATATATAGTCTAAATAATGTTTCTAAAATATATAATAAATAATATTTATTATTAAATTATTTAAATTATTTGGATAGCCTAATCTTGGTTGTCTATGGAGCTCCTCCCAAAGTATTGCAATATTTTATCTTAAAATTAGGTAAATGTGGTTGATGATTTTTTCCAAGGAGATCTTAATAAATTTTTTAAATAGGTTTCAAGAGGAGTATATGCTACCCAAAAAGAGTCTAATTTGGAAAGGGATAAAGGAATAATGTTGTACTCTCCTCAAGTTTCTCACCAGCTAGACAATAATACTTATGAATGGAGAGTAATAACAAATTCTTGGAGGTTTTTGAAAGTAAACTTATAAAGAAGAGGATGATTATAAGTGATCTATCTAGGTGTTGGACTTTTTTTCATTATTTGTATCATCCATGGTGCCATCTATGAATCTCATGGAATTGACAAAGTATTTGTAATTGAATCTTCATGGGTTGAAGGCTTGCATGTATCCATCATCAGACATTTTCCAATTTGTAAGTGAACTAAGATTGAGTATAGACAGTTCTTTCAAACTTCCATACATTGTATCTTTGTTGGAAGAATATATGTTATAGAGTAAAGAGTCAATTCTTTTCTAAAAAGAAGGACGAATGATAACCAAGATAAATAAGATAGTCTAATTCAACATGCATGATGCTTAATATACTTGCCAATGATTTTAATGTTTGCCACACAAGTTGGGTTTGAGCTAAATTTATTTTAATTATTTTGGATAGAACCATTGAACACTATATTAGGGATTTGGGAATTGTCATTCAGTTTGAGAATTCCCAATATAGTCAATATTTGGCCACATGGTCAAATCTTATCCCCTTACTTGAAAGTGGAGTCTACCTTAATTACTATATAGGTTGTCTTTCCAAGTCCCACTTTGAAGCATGGGTTAAGATTTAGCCACATGGCCAAATCTTTACCCCTTATTTGAAAGTGGGACTTGGGAGACTCCCAAATTCTCTAATATGGTATTATTGGATGTCTAGGTTTACATATGTCCTTTTGTTTAGGCCTTTTTAAGCATATTTGTAGATGGGATCAAGATGATGATTGAGTCTTATGATGACTATACAATACACATTAATAGGATGGTATCCACCATGTATCCTTGTATGGATGCAAGTAATAGATGGACCCTTCACCTACTAAGGCCAAGAAAAGACTATGCCTAGAGATTATTTCCAAACAAAATTTAAACCTTTTTGTATATTGATATCTATCTCAATGACATTTTGGTTTATATACATTGTCAAAGTGTAAATGTAATCTTTTTATGATCAAATGATTTAGTTGGATTGTAATGCATAAGTTTTTTAATTTAACTTTTTTAGAAAATATTGTATTGTAAATATTTTTTCTATGATATTTATCTTTGAATTAGTGATTGAAATTAAAATAAATGATTAGGATCTTGTGGATCCAATTTTTTAAAGGGTTACTATTTCTTAAAATTTTCTCGATACTTCTATTTGAAAATGACCATAGGTAAGATCTTAGTGTAGTCATGAACATTTTTTCTCATCATTGAAATGACTATGACAAAATTTGAAGACTATTGTTTGTATGTCTCATATCCTACATTTTATTCACAATATGATTCTTTAGCATATGAAGCGGTTTACTAGTCCCTCCAATTACACTAGGAAAATCTCCTTGACAATGAGTGATATTTTCACACAAGAAAATGTACACCTTTCGCTCTCTTTCATGCGCAAATAGAGAAATCATACATATATCAAACAAATGAATACATATTTGAACATATTATTGGTATCTTAACCATTTCAACATGTTTATATACATTTAACTAGATGTTCTTTTGACTTGGGAGGTAGGGTTCCACAGGTGGGACCTTGTGAATCCTACCCTTGGGTAGAGGATATTGTTTTTCTTAGACCTAATCCCAAAAATTTATGAGTATTAGCATTTATATATTATTTCTCCCTATTCTAAATGACTTTTTGAGAAGCCTACCACCTAACTTTTGTCCATATTCGAATAATGGGTCAACCTTTTTCAAAACGGTATCATTCTTGCCATGTAAGAATGAAATAAGTAAACATAGCTACTATGGTAATTGACAAACCCATGCCCCACATAAATCTCTAGCAAGAGTATAGTTTCGGGTTGGAAAAATTTTAAGCTTCATTTATTAATACAAAAATTTGCATTTATATTAAGTGTAATCAAAAGGTTCCCTACGTAATGTTGAGATGTAAGCTTAGTACTTGTGATGGACCTAGTTGTGCAGCTATAGCTAGCTTTCATCAACATGTGTATATTGCTACCTCTCACGCATCCAATGGCTGCCCGGACATGGAGATCCTATTCTAATATTTCTCTCTCCTCCAAATGGTGCTTCACATGGCAAGATTCAAGAAGAGAATGCGATGGCGAATGCTTGTCTGGCATGAATCGGATTGCTCCAAGATTAAGAGGAGGCTAAGGGGAGATGTTCAGCATTGAAGATTTGCTGCTGGTCGGCCCGTTGGCAACTCGAAAAAACTATTTTAAAAAACCTGCAACACGCAAGTAAGCGGTATGCGCTATTTTTACAAAGGAAATTTGCTTCTTTTTTATGTTTGAGGGTTGAAATGGAATTATATGGAATTTTTTAAAAAATGGATCTTTTTTGCATTATGATTGAGGGCTTGCATAAAAGAAATGCAGATCCGTAATGATAAATAGTCACAATAATTAAATTATAGCCCGAAAAGCACATTTTTAGAGTAAAAATGAAGATTTTGTTGGTTTCGGGTGGGGAAAAGAGATGCACATGGGATTAAATTATAATAAAAACCATCTTTCAGTTGTCATAATCAGTCGCTATCATAGATAAAAAAATAATATATTTTATGCGCACAATCTTATGGTGTCTCAAGCATTGAAATTTTCCTTGATTGTAGGAACACTATATCGGCAGGGTGTTGATGATATCTATCGCCGATGTGTGATGCCTGACAAGGTTCCATTTATCTTGGAGGAGTTCCATGACTCTGCTTGTGGGGGGCACTTTGCTGGGCAGTTGATGGCATAGAAGGCTTTAAGAGCTGGATATTGGTGGCCATCAATCTTCCATGATTCATTTGAGTATGTTAAGAGATGTGATATATGTCAAAGACATGACAGTAGAGAGAATAGGAAGCATCCACTTACTTTGGTTATGGCTACCCTTCCATTTGAGAAGTGGGGCATCGACTTTGTAGGTCCTATTACCCCATCGTCTACTACTTAGAAGAGATACGTTATAGTAGTAATTGATTACTTTACAAAGTGGTTAGAAGCACGAGCGACAAGGCAGGCTAATGTAAAAGAGATTGCATGTTTCCTACTTGAGCAGATCATTTGCCGTTTCAGTCTGTCGCCAAAGGAAATAGTATCGGACCGTGGAACCCATTTTTTAAACAAGGTGATTAAAAGTTTGACTGAAGCATAGAAAATCAAGCACAATAAGATGACTCCCTATAATCCACAAGCAAATGGACAAGTTGAAAGTACCAATAAGCAGCTTGTGGGTATCATGTCCAAGATAGTCTCCAAAAAGAAATGGGATTGGGATACAAAATTGTATGTGGCAGTATGGGCATATAACGCAACATTTAAACAAGCCAATGGCCACACCCCATTCAAATTAATTTATGGGGAGGAGTGTGTTTTTCCCTTGGAAATTGAGTTGCCAACCATAAGATTTGCAATCAGTCATTCTTTGGGTAATGAAGATGCTCTATTTGAGCGTTTTGTGACTATAGCCCACTTGGATGAGCTCAAATTGCAGAGTTTGTTGCACCATGAAGTGGCTAAGTGTCAGATGAAGCGGTTGCATGATCTAAAGCAAAGAAATATACCTTTAAGAAGGGGCAATTAGGTATGTATTACGATGCTCATAGGGAGCTATTTCTAGGAAAGCTGGAACCTAGATGGGATGTCCCTTACAAGGTAGCTAGGATAGGTAAAAATAAGTCCACATATTTACTGGCTGAACTATAGGGAGTGGAATTTAAAAATAAGGTTAATCTTAATAAGATTAAACATTGTTATTTTTTAGTATGCTAACGTGCTAAATGCATTGTAGGTTCATGCTGGGGTTGATTTGAGACCTGCAGGAGAGCTTAAATTGGTTGATGGATTGGTTAATCCCTTATTTGGAGCATCCATATCTCGAGCAAATATATTATCAGGGGAAGCTTATTTGGTGGAGCAAAGGATACAAAGTGATTGAGCAAGAAGACGGTACCTTTGTGTGGGAAATCAAAGTTTTCTGCCATCACTGTTTACAAATTTTGACAAGCATCCCTATTGAGTTTAATGAAGAAGGTGGGATGGAGCTGTCAGTTCATCCTCTAAATATGTTGAATTTTGATTATGATAATTACGAATAGGGGAGTTCTTGATGGCTGGCTGTGTAAACCCATTGTGGACATACACATTATACTTTGATGAAGCGTCAAGGGGCCCTATTAAAAAAGGGAGTGTTGAAGTAGTTATCCGAGATCCCTGACATAGAGTTACAATGAAATTAGCTGCTTATCTCGGGGTAGGATTCACTAACAATATGGTAGAGTATAAAGCCTTGATTATGGGCCTGAATATTGCCAAGAAAGGTGGTATTCAATGTTTGATAGTAAAAGGGGATTCCCAGCTGATCTTAAATCAACTAAATGAAACATACACGGTCCGGAATCCTATCCTTTGCATGTATCATTAAACCGTTATGATCCTACTTGATGAATTTGAGAGCTTCTCTCTTTAGCTGATCCCACGTTCTTGGAATCAGTTTGCGGATTCATTAGCAAATTTTTCTTATGAAGAGGACCTCTTCTTCAACTGTGGTCCTAGTCCGGATGTTGTTTAATAATGAGACAGGACCTAGTCATTTGTGGGAAATTTTATCAAACCACTCATTATAGAGCATGCGATGGTTGATATGGGTAATGCAAAGAGTGGCCGAGACCCACCATCTACCACTATTATCTTGGACTCATAGGTTAGTTCGATGACATGTTATACGTATGGCTCTTGCTATATATGCAAGAGGGATGGGTCACAACTTGATGCATTTAGTTTAGGGCTGAGAGCCCTATTTTGTCCCTTGAAATGGAGTGTATTTGCATATATTATGCCTTATTCCAAGGAGGGATGTCTAGGTGCTATTCTGTTTGATCTCATTAGGCCAAAAGGGCCAGTTGCTTTAAGGTTTTAATATTTGATGTTATTAGGCCAAGAGGGCTAATCAGTTTTGTAGTGTCATGATTGATTTCTTTAGGTCAAGAGGACCAGTTATTTTGGTGTACAATGTGCTATTTCTTTAGGCCAAGAGGGCCCTATGTCTGTTTGGTGCATGTACATTTAATAGTTTTCTATTTTAGTGATTGCACCATATAGGATGACGAAGTCACTGGAGGGAGCCTTTGTTGTGGAGGAGCTTCTTGTAGCCATTCCAGGTGGTTTCGTCCCCTTCCCAAGTCATTTCTTTAAGCAATTAATTATATATATGCATGTAAAGGTTTCTCTCTTTTTGTTTGTTGGGGACCGATAGTCAAGGCATGAAGTTCCAAGTTTTAGGTTTTGTATGTCTGTGGGGGATCTGAGTAGTCATTGCTTCTTGTAAAAGCATTGTCAAGCACTGAAAGACCTGTTTTAAACGGGAGTTCTAGTGACCCTGTTTTGCTGACCTACTAGGCAGCTATTCTAGGATTTCCTATTAGTGTGAGGCAGTTAGAAAAGCCTACCAAACAAAATGATGATACAATCGAAAAAACCCTAAATATCTGGAATAAAATATATATATATACAGAGGTGTGTAAAAAGGGATTCTAATCCCTATAAAAATAGAAAATGACAGAAAGAAAAAATCCTTGAGCAGTCTCAGTAGGTTCTTGGGTACCGAGACAAGACCTGAGGCCGATGCCCTATTCTCCTTGGGTCACTACGCTTAGCTCCCTCCCTTTTACACGCTCGAGTATGGAAAATCAGAGGCTAAAAGGAGCGTGTGCTAAAAAAGATAATATTTCTTGATCAAGCTATAAGTGTCCTCACCTAGTAGGAGCTCCTAGTTGAGTTGTCCTCAGTTAGGTAGATAGTTCATACCACCACTTAGGATGACCTCTTTGATAGTTATTTTTAGCTTGGCCGTGTTGGATCAGTTGGTTAGCAACTAGCTTTGGTCTTTCTATCAGACTATGCTAGGCCTACTCCTCGTGGATTTCATGCTTTGGTTTTGTCAAGGGATAGGGTGAGAGCTGTGATGTGTTTTGTTGAGTGTTTTTTGTATTAGCTTGATGCTCTTTGTGGTTGTGTTGATGTGCAAATCTGTTCATGGGATTCAATGGGCTGAGTCGGCCTATCCTGTGGTCACCAATGAGAGCTGATTTTTGACTTCAAGAAGTGCTTAAAATTAGCCAAAAAATCAGAATTTCAAGGGAAAAATAGATTTCGTCAAAGGCGGCAGCCGCAGTCAATACGATTTTAAGCAACAAGCAGTCGGCGGGCCTCAAAAGTGCTTTAAAGACCGACCAAGCAACCTTTGGAAAATTTTCATAAATTTTTCGACTTTTGGATGAGATTCTAGGAAGTGCCAAGCAGTGCAGGACCTTGAGACGGGCGCACAAAATTTTTCAGAAGTCAAAACTGACGTCGGAAGCGACAATGGGGATGCTCGGGGTCCAAAGCCCAAAAGGGGGTCAAGTCTAAAGGACTTAAAAGATAACAAAGGGTGTGACCCTTGGGGCCCCGAAAATTTCACAAGAGGAGGGGGGGGTCATTTTTTCGCGTGGAAAAAAAATGGAGGCATCGTCTTGCAGACGGCAACGATTTTGGTGAGGGGGGGCTATGGAGCTTCAAAGCAAACCCCACCCAACTGATCACATCCCTGATCTACATCTTTCCTACGCTCTCCATCGCCGCCTCTCACATGTCCAATGGCTGCCCAAACATGGAGATCATGTTCTAGCATTTCTCTCTCCTCCAAATGGTGCTTCACATGGCAAGAATCAAGAAGAGAATGCGATGACGGATGCTTGTTCGGCATGAATCAGATTGCTCTAAGATCAAGACGAGGCTCAGGGGAGATATTCAGCATTGAAGATTTGCTGCTAGTTGGTTAGCAACCCAAAAAAATAATTAAAAAAAACCCACAATACGCAAGTAAGTGGTATGTGTTATTTTTACAAATGAATTTTACTTTTTTTAATGTTTGATGGTTGAAATGGAATTCATATGGAACAAAAATTTGTTTGGATCTTTTTTGCATTATGATTGAGGGCTTGCATAAAAGAAATGTAGATCCATAATGATAAATAGTCACAATAATTAAATTATAGCCCAAAAAGGTTCATTTTGTAGAGTAAAAATGAAGATTTTGTTGGTTTCGGGTGGGAAGAAAAAGAGACGTGCATGGGATAAAATTCTAATAAAAACCATCTTTCAGGTGTCATAATGAGTCACTAATCATAGATCAGAAAATAATCTATTTGTATGCACAAATAAATAGAGAAAAATGGCTAAAAATAAAAAATATAGGATTTTTGCGTTATAAAATCTAAAAAATTATGATTCATGGTTGTGGCTATATAACAAAGCTGAGGCATGAAGTTTGGCTTCAGTTCGGCTTTGTTTATGTGTCGTAGTTCATGGCTTTTTTTCCGTTTTATGCAAAAAATACATATGAAATAAAACCCTACACCTATGCAACGCAGCATAACCTAAACGTTAGAGGGAAATGGTGATGTTAAGAGATTAAGAGGGCTGAGAGGATTTTGAATCTTTGAAATATTGGACTATGCATTGCATTTAGAATTATGATATTTTAGTTTAAGAGGCTAGTAGCACGAGGAATCGGTGCTAGTCTCTATACATTGAAGCATACATTTAATGAAGATCATGAAAGGGCTGTTTTTTTCACATCACAAAATGTTGATTTGACAAATATTGTTTGTGCACTAGGATCATATGCACTATGCATGATGCATAACATGGTATCAATCCTGGATTGCATAGCAATTGTCTTCCTAGGATATGACTTATACCTAGAGTGGAAAGGAGCCTTTGTTGTAGGTAAGTTGTACAGTTTCCTTGGGACTGTTTGGTGAGGATCTATATATTCCTGGATTGTACAAAACAAAAAAAGAGTGGATTTTGTGTGTTATGTTTTATATGTTGGAGCGACGCATCTTGGGACCAATCCCCGAGGTGTAGGAGAGTCATAGGGGAGCCACAGAAATCAGCCAAGAGGAGCTTCCTTATGTTTGTGTTACGAGGCACTATGCCTATATGTTATGGGGTCTCCCTTTGAGGAGAAGCGATGGTGAATGTTGGACTATATATTAGCTACAAACGCATAATTAAGTTTATCTAGTGTACATCGGTGTATTACATAATTAAGTTCTTCTCCTCCTCTTCTTCTCCTCTCTCTCTCTCTCTCTCCCCCTCTTCTTCTTCTCCTCCTCCTCTTCTTCTCCTCTTCTTCTTCTCCTCCCCCTCTCTCTCCCTCTTCTTCTTCTTCTTCTTCTCTTCTTCTTCTCCCCCCCTCTCTCTCTCTCTCTCTCCGCCCCCCTTGGCAATAAAGGGGGGGGCAAGAGGAGGTCTATCTACCCTTTGCTTAAGAAAGGGGGGGTGGGGGGGAACACAGCAAGGAGATGGAGTGGTGATGTTCACCACCCACAACCTGTTGCATTGCATGGCACTCAGGTAGATTGGTCGAGGGCCTAGGGAAGGGTGGTAGGCCCATGATGTCCCCCTCCACTTCATCTTCCTCATCTTCCTTGTCATCGTCACTATCTACCTCCCTCATTCGTTATCGTCGACGTCTCCTTCCTCCTCATCCACGACACTCGTCGTCATCTCTCCCCGCCACATCAACTCTTCTTTCCCCCCTTGTCACCTGTCGGCGATGGCAGTGGGGGGGAGATTTAGAAAAATTAAACTAATTTTATTGAAGGGGAGGCTCGCATGCGGGAGTGGGTAGGGACATTATAGGGTGGTTCTATTTGTGCTTATAGCATGAGCTTATCATTGGTTTTTACCTTCTTCTCATGGTATCTTTGAGTCAACACATTGGCAAGGCATGCTCATGTTGAATCTTCTACCATTACTATAAAGTCAAATTTTTTCAACTAGATCATCCATTTAGAAATCCTATTGGAAACATCCATGTATTACAAGACATAAGGAAAGGTTTTCTCTATAGTGATAACAATGAAGCACCTTGGCAAAAGATAGGAGTGTAACTTCTTCACACTAAACATAAGAGCTAAAACCATCTACTCAAGAAGAGTGTAGCTCTTCTTTGTTGGTTTCATGACTCTACTAGCAAAGTAGACAGGCCTCATGAGTGAGGTTTTTTGATCTTTTTGTAGCAGTACTACTCCCAAAGTCTCTAATTCAACACTAGGATTCACATTAGAAACTTGGTCTCAACATGGTGATAGGATAATGGGAAGAGATGCTAGGATCTCTTTTATTTTTTGGAACTACTATTTACACTCTTCATGCCAAGAAACTATTTCTATATTAGTGAGTTACTACAAGGGCAAGACCAATTGTGCCAATAGATGAATAAATCAACTTATATACCCGACCTTTTGGATGAAAGAAGTTAGCTCCTTAATTCACGTAGGAGCCTATAGTGTCAAGAGAGCATGAACCTTATCTGTATTAGCTTCAACTCCATTTTCTAATACCACATGGCCTAGCAAGACTGCTTTCTTTCCCCAATGCAACATTTATCTATGTTGAGTTGTCCACCCATTTGTGCTAATCTACTTAATCCTTCATCCACTCTAGCCAAGTGGAGGCCCAAGAATTGTAGATACAAAATTCATCAATAAACACCCTGATTGACTTTCTAAACAAAGGTTGGAAGACAAAGTTCATGAAACGATCAAGTGTAGCAAGAGCATTGATTAGGCCAAAGGGTATGACCCTATATGCAAAACATCCCCAAGGAGTAATGAATATTGTTTTTCTTTGATTTTCTTCAGTAATTTGGATTTAAAAATAGCATGAGTATCCATCACAAATGGTGCATCTTTCATGACTAGCTATCTTGTTAAGGAAGAGGAAAATGATCCCTGTTTGTCACTGCATTAAGTGGTTTGTAGTCCACACAAACTCTCCACTTTCCATTTTTCTTAGATATTACCACAATTGATGAAACCCATTCAAAATCCTCCATAGGATAGATAAAACTTGCCTTTAAGAGTATTTTTACTACCTCCATTAGGAGAGCATTTTGCTGTACAATCCCCATCCACTCACACTTTTGTATTATTGTTCTATTATTTGGCTTTAAGTTGATGTGGCATTCCACATTGGTCACTCTTGCAGTGTGATCATAATTAGAGATAAACAAAGTTGCATGCTTCCTCAACATTACCATGTAATTCTCCTTCTCCTTTGTATACTAAGATCCTTGGCCAACATCTTCTTTATCTCTTCTTTAATTGGTCCCATCTAGGTACTTGACTCACCTCCATCAAGTAGTTCCTTTAGAACAACTCCCATAACTTCTAATGAACTACTATCTTCTTCCTTAGATGTCTCTTCATTGAATGAGGAGCATTCCTCTCAGCCCCACTCATCTTCTCTAAAGCATCCAACTCTATGTTTTTTGGTCTCCCTTCCCTAAGGTTATACACAATGGCTTGTCCTTCTCTTCCAACCCTTCCTTTTGTGATCGCAACACAAGTGTACTAGACTCCCAATCTTGCCTTACTTTCTAGAAATGAGCCAAGGTCTTCCTAGTATAATTGGATAGCCCTTCCCTTTGGATGGCAACACATACATACCCACTTCCACTTGAATACCACATATTGTAATATTTACATCTTTTATCACACCAACACACTTAAAAACATATTATTTATCATTTCTTGTTATAAAGTAGAGGGTCCATTCACCTCTAGAGACCCAAACAATGCATTAGCTTATCACTCATTACATGCATTTGTGCACCCCCATCAACATATACCTTGGATACTCTTTCTTTGTATAAGCCTCTACTATTGGTAACACATCCTCAATGCCTTGGGCTTTGATTAAGCCCACTTTCTTTACTACTCTTCTTATACTCACCATATGTGCCCATTGTCATCACACTTGTAGTGGACAGATGCAATAGTTGTGGCTATGTGAGTCTTGGTCCTTGTGAACTCACACCTTGATTAGAATATAGGACTCAACTTCCTCTCCTAATGGGTAATCTTTGATTCCTATCTTACGATGAGGGTAATGTGACCTCTTTTTCCTCTTCTTGCTCTCATTTGAAGTTCCTTCTATCATGAATCTTATGGTGGGGGACTTGCTTGAGCTACTGCGCCGCCAAACATACACCATATACACAAGAGGAAGCTCATTCAAGAACACAAGAAGAGAGATGAAGGCAAAAATATTTTTTTGCTAGTTTCTTCTTCTTCTTCTTTCACCCACAATAACATTACATAACTGACTATACTAATCAACGAGCGCTATAACTATGCCAGTTGTAAGTGCAACAAACTAAATACAATAAGTGATAAGTCAATGGCCATTTGAGGATTATAATGACCGCTGACATGCTAAGTATAGATGTGTGAACCCATCTAACTAGGTGGCCTATTGTCAATGTCAACATGTGTTGAGCTTGCCATCTCAAGACTCCCTCTCAAGCTCATTTATATATCTGTAACTCCGAGTAAGCTTCAAATTTTTTGAAACTTCTCTGCATCCAATGCCTTTGTAAAAATGTCAGCTATCTGATCCTGTGTGTTGACATATACCAAGTAAATCTCTCCTACAAGTACCTTCTATCTCACAAAGTGGTAATGTACCTCAATGTTTTTTATCATAGCATAAAATACTACATTCCTAGCTAGCTATACGCTGCTCATGTTGTCACAATGAATGACAACTAGACTATCTCCCTACACCTCCAAATCACCCAATAACTTTGGTAGCCATACCACCTCACATGCTACCATAGCAACATCTCTATACTAAGTCTACTTGATAAAACAAATATAGGTTGCTTTTCGTTGCTTCGTGGAGCTATTGTACTACCAAGGAAAAACACGAATCCATTGGTAGATCTTCTATAAGACATGCTATACCAACCCAATCTGCATATGTGTACAAACACTTGTATATCCTTACTTGCATCATAAAAAAGTCCATAATATAAAGTGGACTTCACATACCTCAATATGCATCTAGCTACATCCAAATGAGACTTTCTAGGTATCTCCATAAGCTGACTGACAAGGACAATAGCATAACTCAAGTCTGGCCTTGTGATAGTCATGTAAATTAGACTCCCTACTATCCTCTTGAATATAGTAGATTCTTCTATCTCAACCCCAACATCAGCACTCAACTTCCCATTTTTTTCCAATGGTATTGATAGATGCTTACATGCTATCATACCATACTTGGATAACATATCCAAGCCATATTTCCTTTGGGATAGCCATATACCATCATCACATCTAATCACCTAAATATCAAGAAAGTACCTCAGCTTACCCAAATGCTTTATCTCAAACTTCTTCTTCAAAAGGTCCTTAACTTCAACAATCCCATTGTCACTCTCACCTATAATAATCAGGCCATCCATATAGATGACTATGATGACCAAGCCTACATATCCCTCTCTCACATAAAGTGAGTGGTCACTATGAGAAACATAAAACCCAATGTTGAGAAGATACTCTCCAATCTTGTCAGACCATGCTCTAGGTGCTTGGTTCAATCTATAGAGTGCACCCTTTAACTTGCATACATATATAAAATGCTCTAAATACTCATAACTTGTTGGCTACTCCATATGCACCTCTTCTTGCAACTCACCATGCAATAATGAATTCTTGAAATCCATTTGTTGCAAACTCAAACTTTTGACTTTTACCAAAGCAATCACACATCTAACAGTTGACATTCTAGCAATTGGATTGAACGTCTCTTCATTATCTATGCCATATGTTTGTACATAGCCTTTTGTAACTAGCCTAGTCTTATACGTGCTAATAGAACCATCTACAACATTATGCTTAATTTTTTAGACCCACTTACAACCAATAGGTTTCTTGCCCTTAAATCCCAAGTCTTCTTGGCTTCTAATGCAACCATCTCCTCATCCATTATTGCATCCCAATGAGCATGACCAAGAGTATCCTCAAAACAAGTGGGCTCAACATCCTCAACTACCTTTATCATATAAGCATAAGGTTGAGCTATATAGCCTTCAAAACCAAATCTTTTAATAGGGTATCTGACCATGCTAGACCTATGTACCATTGGATCACTTAATGGAGGCTTTACATTGCCATGTGCTCTCTGTACACCTGGTGTCCTGACTAAAGGAATACCAAGTTCATCATCCAAACTCTTGAAATGACTTGTAAATACATCATTACCATTCGAAACTTTCTTCTTTCCTTTGTCTTTACTTGCAACACTTGTAGATACACCTAAACATGTGGGCCTACTCCTTAGTCCCCCAGACCAAGGGCTAACTATAAATGTAGTATTAGATAATGTTTCTAGTCCACTAAGGCTCTGTGATTCTCGCTTTTCTTTCTGCACATAACTATCATCATCATCATCATCCAATGCATCACCACTAAAGGCATACCAATTGATCATCTCATAAAAAAATAACATTCTTTCTCACTCTGAACTCATCAAGATTATAACAACAATACCCTTTCTGCTCTAAAGAGTATCCAATAATTCAACCTTGGATCAAGCTTCTTTCATAGCTCATCTGGCACATGAACATATCCAATACAACTAAACACTTTCAAGTGTGAAAAATCAGGCTTTCTTCAAGGATCATCCCATGAATAGTAGTTGTGGGAGTTTTGTTCATAATATAGACAGTAGTATGAATAGCTTCAGGCCAAAAATAATTTGGCATATTCTTTTCAGTCATCAATGCTCATGCAACTGCTGCAATATGTCTATTTTTTTCTATAATCCCATTTTTTTGTGGGGTACATAAATAAGTAAATTGTTTTTTTATTCCATAGGATCTCAAGAAGTCACTAAACTCCTTAGAGAGGTACTCTCCCCCTCCACCTGACCTCAAGCACTTAACTTTCAAGCATGTTTTGTTTCAACAACAGCCTTGAAAGTTTTCAAGTACTCAAATACATCACTCTTTTCCTTCATGAAATATACCCACAACTTTCTTAAACATCATCGATAAACATGACCAAATATTTGCTACCACCAAGAGATATATATGTATAGGCTCCCATATGTGAAAAAGGTTGTCTTGCGTGCTTACCAAATTGATATGCTTCATACACTTTATGAAATTCTACAACTCTAAAAGCAGACAACCCTGCAATCAAACCTTTAGACTATATTAATTTTAGCCTTTACACATTTGCATGTCCAATACATTCGTGCCACATTTCAATGTCTACAACTACTCCTTTGCCTTTAGCATACATGGCAGCATTCATAGCAAGAATACCAACATATGAGGTGAATATGCCCCAACTCTACTTTCTTTTGCAACCAACCTATACTTATCATTAAAATATTTCACAAAGCAATCTTTTGCATTAAATTGAACCTACAACTCTTTCTCTACCATCTAACCACCAGACACTAAATTCTTTGTGATGGATAACATATGTAATACATCTGATAGATTCTGTCTAACCATCATCCAAGGACAATAGAACTTTTTCAATGTGTGAAATTAGGTGGCATGAATAATATTGCATCTCTCCAAACCATTCAGTATGATTGGTCATACGATTAGATACACATGAATCAACATACCATACATCATTATGTGTCTCCTTTCTTGTAAGGACATTCATCACATGCTGCATAACAAATACATGCTTATTTTTGTCTTCATTTTGTCATCAAGACAATGCATAGTTTCCTTATCTCTCAATTTACAACTGCAGTAGATATCATCCTTCTTCATATAACAATGGGATGTAATACGATCTATTTTGCTACAATAATGATTAAAAATACTAGAATTTCTAGAACCTCTATTATGTTATCCAGCTCTTCCTTTAGAGCTCCCTCTATCTCTAAAGTTTTCATGGTCTCCTAAAACTTGCATTTCACTGAACTGCTAATTTAATATGTTTTGCTAATTATAACTAGCATGTCCCATACCATGGTCTCTTGACGAGAGTCTACCATGTCTCCTTTTTGAACTTACATAAAAATCTTAGACGTGTTCACCACTTCTTTCAAATGATTCACCCTACACATTGATCTGTTCAATGATCAAGAGAAAGATCAACTCATCAAAATCTAGAAATGGTTTCGTACATATATAGAAGTGACAAATGATTTCTAGGCCTTCTCATTATTAACGCCACCCAAAGTAGATGAAACCAAATCATTATCGTTAGGCATTACATCCGCTACCAAAGCATCTATAATGCTAGTCACCTTCAAAATGTATTGATTGATAGATATTTTTTCATTTTCAACTCTTGCTTGAGTTGAATCTTCCGTGGCTTTGTGTTTACTAAAACTATGTTCTCAAAAATTGTCCAAGATACATGTGAAATTTTTGCATTTCTGATATATCTCAACATGGTATTATTAATGACTGCAGGTAAACAATACATCATCTTTTTGTCATTTGCATTCCATTCTTTCCATGCCTTTAATTCATCTGTAGCTGTAGGATTACTCAACTCTGGCTCCCTTTCTTCACCTAAAATGAACTCATAAAGGCCTTTTCCAATAAGAAAGTTTGTCACACAAAACTTCCTTGATGAGTAGTTGTTTTATCCAGCTTCTCAATGATGGGGTTCCCACTATTCTCTGACATTATCACAAATTCGATACAAAATAACAAGCAAGTCTTCAACAACCTTTCACAACAAGTGCACAAGAATACACCAAAAAATCTTTTTCATTGATTGGTCAATAGTATATGTAATCTACAATCTATTTGCAGATAAAGCTTGTGTATGCTTCCTAGCAAATACCTTAGAATTTACATATTTGAAATCTATAACATGTGCATCCACTTTTAGTCGACACAATTGAAATTACAGTATATATTGAATCTAGTGTCCGTAACCTTACAGGTCTAAAGTAAGACTCGAAATGGCCTTAGATGGCAAAAAAATCAAGGATTTTTTATAGAATATACTATGCTCTACTTGCAGACCAAATCTCACAGCAATTCAAGATTTTTGCTCTGCCCTACTTCTGGTGCCTCCACAAGCACTATCCAAGAGAAAGAGTGAAAGAGTGGGAGAGATTTTTACCTATTGCTTGCTTTCTCAAATCCTTGCTTCATCTCCTTTACTTCCACCTTTAAAACCAACCTCTTAGTGGCACCACTCTCATACCATGTCATGAATCGAGTGGTGGGGGGACTTGCTTAAGCTGATGCACCAAACACACAACATATACACAAGAGGAAGCTCACCCAAAAACACAAGAAGAGAAATGGAGGCCAAAACATTCTCTTATTGACTCATTCTTCTTCTTTTACCCACAACACAATGTACACAAAGTATAGATAAGGTATAACATAAAGGAAAGTGACCTACTAAGTCAAAGAGTGCATAATTGGCTATACTAAACAACAGGTGCTATAACTATGCAAGCTTTAGATAGGTGCAATAAGCTAAATATAATAATTAATAAGTCAGTGGCTATGTGAGGATCATAATGACCACTAATCTACTAAGTGTAGATGTATAGATCCATCTAACTAGGATTTATTACATCTAAAGACTGCAAAACTATATGAAAAATATTTACTTCATGAAGCACATAGTGAAAAGTCATCAATCAACACTGTTAGAAAAATGCAAGATATGAGCTTGAAAAGAAAAAAACTTACAATTAAAGGTATTTGTTATATTATTGATAATTATTAATGTATTTATATTATATTTTATATTTTATCATACTAACTTGTATTGGTTTCTATACCAGACAATCTTCTATATCTTAAAGCGAGCAGGAATACCAATGTTGGATCATCCCGAGTATAAACAGTTTTTGTTACAACTTACTATTGATAATTTTCCATGTTCGCATTAGTCATGTAATAGTGGATGGAATTGGGAAGAAGCATTAGATGAGGTCATTAGGGAAAATTTGAGAGAAAAAGTCAAATCTTGTCAATTTTTCTCTCTCATTAGATGAGGCTATAACTAAGGATAATATCAATTGGATTTGCATGAATACTAATTGTGTGGAAAATCATTTTCAATATGCACATTTTTTCATAGTTAGATGAATACAAGATGATACCATAGCAAAAAACTTGTTTTTATGAGTCCAACAAAACTTGGTGAGCATTTTGCAACTATCAAAAGTTGAGATTACAAAAAAACTAGTTTATGTTGGGGTTGATGAAACAACAATTATACAAGGGCATCGATCAAGAATTTCTATTTGACTTTAACTTCTATAACACTTTTCATGTTAGGGATTCATTATATAGCACATTGAATGAACTTGGCTTATAAAGTAGTTGATGAGTTTGATAGTGTTGCAAAGGTGGAGCAATTGGTAAGTATATCTAGTAGTTTTTTTTTGTACAAGTTTCAAAAAGTAATTTGTTTCTGAGAGATAGTAAAAGATTGAAGTGAGAATAGAAATTTGTTGAAGCATGTGAGTACAAGGTAGATCAGCTTGTATTTTCCAACTAAGAGATTATTGGATGAGTATCCCTATTTAGTAGGTCTCATGGATAGATTGGTAGCTCAAAAGTCAAAGGACACTGTGATGAGAAGGCATCCCAGTTGTTAATAACTTTGACAAATTTGAATACATTGCTTATATTATTAGGTATTTCAATGTTCTTCAACTCAACATATTTCATATGCTATTTTTCTCTAATTATTTGGTATCTAATAGTTTATAACCTTTTTATTTAATGAATTATTCCTCTTCTTTTACAGAGTTTACTGTCGTTGTGAAGCTTGGTCAAAAGCAAACAATGTATATGGTTGAACATAGTAACATTCAAAAGATGATATGCTTATCATTAGATTCCTTTTATATTGATATAAATCATTCTCTATATGAGAGAAAAAGATGGCATAAGATCTTGGACTTTGAATAAGAACCTAGCAAAAGCTTTTTAATTACAAATAAAAATGGTACAATATGCATCAAAGTACACTCAAGTTTGGTGTTTTTAGGAAGCTAGCTCAATGATGACTTTTTAAAAGACAACAAGTAAAGATGAATTGTTCTAATGATATGGTAAGAATTGTTAGAACTACCTTGGTAGAAGTTGCAAAGTTTGTGGCACATGCAATAAGAGAATGGTTCCAAAGAGATGAACTATTGGAGGCAATGTTAATAGTTTATCCACAACTTTGGAACCACTAATAATATATGCATATATTCAAGTAGAGTTCAAGAAAAGAGTCCGTGCCCTTTACTTTGAAAAAGTTATACAAGTACACGAGTCCACAGAAACCATCTCAATAATAAATAGGGATGCACTTTTAGAAAAATTGAAGTGCTTTTGAGAGACTACATGGAAACAATTCATTGAACTTACAAAGCCTATAAAATTAGGTGCTATTATTTGCTTATGGAACAAGTTGAGCATAAGTCAAGTTCTCAGAGATTGTATGCTTGAATATTTTTTGCTTGTTGATTTAGCTCAAACAATGATGTTAGGATTAGTGGAGGATGAAAGGATGTTTAGTATCGTGGGGTTTTCAAAGAATAAGGTGCACAACACACTAAGTACAAACTTGGATATCTACATGATATTATATGTTTCCCAATACTCAATAGAGAATTTTCCATATGATCAAGCTTTAGTATATTGGATATAAACTAATGTTGGGTGAAATCATGTGGACGATAGAAAATGTAGGTCAATGTTGTAATATATCTGATTAATATATTATATATGCATATTTTCTTACAACAAGGTTGAGCTTTGATAAATTTTGTACTTCATGATATTGGCAAAATATCAGCTCACTTTCTCAAACTTCGATATTTGCATGAGATATATATGTTTCCCAATACTCAATAGAGAACTTTTCATATGATAAAGCTTTAGCATATGGCATGCTTTCAAACTCAATAGAGATAGCAACCTTCTACTTTTCTAGAAGTGTGTATGATCGACCCCCAAATGGGCTGAGTTTGGCATTACTGGACTGCAATTGTGGTCTGCTAATTTGAATCCAATGATCATGAGTCAAGATATTAAAATCAGCACCCTCATCAATCAATGCATCAAATGTATGTGTTTGCTTGGTGCAGTGATAGTCATGTGCAGGTAAGCTGGAGCCACGGCTTTCTCATCTTCATCTGCAATTTTCGTGATAGTGGCCACTCATACATTAACAGGGGTTGGATTGTCTATGCGAGCTCCTAGCCACCATCATGCAGATTGGTACTACTAAGGGCATGTCACTAGGCTTACCACCTGCCTTAG
Source organism: Lygodium microphyllum (assembly GCF_053477565.2). Taxonomy (NCBI): domain Eukaryota; kingdom Viridiplantae; phylum Streptophyta; class Polypodiopsida; order Schizaeales; family Lygodiaceae; genus Lygodium; species Lygodium microphyllum. The sequence continues at coordinate 29,191,138 of NC_141135.1, forward strand.
CAGCTTGCTTGTACTCCTTGTTATATCTGAGAATGGAAGATCGATCGTGGCTAGCACGTGCATCCAATCTCGCTCATCCTTATGACAAGGGGGGATATAATTGGTGAGCAGCCCACAAGAGTTCCTTACTTGGGCATTGCCCTTCAGCATGGTAGAGATGACATCTAGGTTGACTAAAGCGATCTTCTAGGTGTCCATCTCCACTCTCATTGCTTCCATTCGGTACATAAGAAGATCAAACCGTTGCCCCAGTCCTCTATGACTCGCGCATTCCTCATCTAGGGTCGGCTTAGCTGGATGTTGTAGTCCACTTCCTTCATGACAATGAAGTTCAAAGAAAACTGGCCATCTGCGATCTTCAACGGCCAATTCTTCAATAGTCTGAATGGCCTAACCTTTATTTCATTGGCCACTATAACATTAAACCTAGCATTCTCTCGACAAGTGGGTTACCCCAAGCATGGAGTACTGCATGGCTAAGCACACTGACTCCTGCCCCCGTGTCTATGATTCCCTTTCTCGTGGTATCACCTAGCGCTAGAACTAGTAAGACTGCATGCATTTCTATGCCCTCCCAAAAAGCATTAACATGCAAGGACTTGGGCAGCACTAAATGCAACATCAGACTTGGTATCTATGTTACTGCATCATGCTCGTGTAAGTCAGCTACAGCTTGCTCTATCGATCCTTCTACCCATTGTTTCAATTCTTACCATAACGTCAGATGTTGCCTAAGCAGATCTCCTAAGCTTAGAGTCACTAGGTTGGTCACCATCATTTTAAAAAGATTGCTAGCTGCTTGCTCTTCTCCTAATCATGTGCCCCTTGGCCAATGGCCTTGATTGTGGCCTCCCCATCAAGTGTTTTGACACCAAACAACCCCAATGGGATTGATGGCACGATTGTCGAGATATTGGATGGCTTCTGTCTAGGGCAATTGGAAAAAAGATATGTGATTCCACACTCAGTGCATCTAAGATCGGTCTTGTCTCGATTGGCTTGTTCCCTTTCAGAGGGAAATGTGAGGAGATGTGCCCTGGGTGACCACACAACATGAGATCAGCTCTTGGGTCTACCCTCCTAAGCCTCGACCTCTACCTCTGCCTAGCACCATCACTGGTACTGGTCGATAATCCATGAGGATTGGATTTCCCTTTTCATCATACGAGATGTAAGGGTTCACATAAGGCTCATCATCATTCGGCTCCTCCATGTAGTGGACTAGAGTGTCGCTCTCGGTGGATGGGTGGCATAAGGTCCAGGTGGCCTGGGTATACCTGTGGGATTAATCTCCATCCTAGGAATGGTTGGTGCATCATTAGGTGCCGGGAGAGCTAATGGAGTTTCCCTCCTAAAGAAATTCAGTGGCATATTCCCTAGGTAAGGCTGGTTGTAGGGTTGTGAGTATGGGAGTCATCTCAGTAGTCTGCAATGCATGGTATCGTGACCAAACCTACCACAATTGGCACAAGGTCAGGACCTAGGGTCCAAACACTTAGCTAGCATGTGGTTTTTGCCACCACAACACACACATTGGACATGTGGGCGTGTAGGTCTCCTCATTATCTATTGTAGTCTCACTACCTCCATCTTAATTTTTGCTAGCTCTTGGCTTTGGTCTACGCTCTTTCCCTTGTATTGGGTGCTAGGGGCTGATCACTCACTAGATGTAGCAGCTCTCTCCAAGCATCTAGAACTAGTGATATCTCAAGTTAATCTCTTGGAGCTCCTCTCCTTAAGCTGGTCATCCACTCTTATGGCTTCATTGAAAACCCTAGCTAGGATGTCTCTCTGTAGGCTGCTGGAGTCACTCACTAAGGCCTTGTAAAGCTCTTCGCTGCAGATCCCATTGATGAACACTGTGTAGACCGCTTTAACTTTAATTTTCTTGAGCGTCAGCAAGTTCACTCCCATTAAATTGTAATATCAAAGTGCAATTAATGACATACTGGTATGTGAGTTATTCTCTTTTGAAAAATAGATAGTCTGACAGGTTGCAAGATCTTGAAAGCAAGTCTCAAGAGAATAGGCGATGGGCACTGATAGAGAATTTGGCCCTACTCAAGGTCTTAAAAAATTAAAACTTTATATAAGATAAAATACCTTATTGTAAAAGAATTCCATGACTAATGCAACCTAAGCTTATCTTTTTCTCTGCCCACTATTCTGGTTCTCCATCTCTAAAGCAATCTGTGCATGCAAGCTTTATATGAAGTAGGGAGAGAGGGTTCTTTGGAGGGCTTGTGAGCTAATTCTTGGCTTGCTATTGTCTAGTCCTCCATCTTTTCTCCTCACCTTCTTGGGATTCCTTCCCTGTTTGAGAGGTAGAGGGAAGAGTTGTTGCAATAGGAGCTGAGAGCTTGAGGCAGCTTGAGAGGGAGGGAGGGAGGGAGAGATCAAAGGTGGACTTGTTTTGACTCGAACGAGCAAGTGAAGGGGATTGGCTTTTTATGCATGAAGTATGGCAAAATGAGAAGTATAGAGCTTGTGAGTGCAAATGTCGACAGAGTCATTGGAGCTCAAATGAACATCTAGACTAAAACGTCATGAGTTCCTTTGACCTAACTGTTCTCTTGTGTTATACTTCCTACTTGAGCAATGGTTAGTAATCTACAACTAGTAGCTGAGTGAGTAAGATTAGATGGTAGGAGAGCTTGTGGAGTGAGAGACCACAAGAAAACTTGTCTTAAGGGAGCACATGATCAATATGTGTTTCTTATCTTGATCTAGGAGACTCAAGTAGGGATTTGAGCCTATAGTCCATTGTGGTCATTAAGTCCATTATATGCATGTTGCCCATGAGTATCATGCTATCCATTCCAAAATTACTTCAAAAAGAAGACTAAATTTAGAAATGGAAAAAAGTAACAAGGTAATTATACATTCAATAGCAAAAATAATGATGATAAAAGTGAACAGTGATTTGTTATGCAACACTTTATGAATGCTATGACTATTGATGGTTTATCAAAGAATGATGTATGGTATGTAGACTCAAGTACCTCTAACCACACGACCTCACAAATAGTGGCTTAGAGAGATATGCAATCTATCTAGGCTATTTAGAGATAGGGGATGATGTAGCTCACTCCATTACTCATGTTGGAAATGCTCCTTTGAGTACATAGGATAGTAAAACTAAGCATTTGGTTGATATACTACATGTACTAAATATTACAAAAAACTTGGTTTCTGTCAGTCAAATAGTAGAATAGGGATTGCAAATTCGGTTCATATCTAATGGATTGTTATGTAGAAGATCTCAAAAATGATTGCAAGTTGATTGCAAAAGGGAAATGTGTTGGTAGATTATTTACCCTTGATGTAAGTCTTCTTGAAATGGATACTGCTATGTTTACATAAGGTTCAGGCATTGTGGGACTAATAATGAAATTTAACATAAGAGAATTGGTCATCTGTATGTGCAATTGTTGAAAGACATGGAATCAAAACATGTTGTGGATGGTTTGCCTAAGTTTAGAGTTGATAGGATGTATAAAGCATATAAAGCATGTCAATTTGGACAACAACAAGCAAGGCATGTGTTCTCACATGAAAAGCATATATGTAAAAAGTCACTTGAATTGATATATTCTAATGTGTGGTCCTACAAAGACTGCAACTTTGAGTGGTTACAAGTATTTTGTTTCCTTCATTGATGCTCATACTCACAAAGTATGGGTTTACTTTATGCATGAGAAAAGTGAGGTGTTCACTCACTTTAAAAGCTTTAAGACTTTGGTTGAGAAGGAGACATAGTTGCATATTAAATGCCTAAGGTCACATGGAGGGAGAGAATATCTCTCCAATTATTTTTTTAATTTTTTGCAAAAAAATAGTATACCATGGTAGTATATATATAGATATACTCTGCAGCAAAATGGAGTTGTTAAGCAAAAAGACAAACATATTGCAGAGGTGGCTCATGCATTGATGTTAGAAAGAAACTTGCCTCATTACTATTGGGTTGAAGCAATTGCTATTGTTTCATACATTATGAACAAGTTATCCACTATTGTTATACATGGTATGACACCTGAAGAGAAGTTTATATGTAGAAGACAAATTTGTCCTGTAGCAAGGTCCCATCTAAAAGTATTTGAATATATTACTTATGTACATATTCGTGATGAGCTGCACAACAAATTAGATTCCAAAGTAGAAAAATGTGTATTTGTTGGATATTCTCTTGAGCAGAAGAGATATAGATGTTATAACCCTGTTACACACGAGCTGAGAGTTAGCAAGGATACTATTTTTTTATGAAATGAGTAGTTGGTACAATAATGTACATAATGCAGTTGGGGTTGATGAGCATGAGAGTGTGACTGTGTAGAAAATAGATCAGCATATACATTGAGTGGACCACAAGAGTCTTCTAGTCATGATTCTATTGATAGACCTTGAAATAGTAGATTGAGATCACAAGTTATTCCACAAGTACATCACACATGATAAGAAAATATAAAGAGAAAGTTAGGGACTCGCCTATTATGACAGATGTATTATTAGCTTTCTCTCATGTTGATTCTAATTCAGATGGCTTTGAGTAAAGCTTGGATAAGGAGTTTGGGATTCCATCTATTAAAACACTTGGTGTGCGGACGGCACAAGTGGATGCTAAAGCACTTGGTGTGATCCAAGTCCATGTAGGTCAAGTAGAGTAAGAAACCAATGCAGCAATTGAGATATGATAGCTATATAGCTCATCACTATGCATACATGTCAAAGATTGTGCAGGTGTGGAACCCACTTGTTTTGAGGATGAAATGGAAAATGATGTGTCTTTACTTGAAGGCAAGAAAGCTATTGGGTGTGAATGGATTTACAAGGTATATAAGTTAGATGGATCTACTGAACGTTATAAGGCACAATTGGTTGCCAAAGGGTATCCACAGACTCATGGTATCGATTATGAGAAGACTTTTGATCTAGTGACTAAAATGACTACTATAAGGTCTATCATAACAATGGCTGCATCAAAAGGTTGAATCATGCATCAAATGGATGTTAACAATGTCTTTTTGTAGGGGGAGTTGCAAGAGGAAGTTTATGTGGAGAAACCACCTTGTTCATGCATCAAACGGATGTTAACAAGGTCTTTTTGTCGGGGGAGTTCCAAGAGGAAGTTTATGTGGAGAAAACACCTAGTTATATTGATGAGTATTGATGTTAGGAGGCATATTCCATGGTGGATTCTGTGAGGTTTTGCGGTGGATTCTGTAAAAATATATTTGTTGCCGGGGCTCATACACAAGGTGGATTCCTTGTGCGAAAAGTTGATGGGGACGCATGTCCTTTTCCGACGTCTCGTTAATTTAATGTGCAAGTGGGTGACTCCATAGCGGGTGATTCCGCAAAATACATATTTAAATTAATGGACGTTTATGAGTTTAGAGTGCGCACTCGTAATAAATTAAGGTTAGGATTGAGTTCTAACCAATTTATTTATTTTGTAGCTGAAGACTACTAGGTATTCACTTTTGTCGATTTAATTTTATTATTTTCTAACAATTGTGAATGCTTCAATTGATGTGTAGAGCAGACAACGGTGGCATTGGGAAGCACTGGGTGATAGCGTGTATTCAAGTTATTTAGAAGAAATCATCATTTTGATGGGCACGCATCTTAGGCACGGCACCAATATTTATTTTGACACGCTTATTTATTGAAGCGCTTGACATTTATTTATTATTTTGTATGCCCATGGACGCATGATTTAAATATTTGTTATTGGACATTGTATTTGGGCACAGCTCGACTCTTTGAACGCCCAACTGCTTTAATTCTTTAGTTGGACAAAAGCAAACACAAAAGCTAAAGCGTGCTAATTATAAATTTGGGTTTTTTTTAAAACATGGAGATGAATAATATATCAAATACATGCTTTGTGGAGCGCTTACACAAGGCATGGGGGGAGATTGTACCCAATTAGTCTTTTGCTTCATGTCGTGTGGTTTTTTGTGCAAAAGTAGAGTTCTTTTGTTCTTGGGAACCTTCCGACACTCGCTACATACACATACAACATCCAATCTATGCACCAATGGTATCAGAGCGAAGCTGAGATCGAGGGCTTCTAATCGCTTACCATCTCGCGTGAAGGCAAAGCTCCTGGAATGATCAAGCTCTACAGTCAGTCTCTCGATAATCCGTCAATACCAACGTGTTCTTGGCAATGAAGAACCCCCTGCTACGCACTTGGATCGCGAAGTACCAGCCTTTATAGGCGAAGGACCACCCGGGAAGTTCCTTTGTTAACTCCTCTACTTCTCAAAGAAACAAGCAAGCAATTTTATGAAGATTAAGTTTGAAAGCTTAAAGAGAAAGCTTTAAAAAGCTTGAGCCATAAAATTCCACAACAGCGGTGGCAGCATGTACTGATCGCCGCCGTTGCCATTCAAAAGCTGCCGACGTCCTCAGAAATCAACGATTTAAGTTGAAAACTTCTATTACTTAAAGCCTAAAGCTCTTTAGCTTTACTAAGGCTCAAAAATTCAATTTCAATCTTATTATAGAGGTTGTTCACACTGCAACACTCCCGAACCAGTTTTGTACTTCTCTGCAAGCCCCTGTTCACCATGACATCAACTTCAACATCCGCAGAGAAGAAATATTTCAAAAAGTCTTTTTTTTTAAAATAAGCCTTGTAAATTCAACTTTGAGCTATGCTCATCCTGTTAACAAGATTTCGAGTGTGTGAGGTTGTTTGAAATTTTGCAGGATGTCCGATCAAACCATAGAAGATTTTATGGCTGAAGGTGATTTACCGGAACTAACGATGAAGCAAAAACTGGACCTAATTATAATGCAGCTTCAAGAGGAACGAAGATCACATCAAACTTTGCAAGCTCAATTGGCCAATCTGCAACGATCTACCGCCGATCAAAATGGACCATAATGTGAAGATCTTATACGACGTACGATCAATGTGACACTTGAAGCGCAATCTATTCGAAAAGAAACAACGATAAGTAAAAGAAATTTTAACTTTTGTACTTTCAATGGGTCACGCGATGGAAAGACTGTACTTGCTTTTATCAGTCAATTTGATGATTATTTCTATGAAGAACAGTATGCTGAGAAAGACAAAATTAAGTGTGTCACTAATCATTTAGTGGACAGAGCATCCCTATGGTGGACTGTTGTCTGCAAAAGCATTGATTGTCCTACTACTTAGGAGACTTTCCAAAAGAATTTTTTGCAGAATTTTCTTCCACCCCAATTCTATGAAAAAGCAATCAAACAGTGGGATCTTCTGCAACAAAGGGATCGTGAGCCTATTTCACAATATATCGAACGTTTTTGGAATGCTTTATTGCAACTTCGAATGCTCAAAGATGTACCTGAGGCAACCCATAAACACAAGTTTATGTCTGACTTACTTGGACATTTTTATGCAGAGGTGAACATGTTCAAGCCAACGACTCTCGAAGATGCAATTTCCTTGGCGCATGATACTGAAGACAAAATTCGAGGACGAGAGAAGTGACCACAACAATTTCAAACTAATGGTAACTTTGGTTCAAAACAATTCAATTCAATTTTTGAAGATTCAATCAAAATCATTTCCTTCCATCTTCATTCCGTAAAACTTGGACACGACCCCTACTTTACCATCAAACACAAATCCAAACCCTAAGCCATCTTTCCAGCCAAATCCCAACATTCCTAAACTTCCCACTATAACCAACATTGTGTCTAAGGCCAAACACATAGTCTGTTACAAATGTCATCAACTTGGACATCTAGCCGTGAATTGTCAATCCAAAAATCCGACTGTTCACATCAACTATTTGGAAGTGATAAAAGATGAAGAACAATAAGAAATGCCAGATTTTACGGAAGACGATGACGATATCGATACTACTTCAGGTACTATACCAAGTATGCCAAATCCCCATTCTTTATTAACGATGAAATGTCTTGTGCATGGTAAAGAAAAGATTGTTTTACATGATGATGGGAGCACACATGATTTTATTTCTGCAAAATTGGTCAAATAATTGAATTTACATACTGTTTCCACTCATTATCACATCAAGGCTATATTCTTAGGCACTAGATACAATGGAACACAAGAAGTGCATAACTTAGATATTAAAATTTGTGATTATGTTGAACGTAGAAATATCTTAGTTGTGCCTTTACAATCTAGTGACATTATCTTAGGAATGCCTTGGCGTCATCAGTATAATCCCGATATAGATTATTCCACGTATTCAATGAAGATTTTTTCTAATGGGAAACAAATCACATTGCATGGTATGCACACTTTCGATAATTTTCCATTGCTTAGTCATACACAAGCTAAATGTGCATTATGAAAATGTAGCAAATCCTACTTAATATGGGTGAATGAAATTGAAGTTAAAGAAAATCAAATGCATCCTAAGCACGCATAATTTCTTTCACGATTTCAAGATTGTTTTGTTGCTGACTTACCACCTGGCTTACCACCTATATGTCCCAAATATCACAAAATAGACCTAATTCCTGGATCACAACCACCATGTAAAGCACCATATAGACATAACCAAAATGAATAGAAAGAAATTCAAGTCCAAGTTGAAGAATCATTAACCCAAGGACTCATAGACCCAGTAGTTCTCCATTTGGTGCACCTATCCTATTAGTGAAAAAGAAAAACAATACATATAGGATGTGCATTGATTATCGTACCCTAAATAAGATCATTGTTAAGAATAGATATCTGATTTCTAGGGTAGACGATCTTATGGACAAACTACAAGGGTCTACAATATTTAGCAACATAGACCTTAAATCTAGATACCATCAAGTACGATTGAACACATCTGATATTTTCAAAACTGCATTTAGAACACAATTTGGACATTATGAATTCCTTGTTATGCCTTTTGGTTTAACTGTTGAGAAATAAGCCAAAGTCTAAGGCATAGTCTAAGCCTTATCATATTGTTGTATGTAAAGTGTTCTTAAGTTTGGGGGTATCTATCCTTGAGGATACCATTTTTAGTGTGGGTAGACTGTTGGAGGAATGGTTGGAGAATAATGGAGGAGAAGTTGACATTGAGCTTCTAACCTGTGCTTGTTTCATCTTAGTCTCCCTCTACTTGCAGTTTTGTCATTTGGTATCATAGCAGACACTACTTTAGATCATGATACTCCAGCCTATGTCATAACTAACTCGATATCCTTAGGCTCAACACCAGTCTCGTCCACCTCTTCATCATCTTCAGGCTCAGCTGCAGATGATTTCGTGATTTCATGTGACAAATCGGGGGCTTTAATCTGTTCAACAGCCTGTGTCTGTAATTGAGTGCTGAGGCCACCATCTTCCCCATCTAGTTCAGGGGCATCGTCATCATCATCATCATGGTCCTCAACCAGTGGATCATCCTAGAGCTTCTGCTGCTTAAGCTCGGAGGCGAGGTCAGTAGCGCTCTCCTCGACTGTCATGGTGTCTGAGTGAGTGTGTAGAGGCAGGGAATGCACAACATTTCATGTATTTCCAATTGGCAAAATTCGGCAGAGAGCCATTGAATGCATTGTTGTCCAAGCTCAAGACCGGTAGTCCATCGAGCTGAGTGAGCAAACCAATGCTGCCCCTAGTACATCGAAGTTGGTCGAAGACTTCTTCTACTGGAATGTTCTCTAGATCAACAGTTTCCTTGTTGATGGCATCGAGACTGGCTTGTTTGTCCCCCATTCTGTCAGTGCTTAGAACCACGCTCTGCTGACCCAGTACAGGACGAAGAGAGGAGGTTTGCGGCGCAACTTCGTGAACTCAGGCGAGCCACTGAGTTGTTGATGGGCAGGCGGTTCCAACTAGCGGAGCTAGATCACAAGTTCCTCGAACAGAGGTTGGGCAGTGTGTATGTGTGTAGGAGACATCAAGGGAATGAGAGGGATGAGAGAGAGTGCCTCCTTCTTCTTGTGGCCAGTACAGTCATCGTCGTCATCATCATCCTCAGTCGTCATCATCATCCTCATTCTAATAGCTCAAACCAGGGAAGGGTGCCTACAATCTTTGCAACAGATAAAGCAAGAGTTTTATGTGGTCAAGAACAAGCTAGAAACTTTTCTACAACTGAAGAAACAGATTTTAGCTGCAGGAGGATCTTTGCCTATGATGCAATGATCAGTTTTGGAGGTCAACCCTGTATTCTGCCAGTTTCTATTTGTTGCAAGTACATCCTAAAGAAGCTGATGGGATAATCAGTAATCATTACCTTTTAAGAAAATACAGAGTTTGTGTTGCTCTGTGCTCATCACAGCAGGAGAGAGTGACATCTTGTAGCTGGTTATAGTAAAACCAAGAAGCCAGCTGCTGTCCTAATGAAAAGAAATGCAAGGCTAGGTCCACATCTTGCTGTTGGCAAAATATTATGGATGAAGTGTTCCATTGTAGAAGTGCCAAGTGCAGGGATAGTGTGCTTCAAATGCCATAAATACAGGCCAAGACTCCAGAATATGCCACAATCTACAGGAAAAACCAAATACCTTGCTTGATAAACTTGAGCCAAAAGAAATTTAAAAATGGCAGGAAAAGTGGTCAACTTTAGACCCATGTTTTAATGCATTTTGGGTCATACAGACATCGTGTGGAATCCGATTTGGATGTTTCTTGCTGGGAACTGAATGTATGACATGTTGGCATCATGGATGGATGTATATGACAGTTTTTGGACACATGTATGACAGTCATATTGCTGAATACCAATTCTGGACAGTTTGTATTGTTGTTTTCTTCTGAATTTGCAACAGTCATAATGTCTAACATGGCACAGATCACTCAGATCATGGGGGACAAATTGATCAAAGACAACTATAGTGTATGGTCTTACAGGATGGAGAATTTTTTGATGGGTAGAGGTCTATGGGATCTCATAACAAGTGATTACGAATGTCCAGAAGTTCCCGAGCAAAAGAAAGCGTACAAGGATTGGACTGGGAAGAACAAGAAGGTTTTGCATTGGATCTCCATATGTATTTCAGAAACATTGATTCCTCATATAAAAAAGGCAAGCACTTGTAAGGAGGCATGGGAAATCATAGAAAAAATGTATGGAACATGTACAGAGGCTCGTAAGATACAACTTAAGCAGAGATTACATGGTGCATGGAGAGGCAATCGCAATATCAGTGACTATGTGGCAGAAATCAAGCAAATTTCAAAAGACCTTGCATCCATTAATGCACCTGTTGATGATGATGATTTAGTGTCAGTGACACTAAATGGGCTTGGACCAGCTTTCAAATCTTTGGATACCTCTATTTCCATTAGGGGAGGCTCTATGCCTAACTTTGAGGAGCTTATTGGATTGCTACTTACAGGAGAAATCAAGTTGGGATTGAATGCATCTAGCAGTGGCAAAAATGCAGGTGGAGATAGTGTTTTCTATCACCAGAGAGGTCGTGGCAGCTCATCTAGAGCTAGAGGCTCTTCACCTAGTTGTAGTAATTATGGTTTTGCTCGTGGAAGAGGCAACTTTGGTCGTGGTGACTTCATGCATAGAGGCAGGGGGAGATCTTTCCCTAGAGGTAGAGGACGGTCTAGTCCTTCTTCACAAAGAGATGGCACTTGTCATTATTATGGGCAGTTTGGTCACTTTGAGAGGGATTGTTATTAGAAACAGAATGCTATGTCTAGGGGTCGTGGAAGGACCCAATATGGCCACTATGCAGGCACTTATGATGGTACAGGTTATGGACCTAGATGTGGATTGCCTAGAGGTCATTTATTTGCTATGGAGCATGTGCTTGGGAGCATGACTCATCCTCCTCATGAAAATGACTGGTTTTTGGATTCAGGAGCTACAAACCACATGACTCATCATGCTGAGTGGTTTGATAGCAAGGAGCAAGTGCAGAATGATGAATATGTTGCCACTGGTGATGATACTTTACACAAAATTACTCATATTGGTAGTGTGCCACTTGTTACTAAAGATGGGATTGAGAGCAAGCTTGGTGATGTACTTTATGTGCCCACAATAACTAAGAACCTAGCATCGGTTATCAAGGATTGCAGGTGAGATTCAATAAGTTTGGATGTTTCATTGAAGAGTTCCATAATGGGAGAACTGGCAGGGTGATTGCTCATGGTAGAAAGAAAGGGAGATTGTTTGCTTTGGATGTAGGTACTCCAGTGATTCAAAACTCTATGTATGTTGAGAGAGGACATGGGCAAGATAAGGATGTGGAATTATGGCATAGACAGATTAGTCATGTTAATTTGCAAAGATTGAAGCAAATGCAATCAAAACAGATAGTCCGTGGTTTACCGCATTTAGGATATGTGAATTTTGATCATGTATGTGAGGCTTGTCAATTTGGCAAGTAGTCCAGATTGCCATTTCCAAAGAGGGGGAGAATAAGCAGCTATCCTTTGGAAATAATACACTCAGATATTTGGGGCCCATGTCAGAATGTTTCCATGAGCGGAAAATGTAGATTCTATATCACTTTCATTGATGATTTTAGCAGGATGACTTGGGTGTACTTTATGCAGCATAAAAGTGAAGCATTTGAAAAGTTCTTGGAATTTAATCTGGCTGAAAAGCAGTTTCGATGCTACATAAAATGTTTGAGGTCAGATAATGGTAGAGAGTACATGTCATATGAGTTTTGTGACTTCTTGAGAGATCATGGTATCAAAAGGCAATTGACATGCAGGTATACACCTCAGCAACATGGTGTGGCTGAAAGGAAGAATCGGATTATTGCAGAGGTTGCAAGGGCAATGATGAACCAAATGAACATGCCATTGTCATATTGGGCAGAAGCAGTGCATACTGCAGTTCACATTATGAATAGAACACCTATAGTCTTGATTCATAATATGTCACCATATGAGAAATGTATGGCATGAAACCCACTGTTGCATATTTTAGAGTCTTTGGATGTGTCTGTTATGTTCATGTTCCGAATGATTTGAGAAAGAAGATGGAACCTAAGGCTGTAAAATGCATTTTCCTTGGATATCCTGATGAGAAGAAGGGATACAAATGCTATGATCCAGTGAGTAAGGAAGTATACATAAGCAGGGATGTCAAATTCAGTGAATATGAATCATGGTACAAGCCCAAAATTGCAGTGGATGTTGATTCCTATGAAAGCAATGATGATAATGGCTATGGAAAGAAAATTTCAGCAAACAGTAAAACTGAAAATCAGCATGTGGAAGATGCTTTAGGACCTCAAGAGAATGTGGAAAGCAGTGGCAGCTACAGTCCATGGAGTGGTAGATTGAGAAATACACAAAGGAGTGCAGAAGTTGCAAAAGGTAAGAGACCAATGACTGAAAGTTCAGAAGATGAATCTGTAGATGATGAGTATGGCATTCCACATGTTAAAACGCCTGGCACTAGAAGTGCAGGAAAGTATGTGCCACCACATGCTAGATCAGATGAGACACACAGTATACATGGTTTCTTATGTACAACATGTGGAGCCTACTTGCTTTGAAGAAGCAGTAGAGAGCAAAGAGTGGAGACAAGCAATGGATGAAGAGATGAATGCACTAAGGAAAAACAAGACTTGGGATTTGGTGAAACTACCTTATGGCAAGAAGTCCATTGGATGTAAATGGGTTTATAAGGTCAAATGTAAGTCGGATGGTTCTCTTGAAAGGTATAAAGCAAGGCTAGTTGCAAAAGGATATGCACAAACTTATGGTTTGGACTATGAAGAAACATTTAGTCCAGTAGCTAAAATGACGACAGTAAGATCGGTAATTACTTTGGCTTCTATCTATGGTTGGAGGCTTTATCAAATGGATGTGAAAAATGCATTTTTGAATGGCAACTTAGAAGAGGAAGTGTACATGGATCAACCAGAGGGCTATGTGGATCCAAAATACCCACATTATGTATGCAGGTTGAAGAAGGCTTTATATGGACTGAAGCAAGCACCAAGAGCATGGTGTGATAGAATCAGCAAATTCTTATGCAGTATGGGATTTCAGCAAAGCAAAGCTGATTATTCACTTTATGTGAGGCATACAGAAGATGGTATGGTTGTTGTGGTCATCTATGTTGATGATCTCATTATTATAGGTACACTTGAGAAGGAGATTACTGAAGTCAAGCATGGGTTACATAAAGAGTTTGATATAAAGGACCTTGGTTTGTTGAGATACTTCTTGGGTATTGAGGTTATTGACACACCTCATGGTATATGGCTGATACAAAGGCAATATGCATTGGAGATGTTGGAAAAATATGGCATGACAAGATGCAAACCGGTTGATACACCATTGGAATAAAATGCTAAGTTGATGGATGATGGATCTTATGTTGAGGATGTTACTATGTCCAGAAAGATGGTTGGTAGTCTTATCTACTTGACCACCATTACAAGACCAGACTTGAGTTACGTTGTTGGATTGGTAAGTCAGTTTATGCAAAAACCATGCAAATCATATTTGGATGTAGTAAGAAGAGTTCTTAGATATGTGAAGAAGACAGCTGGATTTGGGCTGTTTTATGAAAAAGGAATCAAGCCTACATTGTTTGGATACTCAGATGTAGACTAGGCAGGTAGCTCTATGGATAGAAGATCTACTAGTGGCTATGCATTCTCATTTGGATCAGCCATGGTAAGTTGGAGCAGTAAGAAGCAACCTACAGTTGCTTTATCAGGCATTGAAGCAGAGTATAGAGGTATTGCATTGGCAGCATGTGAGCAAGCATGGCTGAGATTGATCCTATATGACATGGGGATAGAGATTGATGGTGGAGTCATTATGTATTGTGATAATGTTAGAAACATTATGTTGGCAAAGAACCCAGTCTACCATGCAAGAACAAAACACATAGAAGTGCACTATCATTTCATTAGAGAAAAAGTCATTGATGGAGAGATTGACTTGGTCCATGTGAAGACCAATGACCAAGTTACTGATATCTTTACCAAAACATTAGGTAAAGATAAGTTTGAATACTTCAGGAGTGCACTTGGAGTATTACCTTTGCAAGCTCATTCTGAGCTTGAGGGGGAGTGTTGAGAAATAAGCCAAAGTCTAAGGCATAGTCTAAGCCTTATCATATTGTTGTATGTAAAGTGTCCTTAAGTTTGGGGGTATCTATCCTTGAGGATACCATTTTTAGTGTGGGTAGACTGTTGGAGGAATGGTTGGAGAATAATGGAGGAGAAGTTGACATTGACCTTCTAACCTGTGCTTGTTTCATCTTAGTCTCCCTCTACTTGCAGTTTTGTCATTAACTAATGCACCAACCACATTCAGTCGTATGATGAATCATATATTTTTGAAGCATCAACATTGTGTCATTGTTTTCTTTAATGACATATTGGTTTTCAGTAAGAATGAAAACGAGCATTATAAACATTTATCTTTGGTTTTCAAATTATTGAAAGAGAATCAATTATATGCTAATCTTGAAAAGAGTGAATTTTTCCAAACACAAATTGAATACCTAGGACATATTGTTTTATCTAAAGGTATTAAAGTTGACCCTAAAAAGATAGAAGCAATTTTGAATTGGTCGATACCTAAAAATGTGCACAAATTATGTTCTTTCTTAGGTCTTACAGCTTTTACAAAAAATTTGTGAGAAATTTTTCATTGCTTGTATTACCTTTGACAAAATTATTAAAGAAAGGCATTGTGTATCATTGGTCCGACAATCAACAAAAGTCCTTTGATTTACTGAAACATGCTTTACCTCATGCTCCTGTATTGCAATTACCTGACTTCAATAGACCATTTTTCCTAGTAGTCACTGATGCTAGTGGATCTAGAATAGGAGCAGTCCTTATGCAAGATTCCGATCCCATAGCCTACTCTAGCTACAAACTTAAACCCCTAAACTTAAGTATTCTAGCTATGATAAGGAATTGCTAGCTGTAGTACAAGCTTTACATCAATAGAAACACTATTTAATGGAATTTGAATTCATAATCAAAACTGACCAACAAAGTATTAAACATCTCCTTAGTCAACCACAAATATCTAACCGACACATTAAATGGGCTGCTTTTATTCAAAGTTTTCATCCACTCATACAATATCAACCCGTAAAAGAGAATGTTGTTGCCGATGTTTTAAGTAGAAGACCAACTATTCATAATATCTCTGTGATATCTTTTGATTCTCTTCTTCCTATGAAAGATACCTATGACCAAGACCCTAGTTTTCAAGCTGATTGAAATCAATTAGTTGCAAATAACTAGATTCCAATTGATTCATTGTCTTACGCTGATGGATTTATGTTCTATGAAAAAAGATTATGTGTAACTGTTCCATTTTGATCATTTGTCTTGCACGAAATTCATTGTCCCCCATACCAAGGCAATAGAGGAATTATTTCTACTTTGCATACACTGATTGAATATTTTTATTGGCCACACATGGAATCTGATGTATCTAAATTTGTATCTGAATGTTTAATTTGCCAAAGAGTTAAACGACACCATGGTAAACAATATGGTTTATTAATGCCTTTACCAATTCTAGAACGACCATGGGAACAGATTTCAATGGATTTTATCACTGGTTTGCCATACACTAAAGCTAATCATGATATGATTTAGACTATTGTCGATAGGTTTAACAAACAAGTATATTTCATTCCATACAAGAAAATATTAACTGCATTTCAAGCTGCTCAATTGTTTTTGAAAACTGTTTTCACTAATCATGGTTTGCCAAAAGTTATTATTTTTTACCGTGATTCTAGATTCTGCAATAATTTTTTGATTACTTTGTTTGCTAATTTAGGAACAAAGTTTGATTTTTCATTTGCATTTCATCCTGAAACAAATGGGCAAACAGAAGCTACTAACAGTACAATTTTAGATCTTTTGCATACATACACAATTTCAAAACCACAAACATGGAATACACATTTACATTTACTTCAGTTTGCATACAATAACACACCACATACAGCTACACAAAAAGCACCATTTGAAATTATTTATGGATATAGATTGCCTACACCTGTTACATCATTGTCAAACAAAGTTCAAACTGCTGATGATATTGCTAACATGCATGCTACTATTTTTGATGAAGTTAAAGATATGATTGCGAAAGCCCAGCAATCATACACAAAAGAATCTAACAAGAAAAGAAAAGCTATGAGTTTCAAAGTTGATGATTATGTTTGGTTACTCATTGAAAAGCGAAGATTACAAAGTGTTGACAAACATCCTATTGTAAAGTTAGCTCCTAGATTTTATTGACCTTTCAAGATCATTCACAAAATCAATGACAATGCATTTAAACTAGAATTACCACAACACTGAAAAATCCACAACACTTTTCATATCAATTTATTACAACCTTTTAGAGGCCAATTACCTGTACATCCTATCTATGAAAACCCTCCGTTATTAGAAAAAAAAACTAAAATCCTTGAACATGAAACTATTCTAGATACTAACTTTATGACCACTAGAACTGGCCGTAGATATTCTAGATATTTTGTTAAGTTTCAAAATCATCTAATTGAAGAGGTCCAATGGATGCACGCTCGAGACCTAAGTGCTTACCCCTCACTGTTGGCTCCACATTGAGCTCAATTGCTATCCCACCCCGGGGATATGATGCCAGGAGGCATATTCCATGGTGGATTCCGTGAGATTTTGCAGTGGATTCTGTAAAATTATATTTGTTGCTGGGGCTCATACACAAGGTGGATTCCTTGTGCAAAAAGTCAATGGGAGACGCCTGTTCTTTTTGGGTGACTCGTTAATTTAATGTGTAAGTGGATGATTCCATAGTGGGTGATTTTGCAAAATACATATTTAAATTAATGGACGTTTATGAGTTTAGAGTGCGCATTCGTAATAAATTAAGGTTAGGATTGAGTTCTAACCAATTTATTTATTTTATAGCTGAAGACTGCTAGGTATTCACTTTTATTGATTTAATTTTATTATTTTCTAACAATTGTGAATATTTCAGTTGATGTGTAGAGCAGGCAGCAGTGGCATTGGGAAGCACTGGGTGATAGCGTGTATTCAAGTTATTTAGAAGAAATTATCATTTTGATGGGCGCGCATCTTAGGCATGGCACCAATATTTATTTTGACGCGCTTATTTATTGAAGTGCCTGACATTTATTTATTATTTTGTATGTGCATAGGCACACGATTTAAATATTTGTTATTGGACATTGTATTTGGGCACAGCCCGACTCTTTAGGCACCCAACCGCTTTAATTCTTTAGTTGGACAAAAGCAAACACAAAAGCTAAAGCGTGCTAATTGTAAATTTGGACTTTTTTTTTAGCTTGGAGATGAATGATATATCAAATACATGCTTTATGGAGTGGTCATACAAGGCATGGGGGGAGATTGTACCCAATTAGTCTTTTGCTTCAAGTTGTGCAAGTCTTCTCTCTTGTTTTTTGTGCAAAAGTAGAGTTTTTTTGTTCTTGGGGACCTTCCGGTGCTCGCTACGTATGCATACAGCATCCGATTTGTGCACCAAGAATGCAAGATTTATAAGGTCTTGTATGGGCTAAAACAAGCACCAAAGGCATGGCACGATAGGATTGCAAAAGACCTTGTCAGCATTGGATTTCTCAAAGTGTAGGCTGATCACTCACTTTGTGTATACAAGAGTGATGTAGGTATTTTGCTTATTGTTATTTATGTGAATGATTTGATCAGTGTGAATGATACTGAGATAGAGATTGACAATGTGAAGGGTCTCCTCAAGGCTAAATTTGAGATAAAGGATTTGGGAGAGCTTCACTATTTTATTAGAAAAATCAAGATTCGAGAGGGTATATGGTTGTCACAAAGATAGTATGCATTGTATATATTGAAGAAGTATGGTATGGCTGATTGCAAGTCTATTTCTATACCTTTGGATGTTAATGCTAGGCTTAGTGCACATGAGGGTGACTTAATTGAGGATGTTACTATGTATGAGAAAATTGTGGGTAGCCTTATCTATTTGACAATCACTTAGTTAGACCTAAACTACACAGCTGGTTTGGAGAGTCAATTTATGCAACTTTCATGAAAGCCACATTTGGATGTAGTGCAGTGCATATTGCCCTACGTCAAGCCCACATTAGAATATGTCTTATTCTATGGAGTAGGTATACCATTGGACTTGCATGATTACATATATGTATATTGGGTAGTATTTCAAACAAGAGATCTACCATTGGTTTTATGTTTTCCTTTGGGAGTGCTACTTTTACTTGGAGCAAGAAGAAACAGTCAATAGTTGCCTTGTCCAGTACAGAGGTAGAATACAAAGGTGTTGCAATTACATCATGTGAGGTAGCTTGGTTACACAAGCTACTTGGCGATTTGGGGATACAAGTAGACAACAAGGTTATCATTTACTGTGATAACCTTAGTAGCATTCCATTGGCTAGAAACCTAGTGTATCATGTGTGGACCAAACACATAGAGGTCCATTACCATTTCATTCGGGAGTGGATTCTGGCAAGTGATATTGACTTGTTTCATGTCAGCAAAGAGGATCAAACTACTGAAATTTTCACTAAGGTCTTTGGAATTGAGAAGCTTCAATGTTTTAGGACTATGCTCAGAGTTTACGAGCTTATACTAAGCTTGAGGGGGAGTGTTGAGATGTCAAGCTCTACATAATTTGGCATCCACTATGCATTTTAGTGATGTGGTTCAATATTATTCAGTGACATGTTAGGTGATCGACATGAGAATACACCAATGATTCTACAACTAGACTATACCCACATAGTCCATCCTTGGTTATGGCACATTCAATGTGCCACCTCTTCTTTCCTTAGCTAATTATTATAGTAGTCCTAAAATGCCTACACCTAGTGCACTACTTGTCTTGACCCAAATTTCCATTGTTATACCTCAAGGCTAAAAAGCATATGACATATCATGATCATCATAAAATACATACTCAGTATCATGTACATACATGTGAGGCCTACATCAATGAGCCAACCTACATATGCAATCTCAACAGAGATTCCAAATGACATACGACTCCCCTTCATTACATACATCCTAAGAGCATAACATAGATGTCTTGCCAATACATTAGCCTTATGCCAAGTGAATTTCTTCAAGATTTTGGGCTCTTTGCTGAATGTATCTACATGTGCATACAAGTATCAATCTCTAGAGCATTGGGAGATGGGCAAAGTTTCCCTAGGGTCAGGTGGTGCACCCCTTCAGGTTCTTTAGTGGCAAGGGAGGGTCACCTCACTCTTCTCTTGCCACCTCACCTAGCATCGGCCTTTTCCTCGATAGTATATATATACATGGGAAAAAAAAAATTTAAGACAATCAGCATGAAATGCATGTAGGAAAGGAAACTTTGGGCCTTTTCATGAAATGCATGGAATGGACAATGGATGGATAAGAGAGAGGCCTACCTTGGCAGTCCAATAACTCACTGCATACTAACTTATCCTTTTATGATGGCTTAATAATTTCTTTATGATGAAATCGAAAAATGCATCACAAGGGAATGTTATGGGTAAGCATCAACCAAATGATCAAATTTCCCATAAGTAATCTTGTATTACAAGGCAAGATTCAATCCTTAGGTCCAACAAGTAGATTTAGCTCAACAATTGGAAATGAGAAAGAGAGAGAACAAGAATGGAAAGAGTAACTTGTAGTAAGCTTGATGTAGAATGCCTTCAAGAATCAATATGAGAGCACAATCCAAATGCAAAATCCCCCTGCAAAAGCTCCAATAGCTCTTCCATGATCAATGGATGGACTTTTCTTCCCAAATTCATGCTCCCATAATGGTCCAATATGCAAGTCAAACAGGGACTTCAGGCTTGCCACATCCTTTATATCTCCATTAGTTACAATAACAATATGTAGATGATTCTTGTGTTGCTTTCAATGCAAATGACTCCTTATCTCTTTGGGGATATGCAAGTGGGACTAGTATTGATAGTATGGAACTGCAGAAAAGTTAGTTGAGCTCTATACTTGGTTATCCCAATGAACAAAAAACTCAGTTTTCTAGAAGTGGCTCTCTTGATATTTTAATAGATAGCAAGAGTGGATCTATTAGTCTATTTTAGTATGGCAATCCTCTTGGTGTTTTATCTGTCATGCCATTTCAAAACTCTCCAATTTCTATTCTCATGCTACTACCTACTTTCCATGTGGTTCTTAGGGCACCTTTATGCATTGACAATAGGAGAATTAGCTTATGTGTACAACACATTTGATTTATGATGCTCCTAGAGTTTTCTATCATATACAAAAAACATGTAATAGCCTATAGATGTGTCCAAGCCTCCTACCGTAGCTTGTGTGCCTTCAAGAAAGCTACCATCCTTGCTTGTATTACTCATGTGTACTTGAATTAACTATGGTTTTATCATTTTGAAAGGGAAAGTAGATCTAAAAGAAAGAGAAAGAAAAGCATCAAAGCATTGTGCTCTAATACCAATTGTAGTGAAGAGGACAAGAGAGAGAGAGAAGAGGAGAGAAAAAGACTAACAAAAGAGAGAGAAAGAGAGGAAGGAAGTCATGAAAGCTAGAAGGAAGATAAAGAGAGCCTTGATTATGCAATAATTGATATCCTAACTGAGTCTCTAAACACATTAGATACCCCATCAGTGTAATCGGGTATTTTGCATGCTAACCCCGTGTCCTACCCATCTATTCCACTCTTTTACACTCTTTTGTTCTTGGGGCAAATGTGAATATTTAAGACTCGACAAATGTCTTGCTATCCCTTCCACAGTTCCTCTATAAGATTGAATGGATTAAGAGGTACTTGGATTAAGAGATACTTATGGAACATGATTAAGAACTTTACTAAAAATATCAATGAGTGGATGATGAAAGATATGCCTATTATCTATGATGACTTTGTCTCATATTCATCAACATTTTTGCAATATTTTTTGAATCTATTTTGAATTGATACATACACAATTTTTATTTATATCAAAAGGCTCCCCTCAAAAAATTCTCTAGGTTTATATGCAAAATTACTGATGCAACTAGTAAACTTCTTTACAAAGGCAATATGACAATTGAAGATACCGAAATTGCCAACTGTCTCAAGAAACACTTCTCTAGGTTTCATAAAATCAAAGTCTTTGTTTGCAAAATAAAATATGAATAAACATTTTTCTCTGTCTTTTTAACCTACATTGTCTAAATAGCTTGTTTCTTTTGGATATGAGAGATCTTACCAATTTAGGATTTTTAGAGTACTCAAGCTCTTTGGTGATTTTGTACATGTCCATGGTACCTCTATATTGTTTGGGCTTTTCGGAGGTTAAAGATCCTCTACTAGAAAAAGCTTAAGAAAGTATCCTTTTGTTGTTGTGTTCCTCCTTATGAAGTCACAGTATGAGTAGATGATGTCGACAATGGGTGTGTTGGGGGGGCTAATTTAGGTAAGAGAGGTGTGGTGGATGATTTGCATTTGTCTACAACTTTTGGGGATAGGCTACATATAAGTGCCAGTAATTGGATGAAAATGGGCTATAGTGGTTTTTTAATTCAAAATCCCATAATTTATGTTCAAGCCAAACATAATCAAGCTCTAGCTATCTACGAGGAAGGAGTGGGATCAACCTAGCAAATGCAAGAGGAACAATTCTATTTGGTCCCTTTTGACTTTCTTTTTTAGTAAGAGATATAGTATTTTCTTCTTTAAGCTCTACCCAATCTGGGTCAATCAAGGAAGTATCATTACTTTCAATTGCAATAGAAGGAAGGGGGATCAAGTGCACGCCATTAACTTGGTATAATTTGTTCACTATACTAGGTAAAGAGGATATGTAGAATTCAAGATCACAGGCATCCTCACAATTGGCATTGGGAAGGGAGACTAAAAAGTCCTGTAAGATTATCGACCAATTTTTCTCCTTACAAGCTTTAACTAAAAGTGCAATCCAATCATTCATAGACACGACTTTGAGGGTTAGTCAAGTAGTGGCTTCAAAGTCTAGAAGTTTCTTATGGAAGTCAAGGCCCTTACAACATGCTTAAATGGATTATATAGCAATTGGAGGAGGTTCAAGCTCAATTAGACTAGTATTGTATCCTAATTCCACGAGTGAAGAGATCCATGAGTACTATAGTAACCAAGGTTAATAAGGCTATTAGAAACTATAGTCTAGTTCTAAAATATGTATAGTGTTAACCTAGTTAGAGGTTAACTCAGACATTGAGAGTGTGTGTGTTTTAGTTACAAATCCCATAAAAACTAAACTATACATATTTAAGAGAAAAAGTATAAAACAAATGTATTCATCATCAATTTTACCTCTAAATAGTGAAAGATGCTTCTAAACAATGAAGCTTTATGAGAAATACAAATTCTTCATGTGGAATATTGGGCAACAACAAATAGCTTCACCAAGGATCACAAGGCTAGTAACTATACCTACATCCATGCAAAAAAAAAGACTTAGAATTGTCATGAATGTCAACAATAACAAGTGGTAGCTAATTTTAGCCAATCCTAAATCATAAAGTAAATTTAAAGGAGGTCCAAAGGATATCAATATCCTAGGCCCTATTAAGTCAATCTCATAAACCATACTTATCAATACTTCTTTCCAATCTCATTGAAATCATACTAGTAGTCCAATCAAAAATTCCAAAAATATATTATCTTTTATGTGTTGCCAAATATGAAGGATACGGGTACGGAATCGCTGTTAGGACATACATTTAAAAAGCAGACACTTTTTAATGTCAAGTACCAATCACAATGCATTCATCTAGCCATCGACAACATACGTAATCATGGCTTTCAGTAAGGGCAGCGCATGTCCACCAAAGCCTACAAAACCACCAATAAAGCAACCCACCACCAAGCCTAAGGAGGGGGTTGTGACTTGTCACAACTCACCAAACCTCAATGCCAACAAACCGTAGAAATCAGAGCCAAGGCCCAAGAACCACAGCTCAAATGGATGCCTAAACATGAAGGCCCACCTCCTAGAAGCAGGCACACATGACCTCGCAATGCTAGAAACTCACACCCAAGAGTTAGGAGGCCATAGAATAGGCAATACAGGTAAAGACGAATGGTCAAGCCACGATGGGTTCCCAAAACCTTATTGCAAGTGCAAGGCTATTACGAGGGCAATGCTTGGATATGGGTGCCTAAAGCCAAAACTATCAAGGGCACTACTCAAGTGTCACCCTCAAACCCATCTACACAAGATTGAATAGAAGTTAAGGAAGAAATGCCCCAAGAGACCCTCATACCCAAGCCTATAGAGCCCAAAGCTACTAAACCCATAGAGCGTAAGATCACTAAGATGTCGGCACTATAGGTAGTCCATTGACCAAAACTATAGTTGACTCCCATTGAATTGACAACCCCCAAGGAGCCTACTGACCCAGCTACTTCTCAAGCTAAGTGTAGCACATCCTCCTCTCAGCCACAAGCCCAACCTATGGTCCCTAAGGATGCCATTACTCTTAAGGACTCACCTGAAGATCAGCCATTAGAAGCTCCCTTGTCTAGCTCATTTCAACCCTACCCGCCAGCAGGACTTAAAGCCATGAATGACGATCAATCCTCACATTGGCTAAAGACCTAGTTGAAAACACAGGAGACGACCTGGTCACTTGCATCAAGCATTTAGATGCCACTTTTATTGCAAAATCAGAGTTGAAGCCTTGAGAGAGTGTGCACAAGAGGGAGAGAGAGAGCTCAAGCACAAGACAATATCTTGTTTAGTTAGTTGCTCAAAGTACAACTAGTACACTCTCCTCTAAGTTGAGTGTGTACTTTAGGCTGTTTATATAGCCACTGGAGGAATTAGGGTTAGGGTTTCCCCTGTCCTCCAGCCCTTTTATACCTAGATACCCTTATCCTCTCTAACATAGGGAGAGTTCCTATGCTTACCTTTCAACACCCCCCCTCAATGCCAAGTGGCATTGGATACAAATAGGATGCCTCCCCTTAATTATCAATGAGAGGCCTTTATAAATTAGGCTACAATAAAAGGTTATAGGTAGAGAGTGTTACAAGGCTCAAAAGAGTCGATCATCTGTGGATTAGGAGGCAAAGTTGATCTCCAATTCCTTAGGTACTTCTGGAACACCAAGACACTTACTGGTGATATGCCTGGTCTTTTTGCAGTTATTGCACTTCATTTTTTCATGGCATTTCTTCCAGCAGTTGCTCATAATATGCCCCTTTTTGTGACAGAAGGAGCACTTAGTAGAAGTTGTATGAATTAACACTTCCTCACGCGAAGTAAATGTTGAAGACCCTTCATTATGGTTTCTCTTCTCTTCATCCAGGCATGATTGGATGGTACTTGCTAAAGTTGGGTTTGGGATATTAGTTAAGGTAGTCACAAGGGTTGGAAAAACCTTCTTTACAAACTTTAGCAGGATGGCAATGGCATCTTCATCATGAATAGGTGCCTGAACGGAGGCAATATGTGCCATAAGCCCCTTCATATGTGAAATGAACTTGCTTAGGTCTTCTCCCTGTTTGTATTCCAAGCTAAAAAACTCAATCTTGAGAAATATCTTGGAGTTCTTCCCTGTAGCACCGTAGAGACTCTCGAGCTCATCCCATTTTTCTTTTGCAGTTAAGAGTTGGTCAATGTGATGAATTAAGGATTCATCTAAATGAGGCATGATGATGTCCTGAGCCCGTTCATCATCTTCTACATCAAGGGGATTAGATGGGTCAATTACTTCGGTTCCTCGTATGAAGGGCCAATATCCTATTTTCGTCATTTTGTATTTGATCAAAACCTGCCAAGGATGGAAATATTTTCCATTAAATTTCCAAATTTGAGGACAGACTTCAGCATATGTTGTGGTCATTGGGAAGGTATTGCCACTTGTTAGAACAAGGGCAGTGTCTAGTCTCTTACAACCTTGCCACTGAATGTGGAAGCAAATCAAACACTTGATATCAAAGTTGTAATGAGGAAAAAGGCTGAAAATCATACATATGTAATATTTCAAAATATGATCTGGGTGGTCCTTTCTTATGTGCAGTCTTCTTTCGAGGTTTAATGGTCTTTTTAGGCTTCACCAATGATGACTAGATTTCTAACTCCTCCTTGTGGTATGGCTTAGTGGATGAACCTTGTGTTGGATAACGACGGTCTATGATTTCAATGCTTCTTGCTGATGATTCCGAGGAGAGTACAATGACACTCATCCCTCTGATTTCATTGACCAGTGTTCTTGATAAAGGCCACACAAGATGTGCAATACAATTTTAGTGTATGATGGTCTATGTGTTTATAATTGTACACATAGCCTTACAACATGAAGTAAAGTACTTAGTTGTTTTAATTTTCTGATGAAAAACATTCATATTTTGTAAATACTAATAACAACAGTGATTGAGCAATGTGCCTTAGTGCTTACAAGCACTCATCTATAGCTCATGTTGCTAGAGATGGTAGATGTCAGTCTTGATGAGCTTGGTGATGACTTTCCAAGTGCAATAACCTCTGAGATAAAGTTCCAAGATTAGTAATTGACTCAAAAAATGTTGAGTCAGTGATTAAAATCATTGTTAATGACCAAACATTGAAAAATTTGAAAGTTGAAGAAGCTTGAAGCTTCCTGGCTATGACTGCCAGGAAAGTGACAGTTAGGGTTTGGCTTCTAGCAACCAGCAGAGATGAAATTTCCCCAAGCCCTCTTAGGGAGAGATGGCCCACTAGGGGGGCTATGAAAGCCCTATGGTGGCCACAAAGATTGCACCTCCTACTACCCATGCCAAGCCTGGAGACATCACGCTACCAAAAACTATGTCAATTTTGTGTTTCAAACAATGTCCCCCACCATGTCACATAATGTCGCCCTCTAATGTGCCATGCCAAGTTGCCTTGTGTTGGGAAAGAAGTCCTCAGTTGAGGTCAAGATCTGGAATGCTCTCTTTTGGCTTCCCCAGGTCCCCTAAGATTAGGGGTCTGGCTAGCTATGGTGGCAAGAGGTAAAAGATGAAGATGATGGAAAAAATCATGTGCACTTAGTGAAGCTGATGGTATAGGAAGCTGAAGAGATTAGAAAAGGCTCTAATACCATGTTGAAAATTAAATTTGAAGGCTTGAGAGAGTGTGCACAAGAGGGAGAGAGAGAGCTCAAGTACAAGACAAGATCTTGTTTAGTTAGTTGCTCAAAGTACAACTAATACACTCTCCTCTAAGTTGAGTGTGTACTTTAGGCTGTTTATATCCCACTGGAGGAGTTAGGGTTAGGGTTTCCCCTATCCTCCAGCCCTTTTACACCTAGCTACCCTTATCCTCTCTAACATAGGGAGAGTTCCTATGCTTACCTTTCAACAACTTTTACCCTACTTGCTAAGAGCTATGAGCTCTTACACCTAGGTCTACTTGATGCATCCTTAGAGTCGAATGTCCACTCCTTGCCATGCACCTGGGAGGAATACGAATTTGTGATGGTAAAAACCCCCATGGTCATAGAGGAATTGATCGCCAATGCCGAGATATCTCAAGACCAAGCCCTTAAACAATAGCTAATCACCTCCTAACCAAGAGCAGAGTCATTGCCACCACAAGCCAAGAACTTCCCAAGCTAGTCGATAATGACTCATCCTTCTTACGCAAGTGGTATGCTCTCCGAGTCCAGTGGGAACAAGAAGGCTACCAAATCATGACCAATGTTGAGCAGCGATGCACCATTAAGACCTCGGAGTATGATCCCACTTACGTAGCTCCTACCACTTTTAGGGTATTGGCTATCACTCATGATCGATCACACATTGGAAGATCATGTCATGAGCCACCCTTACCTAGATCGATTTCTTACTGAAGAAGAGCTACACATTTCTAGCAAGATCAACTCTGGTGATCTTATCACTAATGTCCTCACCTATATCACACGCATAGGCATCAGACCTCACGATATGGACCACCATGCTCAATTGGAATATAATCCACAATTCTATGCCTGGCTTCTGCAAGGTAATGTCCCACCCATGTGCACTTAAATGCCCTTAACCCTTCACTCTCCAATCCTAGGAAGGATTCAAATCATTCCCAGGGGAGGAAGGGGGTAAGGTGAAAAGGAGACAAGAATAAAAAGAAAACTAGAAAAGAAGAAAACAAATGTGCCTTAAACGTCAATCAATGTTTAAATGACAAGACTCAGAATGTGGAAAAAATTATCATGGATATTTTTGAATTGTGTGGGTTGCCTGAAGCGGAAATTTAACTCTATACTTAAGCATTTCACATTCTTAAGAGCTTTCATGTATATTTATATACCTCCTTGTGGAAGTTGACTCAAGAAAACTAATGGTGAGCTATGATATATGACAAGAACCTAAAATGGTAGGGCAAGATAAAGGTGCCAAGCTCCCGTTCACGGAGGAAGAGCAAGCAAAGTACGGCTTGATGATAGAAATGAGGGGTTACATCCAGTTCACGTCCAAGCATACCCTAAACCTAGAAGATGCCATCATGGAGGAGCCATTTGTAAAACAACTTGTGGACCATTGCAGTCTACAGAAGTATGTAGAGAAGGTCGGGCGGCAGGCTATCAATTACAGTAAGTGGCAAAAATTTTTAGGAGATTCCATGCCAAAAGAAACGGTGGCACAATTATGGTAAGAAGAGGAGAAGAAGCCTGCCAAGTAGAGGTGGAGTTGAGCCCTGCGATGGTGGAGAAGGCCCTGGGTTTAGCCATGAGGACTAAGAAACACCCAAGGAGGGATGTGTATAACATGCTGGGAGTGAGCAAGGATGTCATGCACATAGTTGATGGGATAAGCTTGGCAGATATCCCAAACCCTGAAATTCAAATGCAGGCAAAGATGGTTCATGCCCTCTTCCCTAGTCAAAGATACAACGCCTTTATGATTAGAATCAAGGTACCATTGCAGGAAATCATTGCAGCTAGATTCCCAAATGAGGTGGAGTGGAACACCTTCCTGTGCAAGACCATCAAAAACTCGACAAAATCCTTGGCCACATGCACAACAGTAGAGCAGGTGGGGAGTCCCCAACGTCCACAACACGGTCAACTAGGAAAAAGTCCTCCTCCAAGGCATCCACCATCAGGTTCGATGGAGTGCTAATGGCCATCATCAAGAGGCCTCGAAGGACGCTGAAGGAGGTGAAAAGGAAGTAGGGGAGACCCGTGTGACTGATTTCCACACCCCGAGCAGGAGAAGTCTAGTGAGAGGACTATAAGTGATAGGGAAGGGCAAGAGACACAGTTTGAGAGAGCCCAAAGCACCAAAGAAGAAAACCCCATCAAAGCCATAGAAGGAAACAAAAGAAAGAATGACCAAGGAGGAATGAGCCGAGCTGAAGAGGGCCCAAAGAGAATCCAAGAGGGCTGAAGAGTAGAGAAGGGAGAAGGAAGTAGCTAAGCTAAAGAGAGTGGAAGAGAAGTCGAGAAGGGATGAAGAAGGGAGAAAAAGAAAATCAAAGGAATAGGCAAAAGAGTTGAGGAGAAAGGAAGATGAAGACATGGCCAAGGCCATGCACAGGTAAGTCGAGGAGACTTTTGGTGTAGAAGAGCTAGCCACCATGAGCCCCCAGAAGGAAGGAGAGCCAAGCAGTAGTGCCAAGGCCTCAGAGGGTGAAGCAATTCATGATAGTGTTAGGCAAGGGGGCAAGGCCCCAATGCACCCCCTTCCATCAATCTTCACATCGCATGCCACGACCACCTTGACTACCCAAGACATCGCAGAGCTGCCATGGACACTAGCAAGTTAATGTTCATGATGCAAATTTTGGTAACAAAGATGTAGGAGATAGCTTCAAATTTGGGAGCAGGAGTCCCCACTGTAGGAGCTAAAAGACTGGCCTCCGAGCCGACTCCAAGTCGAGATAAGATCCCAAGAGACAAAAGCTAGAGGCCTCTACAACTACAATACTTCTGATGACACTCACGACCACAATATATGATGAGTACATCAAAGAAATTCTAGCACAGCTAGCAAAGGCCAAGGAAGAGAAGAGAGCGGTAGTAGTTGAGCTAGAGACTGAAAGAGAAGCCTTAGCACACACTCAAGTTGCAAGCAATCCGCCAGGCAGCAAAGCATCAACAACGAGAAAGCGGAAGCTAAAAGAGCAGCTTGAAGCTAAGGGATGAGAAGAAGGAAAGTGGGAAGCAAGGCTAGCTAAGGAGAAATAGAACCTCGTAAGGATGCAACAACATATCAATGAGATGGCAAAGCTATATGAAGAGTTGCAGGAGATATGAAAAACATCCTGGATGCCATGTAGGAAATAGAGGCAGCAAAAGAAGAGAGGGCACGAAGATATCAAGAAGAAATAGAAAACTTGAAGAAGAGGACTGCCCTAGCATTGGAGGAACAGGAGGGACTAGAAAGGGAAATCAAATGCTTGAAGAAAGAGAAAGAAGAAGCCATTGAAGAAGCAACCCAAGGGCTGCAAGAAGAGCTAGAGAACCTAGAGTGGGAGGTGGAAGAGATAAAAACCATGGCTGAATCTGAAAGATAGCGGCATGAAGGAAGGCAAGAAGCCCATGCACAAAAGAACGAAGATCTGTCTAAAAGGCTGTTAGAAACTTCGATACAACTCTCCATGGTGCAACAAGCCCAGAAGATAGCCATGAACTGTTGGAACAAGGAAAAAACACACATGTTGGAAGTATAAAATGAACAACAACAAGTGGTAATGACGTTGTCTCAAAGCATGGATAAGGGCAAGGAGAAATTGGAAGAGAGAGCCAAACAATGGGAAGAGCACAACTTCGAAGGGTGCAAGGACGGGTGCTTGGCCATAGCAGAATGCGAGCAAGTGTTGGTTGGCAGAGGCTAGAACCGAAGCCGCAGAAGCAAGTTCAAATGCACAACGGCAAGCCTTCTTAAGCACAGTGCTCCATGTAACGCAAGTGGACGGTGAGGATTCTGTGGAGAGGATGAGAAGGAAGTTAGAGATGACCGCCAGAGCCCTGAAGTACACCCTACAAGAGCGTGCTCTTCCAACCAGCACTAGCTTAATGAGAAAAGAACAATGCCAATATTTAAGGCAAGCCGACCTCTCCACCGATGAGCTGAAGGAGCTAGGTTTTGTAGAGCAAGAGTAGTCGCATCCACCTCTAGCTCCAATCCCACAAGAGCAACCGCTAGAGAAAGGGCCTGACTTTGAGCAGGAGCTAGAAGAAGAGCAACAAGCCCGAGAGCTTAGCCTATCACTACCAGATATGCCTTAGGAAGATCCAAAAGGCATCCAAGTACCCGAGCGCATCATTGTAGCTAAGAGAAGAAGACCGAAATTAATGGATCAAGCACAGTATAGAGCTAGAGCACAACCCCAACAATTTCCCAAAGAGCCTGTGCCACACGCAAGGATTTTTATCCTGTCAACTCTCCCCAAAAACTAAGTATTTGGGAGCAAGGAGAACTCCAAACCCAGCCCTTTGAGCTATCATTCCTCTATCCATGGGCCCTTGACCGATTCCTACCAATGGAAGTAGTGGACAGCATAATTCAAATGGCCAATAACTTGGCAAATCAATGGGTCGAGGAGCAGAGCATAGTTATCACTCAATGGAGGCGTGAGGTCCCTGACTACTAGTGGCAGGACAAGGTGTACCAAATTTCCAAGATGGTCCAAGACTACAAAGCATAGCCCAAGTGGCAAAGAAGCATCTGGGATACAAACCTTGATGCATGGATGGTTTTGTAGCGCACTTCCTAAAGAAAGGAATGATCCTATCTACATGCCCTACCCTCCCAAACACGGAGTGGATTACAATAGGGAGGAGCATGGTAGGTATAATTTTTCCGATTTCTACAATGCCAATGAAGAGAATCCCGAGGAGTGCCTAACCTTCAAGGTAGGATACATCTGTGCATCAATCACGCGATTTCTTGAGGATTTCTCATCCTGTCCAGACCCTGCTTTCATCACAACTTGTAATTATCTTAGGGCTATTAGGTTTCTACTAAAGCAAAAGCCAACCGCCCGAGGAGGCCCACCTCCCTCCACTCTTTTTTTATCTCAACCTAGGAATAGATAGTTGTGCCATGGCCCCCGACTAATCATGAGGGCTACATTGTTACCCTCTTTTTGTATGAAGGTACTTCAAGACATGAACAATAGCCGGTTTACGAGGTGTGGACACCCCTTTTTTTCAACCACACCTCTAAACATCAAGGCTAATCTCAAGAGCTACATGCAAAGCCATGCCTTTTTTAGCAAATCCCTTAACCCACCCCGTAATGCATCATCAAAAGTGGACCCATGTACAACCTAAGAGCACCCATGTATCTATGATGGCGATTGTGTTTATCTATTAAAAAAAATGAGGAACAAAAAAAGAAAAATGAACTTTTTTTAAAAAAAAGAAAAGAAAAATAGAAAGAAAAAGAAAGAAAAGGAAAATACTAAGTCCTTGAAATCATTCCAATGCCACAATCACTACACCTAGAATTTTTTACCTAGCCCCATCCCCCACTTCACGCTTAGGGCACCCAAAGGGCAAGACTTCCAGACATGTCTCCCTAAGCCATGCACTGCACCTACAATGACGCATACCGCAAGCTTTCCAGACCCAACTCCTAGTTCCACTGGCACCTACACCATGCACTACACAAAGAGGTACTACACGGAGAGGTAGATACACCCCTTAGGAAGTACACAACTGTCTTGTAGAGGTTAAGATCGCATCAAATCGACCTTGAAGGGCACGAGGAGGGATCCTCCAACACCATCTTCAATTTCAAGGATAGATCCATCCATCTGCCACTCTCTAAGAAGGATCTGTCCAACACCATCTTCAATTTCAAGGACAGATCCATCCATCCGGTATTCTCCAAGAAGGATCCGTCCAACACCATCTTCAATTTCAAGGATAAATCTGTCCATCTGCCATTCTCCAAGAAGGATTCGTCCAACACTATCTTCAATTTCAAAGGATAGATCCACCTGCCGTCAGCATCAGGAATGGACCTGCCTCAACACCATCTTCAATTTCAAAGGGCAGATCCATCCAACACCATCCTCAGCAAGGGCTTGTATACAAACTCAAAAAGCCATTTGGCTACACCACCCCACCTTCCTGCTACTACCCACCATAGCCATGAGACTGGCACTTGGCTAGGAGGGGGATAATGTTAACCTTAGCACAAGAAAAAGCAAAAAAAGTGGAAAAGTGCAAGTCGGGAGCTGAAAGAGACATCCCAGAAGGAAATCGGACCTGGAAGAGCCCAAAAGTGCTGGCATGGCCACAAGTCCAAGGTGCATCCACCAAGCCTAAAAAGTGTTAAAAAGAGAAAACGCACCTTTCAATGTAAAGGTGCAGCCAAAATCCTTGTGAAAGAGTGCCAAGCTCCCTCCTGTGCAAATTGTAAGGGTAGACGGGCAGTAGAAAGGAAGCTAGGAAGATAGGAGGACAATAAGAAAGAGGGCCTAGGCCACGGTCGGCCATGTAAAAAGGGGATGACCACCCAAAGGGATTAGAGTTTTGCATATAAACTCAAAAAGTGAATGAAAGGCTCATTCTTTGGTGTGTGGCAAAATCTCTTCTTCTTCTTCTCTCCTTCTTGCTTGTGCTTGAGTGAGGGAGAGAGGAAGTATGAGAGTGTGAAGGAGTGAATGTGAGGGATCTTGAAGAAGAAGCTCTCCATCATCTCCTCTCTTCTTCTTCTCTTCTCTTCTCTTCTCTTCTCTCGTACATCTATGGAGGATGGAACTTGAAGGAGATGGATTGAGGTTGCTCAAGCTCGCATCACAAATCTTGGAGCTACCAATGTGCATGAGGGAGGAGGGTACTCAATTGGGCATCGAGGTAAGCATGTCGACTATGTGAGAGGCAGCCATTAATGCTCGGCTTGAAACACTTGAAAGAATAAGCGATCCGTGGGTCTTGGTGGTCGATGAGCGTGAGCTCCCATCAATGATACAACACATCCATTATTCACATTGGAACTGTTCCCTTGAGTGTGTAGGACTGTAAAACAAAGTGCTTGGTTGATGTGCTACATGTATTGAACATAACTAGGAACC
This sequence comes from Lygodium microphyllum, assembly GCF_053477565.2. NCBI lineage: Eukaryota > Viridiplantae > Streptophyta > Polypodiopsida > Schizaeales > Lygodiaceae > Lygodium > Lygodium microphyllum. The sequence continues at coordinate 29,225,043 of NC_141135.1, forward strand.
CTGTTTTTATTTATTACAATTGGTGGTGGAACAAGGATTAGAGGTTCAATTCAGATGTGATGGTTGTTATATAGAGGATGCTAGAAATGATTACAAGTTGATTGCAAAAGGTAAGCATGCTAGCAAATTGTTTACTCTTGATGTATGTCTTGAAATGGATGCTGTTATGTTTGCATAAGGTTCAAGATTTGTGGCTTTGCTCACATTGACATTCATCATGAGTGGATTGGCAATGTAAATGTGCAGTGTCTAGGAAATATGCAATCAAAACAGAATGTGGATGCTTATCAAAGTTTAGAGCTGATGGGATGAATAAGTTTATGTGTAGCATGTCAATTCAAAAAGCAATCAATGCATGCATTTCCACATGAAAATCATGTATGCAAGTGAGTTGATAAATTATGATGTGTGGTGTCCTACAAAGACTATAACTATGAGTGGCTACAAGTATTATGTCTCTTTTATTTATGATCATACTCAAAAAGTATGCATCTACTTTATGCATGAGAAAATTGAGGTGTTCACTCACTTGGGACTCACTTTAAAAGCTTTAAGGCTTTGGTTGAGAAGCAGTCATGATTACATATTAAATACTTAAGGTTGGATGGAAGGGGAGAGTACTCCAATGAGTTTTCTAATTTTCTATAGAAAAACTATATTCAAAGGCAATTTACATGTAGGCACACTTCATAGCAAAATGGAGTTGTTGAGCAGAAAAATAGGTATATTGCAAAGGTGGCTCAAGCACTAATGCAATACACCAACAATACTATTAGGCCAATGGCATCATGGCAAGACATTTGAAAAAGGCAAGAACATCATGTATGTGTATGTCTATTTTATAAGTACAAATTTTATATAAAAGCTATATGCTTCATAGGGGTATGTAGCCCCTACAACTAGAATTAGCTTTAGCTTAGAACTTGATAGTAGAGAAACCCACATGCTTTGTATGTAAATGTGTGCGTGTGTGTGTGTGTGCGTGTGCGTGTGCGTGTGCGTGTGCGTGTGCGTGTGCGTGTGCGTGTGTGTGTGTGTGTGTGTGTGTGTGTGTGGAACTTGATAAGAGAGAAGCTCAAGATTTGAAAAATAGGTCACTCTCTTCAATGCTCACTATTAGCACTCCTAGTGTGCAGATTAGTGGCCATTATAGTGTGTGAAAGCCTACATGTTATAAAACCTTAGTATACTTGTACAAAGGTGCTTAAATCATTGTATTCTACTAAATCTATAAACTAGCCAATTCATATAGCTATAAATATGAGCAAATTTAGTGTCTCAATATTTCTTAAGAAAACCACATTTACTAACCTTTTTTGATAATTTTAAATGACATCCTCTTACTAGGCCATATTTTAAATATCCATTGATAAGATAGCAAAGAGCAAGGCAATAATTTGGAGTCCTAGTAAGTGACATTGTAGCACATCCTAATATACAAGGTACATATGTACGACCATTAGGCATCTAACCAACTGTTTAAATTTCTTGCCATGGATAAACAAGGTAGCCAATTAATCTATGATAATGGATGAGAAAGATTTGAATTGACTAGATAAGGTTCTGGATCTCATCATTTTAGAGAAGTCTAGGGAGTGATGCATGTGTAAATACATTGGCTAGCTTAGAGAGAGGGTGTCCATATAAAGATCATAATCACCATACCAAGGTCAATAATTCTCATGTCTTATTGGATTATGGCAATAACTAGCCTACATGGTATGCAAATACATGTTGTAATTGCACCAACAAGCACCCAACCATAGTCAACTTTACTTGTATGAGAGGATGATTGGAGCAAGACCAGCCCATTGAAAGATCAAACCATGGTTACTCCTTGAAGGATCACATCAATGTACCAGATCATGCTTATGCAACATCTTCTAAAAAAAAATAGAGACATTCATGATATATCATTGCAACATTATTATATGTCAAGAATAGCCGAAATACGGTTAGCAACATGTCAACCATGAGTCATGTTCTCTAGTATGTAACTCTCTCTTTGTTGGTTGAACTATTGTTTGATACTCATGCTAACACATATAGGACCATCATGATTGGGCCAGTTTTGTCCAAACTTTATGGCACGGTGATGGAGGAGGAGCTCAGCATGCTAGCAGAGAGAGAGTGCATGCGCACACCCGGACAGGCAGGGTTCAAACGGGCATTTTCTACCATAGACCACATCTTCACTCTCCGTTGTCTGATCGACCAGACACGAGTGAAGAAACAGAGATTGTACTGTTGCTTTGTGGATTTCCGCAAAGCCTTTGACATGGTTCCGAGAGAGAGGCTTTTCAGACGCCTACTTGATCTGGGGGTGGATGATGACATGATGTGGGGTATTTATGCACTATATGAGCGGGTTACTGGCAGAGTCAGATGTCCCGGACACACAGGCCTTGCCGATTATGTATGGACATTGATGGAGAGACCTCAAGTGATCATGATATCTAGATTGATTCGCAGCAAGGCCTCAGTCCCACATGACATTGTGCGAGCAGAGCTTGCCACACCGCCCATGCTAGTCGAGGCATTATTTCAGACAGTCTACTTCCTACACAGATTTCAGGATATGGACAGAGATCGCATTGCATATAGAGCATATATGGCATCTCAGGAGATGGATCGAGCGGGGGATACCACATCATGGTATGCACAGACTAGAGCTTGGTTTGACAGACATGGGCTGGACATTGATAGAATCTCACCTCTTCTATATGATACTCAAGCTCCCACTTATACCCTCTCTCTCTCTGAGAGGAACAGAGTCATCAGACAGGAGATATGGCATATTTATATACAGAGGACATGGGTCAGCCCTGCACAGCCACTGCCATCGAAGATGGCACATTATTATACACAGTTCTTGAGCATATCAGAGCAGGGATTCATAGAGATTCCGAGATATATGCAGATCTATATGCCACATCGATTGAGAGTTCTTATTGGACAGCTCAGGGTATCATCACATCAGCTTATGATTGAGAGTGGCAGAGCCAGTGGCATCCCACGGGAGGAGAGGATATGCCCCCTTTGCAGATCAGAGGTGGAGAGTGAGGAGCATTTTGTTCTCAGATGCCCGGCATACTCAGAGTTGAGATCTAGATACACATTGAGCAGCTCACTTCAGGGATGTATGACTGATATGGATCAGAGATCATTTGGCCGTTTTCTGGGAGAGGCATGGCACATCAGAGAGCAGAGCACACAGCGGGTCCCAGTCAGAGAGGGGCCCACCCAGACGACTATTACACAGTTCTTTCAGACAGACAAAGTGAGAGCTACTATACCAGCCTCCAGCCAGACCTCCGGGCTCACACTACAGCAGGCTGAGGACCAGCGTACCCAACGCCGCACGAGGATTCGGGGGTTTCGAACCCCACAGCCACACCGACAGGAGATCCGGAGGATTCTTGATCTACATCGACAGCAGACTGAGATCCGATGACACTCGACACATTGGATCTCAGATCTCCAGTTTGCTCTTTCTCCACCGCCGATGTACCACATCCTGCATCCAGGAGGGATCACCTGCTATTAGCGACTTCGACAACTGCTACTACATCCCAGGATAGTATATCTCCCTGCATCTGTTACATATACACATCGCACCACTTTATCACAGCCGACAGTTGTTCCCCTATCACAGCCGACATTTGTTCCCCTTTTGTAGCCATTATCTGGAGTACCAGAGCTACATACGCACATACACATATACGACACTTATCACACTCACAGCACCGTATTTTCAGTTTCCAGTTTTTAGCTTTTCATTCAGCACTTTTATTTTGGATAGCTGGACCTCATCAGTTGTATCACAGTTTGTCTCATAGGCCAGTTTTGGTCTTTAGAAGACGTTAATATAACTTCTACTTCTTCTTCTTCTTCTTCTTCTTCTTCTTCTCTCTCTCTCTCTCTCTCTCTCTCTCTCTCTCTCTCTCTCTTTCAGTTTCCAGTTTTTAGCTTTTCATTCAGCACTTTTATTTTGGATAGCTGGACCTCATCAGTTGTATCACAGTTTGTCTCATAGGCCAGTTTTGGTCTTTAGAAGACGTTAATATAACTTCTACTTCTTCTTCTTCTTCTTCTTCTTCTTCTTCTTCTTCTTCTTCTTCTTCTTCTTCTTCTTCTCTCTCTCTCTCTCTCTCTCTCTCTCTCTCTCTCTCTCTCTCTCTCTCTCTCTCTCTCTCTCTCTCTCTCTCTCTCTCTCTCTCTCTCTCTCTCTCTCTCTCTCTCTCTCTCTCTCTCTCTCTCTCTCTCTCTCTCTCTCTCTCTCTCTCTCTCTCTCCAAGGGTTCATCATTTTGCATGTCTCTCTTCTTCTCTGGCTAATGCCTACCTTCGTCTATCTCTCTTCCTATGTTGCTCCCTGATGTAGACATGCTCCACAGCTGCAGCCCACCAACCCTACTACCAACTTGATGTTCTTGTCCTGTTGACGACGTCGACCTGCACTGCGATTATTGTCAAGGATCATCAAGACATCTACCGTCCATGTGCTACCGTTCCCCCCACCGATCACCTACTAGCAACCAACTTGCTGCATCCACCCCTGCTGATGAGCTGCCATGCATACACCAGTCACTGTCCACCAACCTGCTACCATCCAGCCTACTGAGATGACTGGCTGGCAACCTACCACCATCCCCCTACTAACGACCTACTACTGGTAACCCCTACCATCAAGGTATCCCCAGAATCCATGATTGTCATTGTAATGGAATACCTTAGGCCTTGCATGCTAGCTTTGACTCATGGGAGTATATGATTTTTAGATTGCTTGTTGCTAGGCTAGCCTATTGAGTTCAATCAGCGGTATATCTTGTTTGATGCTTTGATGAACTCACTCCAAATAATGTTCACTTGAAGGTATAATGCATACTTTGTTTTACTTAGTTGTATATTAGTTAGCTCTTGGTTGGCATCCATGTATAGATTACCGAAAATTATGTTAAGAGGATGGCATAGTGAATGCTTGTGGTCCAAAGTTGGTTCTTTCTTCACATCTTGGATGTGCTGCATGGAGAAATTGTGCAGATGGTTTATGCTTTGGTCTATGCACACCAATTTGTCTTTGTCGGTCACCTATACTCTTGATTTGTCAAGACTTACAAGTTTCATACATGCCAAGGGCGCAATTGATTCCTTTCTTGATTATGATTGTATGAGTAGCAAATGGTACTAGAGAAAAATCCCAAGCAATAGTAGTAAAATTGTACATTTGATCTACATGGTTGACCTATTGATGTGATTGATTTGGCACTTGACATTTTTTATAATTTTCATCATTTTTTCCCCAATAAAGAATCCTAATTATATTTTTTGTTTAGATAAAGGCTTGCTTAATGAAGCTGTTGATCCAAAGCACAACAAGGTAGGGACCAAGAATAACCTGGATTGTGCATATTCCCCCAAAATAACTTTTGGTAGATGGCACTTTATGCCACAAAATTTAAACCGTACATGAAAGCATAATACCCTTGCCTTCCAAAAATGGTCAATAGCAATGGCATCATGCCTCCATGTGAGAACCTTCTTATGGGGAGTATTGATTCTAAAATCCACAAGCTTGAAGATTGGAAGTTGGAGTAGAACCCATGTATCACAAATCATCCTTATTGTTGCATTCTATCTCCTCACAATCATGCCTATTAGAATCATTGAAAGGTGCAATAGTAAAGTTAATCCATAAACTTGTATGCTCACCAAGGATATATCAAAATTAAGGCAATAATCTATCTTACATGCGGGATTAAAGCGGTGTAAAGTAATCTTAGAATCTCACATCAAGTGGTGTAAAGTAATCATAGAAACATAGCTATGTTCTATCACCATAAAGGGTGCAAAAACGATAGAATGTCACCACATAAAGGAAAAAATGATACATAAAGGAAATAGCTTTTAGCTTTTAGCTTAAGAATGATGGAAACCATGTTCTATAATAGTATGAAAGAGAAAAAATGATATGCAAAAGAAAAAGTGTCACTCGACGTTTTCACTAAGCATTGTGTTTAGGTCACATGACTATATGACTTACCGATGGGCACACTTTGCTTGGTGTGGACACATTTTTACCTTATGCCTACGCACAACATGGTGCCTGGGTTCCATGCTTATCCATAATATGGTGTCTAGATTAATGTGTATAACGGTATAGCTTGAAAAGAATCTTAATCATGCTTCTTTGAATTTAAGATCACATATTATGACTTATATGTAGTATCTATAACTCGAAAGTTTATAAATATAATTTTCTAGTAGTATTATTGAAAAGAATAAATCTTAAGTATTGTTTTGTGTATCTTTCTATAGAAATAGGTAGATTGAAGAAACAAAAATTTTGTGATATCTAAAAGAGAGATATTATTGCATTCTTTAGCAATCCAATAAATATAAAATTTTGTGATATCTATAATTAGAATGTTATTCCCAAATCATAAACATAAAAAATGAATTAAATATGTTTATTCCAAAAAATAAAGCAAATAATGAGCTTGAACCACAATGTCAAATAGTAGGAGACCAACAAATTTTTACCCTTAGTAGTGTAAGCACGACTTATGTTATCTTTACAAAATGCTTAATGTCAACCTATTAAAATGAATCAAAGATTGTCAGGCACACAAAAGAAAAACAATAAAAAGATTTGGAGCCTTACAAATTGTACATTTTAGCTAGATTGGGTGACTAAATTTTCATTTAATGAGCTAGTTATACCAACAAATAGTACTACTCCAAAGAAATCTTGATATATCATTAACTTGTGGAAAAAAAGTGGTTGCACACTTCAACTCAAACTTGACATTATAGAGAAGCATGCAAGAAAAGTTTATGAAAAAGCCATTGTTGAGGAAAAGAAGTCAAGTGAGATGGAAACCTCCAAGGGTTCACTACATATATATCCTCTATATAATGTGTGTTCAATGACCTATTTATAAATATCCTAATCTGTGAATTTTTCTTGAATAAAACACAACCCCTTCTTATTCAATCTATAAGTAACCCCTTTATATGATACCCTTTTGTATGTAAAAACTATACGGATTGAAAACGAGAAGGCACATACGGCATATTCATTCTAAATGGTTGATTTCTTGTACCGCCATTTTCAATCTTTAACAAAGAACTTAGAGAGAAAATATAAACTTTCACCTCTAAAGAGAAACTGAAGATTTCTTGTAGAATGTCCTCAATAAGGACCTAACCAAATTAGAAGTGGACAAGAACACTTTTTACACACACTAGTAGGGATAATGATAGTGATGATATAGGAAGAGGAATAGAATAGAATGTGTAGTGCATTATGAAGTAAATATTTCAATGCATTAATATTTAGGGGTACAACTAGTGAATCTTGACCCAAAATGATGGGTAAGTAGAGGGGGGTATAATGGAGAGATGGACAATATAAGAAGATGAGAGTAAGGGTCGAAGAGGGTGAGGATATGATGAAGTGGGGGCAAGGAGGGTGATGGACTTGGGAGATGGGTGGGGAAGTGAGGGAGAAGGAGATGATATATATGATGAAGTGGGGAAGAAGGATGGTGGAGTGAAAAGAGATGGGGAAATAGTGAAGGAGAGGAAGAAAATAGAGGTAGTAAAAATAGTGAGAGTGGAGTATGTATGTCCCTCTCCTTGAAGGCTCAAAGTGATTCCTTTTTATAAAAACTTGGTTTGATTACATTATTTACTAATCCCAATTAATCAAATGTAATCTTGAATTATTAGAGCCACAAATTGGATGATGCACCAGGTGATGTAAGGCAGTGTACATGGAGTCTTCCTTCATAATGCATTTTGTTGTCTTATGTGCATAAGTCTTCAAAGTCAAGCTTTCTAGAGAAACTAATAAGAAAATAGAAGGTAAACCACAAAGATTGAAAAATGTGAGGGAGAGTTGTGCATATGCATTACTAGTATAATGTGAGAATTTACAATATGGGATGGCTAATTTTACAAAGTTTGAGTAGAGATAATGTAAAAAGGTATATACACTTCTTACAATATGTTCTCTTCCTCCAAAAGGAAAAGGAGCTTACTGTAAAGAGAGCCACTGCACACTACAGGTGGCAGACACCCGTCACCATCACTTTATTCTTTATTCTTTTAGTGGCAGTTTGAATAAAGGAAGGCCCGATCACACATTGTGACTGTTGGAGTTCCCATTTGGTCTCTCTCTCTTTCTTGCTCTTACTCTCCCACCATAGCTCTTCCAAGCAAACTTCGATCCTTCTCACCTTTCATTTCTTAGATGATATCTTTGTGTCTCAAAAAATGGAAATTGCCATGGATACAACTCCTCAATCCTATGGAAGACATTGTCCAAATTTAGTCCTAAAGAGTACATTAGTACAATTTTAAAAACTCTTGCATAAAACATGATGCATGTTTATGTTGTTAACTAAATCAAGTTGGCAAGATATTTGCTCTATGGCCAAGAAATTACATCTAGGATAGAGCTTGGCCTTAGGGCCACCATCTCTTGGATTGAACTTGGCATTTTCTCTAGGTCAAATATGTTCTCTCAAGGATTGAGGTTGGCCTTGTGGAATCCGTATAGGGACCCTTAGGGCCAAGCATGTCCTATCTCTATTTGAGCTCGGCCATAGTGCTAAGCATTTGATCTCAATATTTTGAGCTTATGCAATGCCTTCAATAGGATTTAGCTTGAGCTAAACATGTCATTTCTAGGAAAAATCCAAAATCCTAAAAGATGGTGCTTTGAGGATCGAGCCTCTATTTATTTTTAATAAGTAAACAAAGAAGTTTAGGAATTGAAGCATGGATATTTATCCCATAAAATATACTTCACATCTTACAAGTTTCCGTTCTTTGGACTCTAGGAAGTCTCCAAAATAAATTTTTGAATGTTTTGGATGTTTTGACAAAACTTCATATAACATGAACAAGTTTTAATCAATCAACTTTATGTTGGGTGTCATTTTGTGGACAAATTTTAACTAGAATACAACTAAAATTTGAAGAAAGTATGTATCAAATATTTTTAGTAATATTTATCTGGACAAGCATTTCCAAAGTAGAAATTTTATAGTTCAATTGATTTCACATCTATTTTAAAAGTCAAAAGTGAAACAAGATAAGTCACAATCTTATAAAAATCAATACGGTATCTAATTGAGAATCATAGAGTATAAACAGAAGAGAAGAGAAATTATGTATTATGTATGACAAAGTTACAACAAGTAGCATCCAACAATGCATTCAAAATATGCACTCCAATGAGAAGCTCAATCCACCCGACCACCAAGATGATAGCATGTCTCAATTAATTGTTCTTTGAACAACATCATACACCTAAAAATATGCTTTTTTTAAAGGATACATTTTACCAAGATAAAAATGGATGCAATCCTCCAAAACTCGCACGCCCATGCAAAACTTGCCAACAAGAATAACAAAAGAAAGGCAAAAGCAACACAACAATGTAAGTGTTGAAAAATATTATTTTACTTTTGCAAAGGCTCATATCTTCAAAATGGTGAGAAATTTGACCAAGCCTATAAGACTACAAAATGTTTCCATAATTTCCCTCTGCATGAAACAAAACTTTGACCAAATTCCATTTCATTTAGCCATGATTTAAGCTTAAAGATAAGACATGTTCTTGTGCTAGAAAAAATTTTACCAAGTCATTTCCCAAACGAACAAATCCAATCATTGTGTGCAACCACTCACTATGAGGGGTGCCATTACCAAAATGTGTTCACACTCTCAAAACAACTTGAACGTTACTTCTAAAAACTATTTACACATGTTTTAAAAAAGTTTAGTATTGCTTTATTGGGGCATATCACATTGTCCCCTTCTCCTAAAAACTTTATCCTCAAAGTTGAAAAGAAATATATCCTTTTTTCAAAACATCTAAATGTACCCAAGATGCATCTTTTATGGGATATGTATCCCACTTTACCAAAACTTCTACAATATATCTACCCTTATTAAGATGCTTGACCTTGCAATCTAATTCTAACTCTAGTTCTACTTTCAATGTCTTATCCTCTTGAAGTCTAAATTTGTCTTACAAAACATGATCAAAGTTACCAATATATTTCCTCAATAAGCACACACACACACACACACACACACACACACACACACACACACACACATATGAGAGAGCGCAATTTAATGCATATGCAAGTAAGCCAATCTTTCTTAGTATTTTGAAGGATCTACAAAACATGGAGACAATCTTTCATTTTTTCTAAGAAACAAGTTAATTCATCAAGATTCAACTCTAAAGAAAACCATGTTACTTTCATCAAACTCTAATACTCTCTTACTCTTATTATAATACCTCTTTTATCTTTGTTGTAGTGTCTTAATGTATTGTTTGATTTTTCTTAATTTCTCATCCATTTTTTAAGCATTTGTTTTGAAATCCCTACTCTATTTAAAGCATTGAAAGGATGAATAAGAGATACACAATTATAACCATACATTGCTTCAAACAGAGCTATTTTAATTGACACATATTATGAACTATTATATACAATTTTAATTAATAATAGATATTTAGTCCAATTATTTTGCTTTTGATTTGCATACATCCTAAGCATGTCCTTAAGAACTCTGTTCACCCTCTTTGTCTCTGTATCAATGTGTAGATGGAATATAGCATTCATTCTAAGTCATGTTCTTATGGTCTTAAATGTGGCTTGATGTAAATTTTCAACCTCTATCAAAAATAATACCTTTTGGCATACCATGAAAGCTAAATAGTTTCCTTATAAACAATTCAAAATGTGTAGCATTAGTCTTTTTCATTGAAAAGAAATGAATTGTTTTCATAAGTCTATCAACTACCACAAACATAGTATCATAGCCTCCTCTAGCAAACATGCAACTTTGTTATAAAATCCATAGATATGGATTTCTACTTTTGGCTGGCTATGTCCAATGATTATATTTAACAAAGCATGCATTTTTGTTTTTGACATTCTTTAAGACGTTCTTTCTTAGATTTTGAGACAATAGGGATACATAAATGATTCAAGTAATAAAGACCACTTAAGCATGTGAAATTTCCCATCATACATTTCTCCTAATTTGTTACTTAAGAAGGACAAGATCTTAGAATACATTAGTTTATCATGCACTTCAAGACATATATCATTAATTAAGTCAATTTGTATAACATATAAATTGTTGCATGTAGATCTACAACTCAAGGTGTCAGCAACCTTTCTTTCCTTCTAAACCGATGCTTGATATCAAATTCATACTCACATAACAACTATACGTCTCTTTTGTCAATTATTCAACAATGGGTAAGTAAAGATATTTTTAGACTTTGATGATCAATTTAGGTCACATTTCACTCCAAGTAGCAAACGTCTCCAATGTTTTAGGGCATGAACTACAGTGACAAGTTATGGATCATGTATATGAGAGTTTAACTCATGCATTCTTAGTTATCATGGCTCATAAGCCACTACTCTCCCCTCTTGTGTCGATATACATCCCAATTGCTCATCTCCATTGGCATCACAAGATAAGACAAAAGGTTTTCCCATCTCAAGAGTTCCAAAGTACAGTTCTCGACCACCACCTATTTTAATGTATTAGAGGCTTTCTCACATGTATCTATCCAAAGAAAAGCTTTAGTTTTCTTAGTTAGTTCAATCAATGCACTTGCTTAGAGAGTTCTTCCTATACAAACAATTTTTATCATTTTCAAAGAACCACTTACTCCATTTAGCATAAAGTTTATGCTCTCTCAAAGTCTGAAGAGTTTTTCTTGGATGTACCTTATGTTCTAGATGACCATTAGGGTACAAAAAGATATCGTCCAAGAATGCAAGGATGAATTCATTAAGATATAACTGAAAGTTATTTATCAAATGCATGAAAGTGGCCAATACATTGGTTAAGCCAAAGGCTAGAACACTAAATTCATAATGTTAATATCTACGTCTGAAAAGAAATCATGGTCTCCATTTCAATCTTTTGAGCTTGCAACAAATTAATCATCATCTTGTTCGGACATTCGAAAGTGCAATGTTCTTGCTCCTCACAACGATAGCACAATCCCAATCTTCTTGCTCTTGCAAGGAATTCTAGGCCTTGTTACCATTGAAAAATGCCTTTTCTTCTAATTATGGTTGTTATTGGAGACATTCTAATTCTGCACATGTTTTTTGAGAACCCTCTATTGGTCCTCTCTGGATATTACTATGGTGTCTATTGGTACTTTGACTATGGCTTGGCTTAGCCTTTGATACAATAGGATAAAAGCTTTGTGGGTGATGATCAATGGAAATAACCTGAGGATTAGAAGAAGCTACATTCTTCTCCCTATGTGTTTGCAACTTTGCATAGTCCTCTACTTTGCTATAGCGTCAAGGAAATCAATACATCCGAATCCCTTCACTTGAATACTTTAGATCATCCTTTAATTCTTCAATAAACTTACTTTCAAATATAATTGTAGAAACTTCTCTTGATAATCATCAACAAACTAATCATGTTTATACTCTTCGTATTGTTTGAATGAGGAAAACAATACCTCTTTTTAGTCTCCGTACGAAACTCACATTGTTTTTTAATTTAAAAAGAATATGAATTATGTATTATATATGCCAATTACAAGAACAACATAGCACATTCAACGCATGCACTCCAATGAGGAGGTCGATCCACCTGACCAACCCTGAGCTATATTCACATACATGCTAAAGAATTTTAATCACATTCACAATCTCGCTCTCAACCTCACAATCTCATTCTCATTTACAATCTCAATCTCTAATTTCACAAAAGAATATGATGCCATGTCTTGATCAATTGTTTTCTAAACAACTTCATGCACTTGGCAAGAAGCTTTTTTTCAAGCACGTTTTTTTCTAAGAAAAGAATCAATGTAATCCTCCAAGATTGGCACCCCCGTACAAAACACACCAACAATAACAAAAGAAAGGAAAAAGCAACAAGACAACACATTTTATTTTTTCTTTTTTTTTAGTGCTGAAAAAAAATAACATTTTTCATTTTCAAAGAATCATAACTTCCAAACAATAAGGAATTTGATTGAGCCAATGAGGACAAAATATTTCCCTCAATGCTCTCTTCAAACTTGGTATGCCTACCTTCAATCAAATTTCACTTCATTTAGCTACAAATTTAAGCTTGAAGATCTAACATATTCTTATGTTACAAAAGTTTTGACCAATTTTATACACACTTTGTGACATGTGCTAATAAAGCCATAATGAAGTTTTTTGTAACGTGTGTCAATAGCGTTCACAATTGACTTTCACATCATTTTGAGAGGACTTTTTGTGATATGTGCTAATTTAGCCATAATGAAGTTTTTTGTGGTGTGTGTCAATAGCGTTCACAATTGACTTTTACATCATTTTGAGAGGACATTTTGGTAATGATATATTGATTATACACTTAAAATACTCCCAAATCTATGTGTAAAGAAACACAAGTTCAAAAACACAATTTATATGGAGAACTTGACATCGCATGTTTAAATGAAAAGTCAAATAGGTGTAGGTTTCAAGATAACTACTACATTCATGATAAAGCACAATGATCAACATTAGTTTTAAAAGAATGCAATCAAAGGAGGCACTTTCCAAAAAGAAAAAAGAAGTGTTGCATGTTCAGAGTGTGCTTCATACTTTCATCTTTATGGGTAAAAGTGAGATAGCTCGAGGTGGGCAAGTGATTTGGACTCCAAATGGAATGATCCTCTAAACATGCTGAAAGATGATTTTTAATCAACATGATATCTCCTTCCACTTTCTATATCTCATCTTTGTCTTGTGGATTACATCAATCTAAAATGCCAAAGTACGTCATATCGCTTCAAGTAGGCATATCCCTGGACTTTGAGTGAGAAAGTTGGCCAAGAACATCATGATTTCAGTGAGGGTTTGTTGAGCAACAAAAACACGTTTGAAGACTGCACATAAAATTGAAAAAGCTAACAAAAGCAAAGAATGTTGCTACTCTTTCATGGAATGGAGTACCATCAGGCAGTTCTCCACAAAATTGCCCCTAGCTAACTTGCGCGGTGTAATATAGAAGATTGGAGTATAATGTGGAAAAAGATGCAAAAATATCAGATTACATGGGAAGGCAACAGGGACAAGAGTTCATTCTATGGGAAAACAAGGTATGCATCCCACTCCATGGAGCAAAATAACAGAACCTTGTCCATGCAACTTTTTAAATCAGCTGGCAAGATATTCTATTGTGCAACGCATGGCTACTCGGAAACCACTCGTCCAATGACATTAACCAAGTGTGAAAAGCTTCAGATACCAATTCAAATGCACTGTTTTTACCACATGATGCCCGGCTAAGAAACTGTAGAGTTCAAAGGACTCACCACACATCAAAAGGCAACCTTCACATCATGCATGGCCTACATGGGCATCAAATTTAAAATATATGCCATGGGAGAAACATGAGCATATTGATTGTTCAGTGATCAGTAACTTTCTAATGCACATTGAACTTTCTACCCACCACATTAAGATTAGAGTGCAGAGTCACATTGCAAATCAAAAGCAGACTTGCACTGCAAACAAGGTAATCATCAAACAACAAAACACCACCCCCCCCTCCCCCCCCAAAAAACAAAAAAAAGAACACAAAACAAAACAATCAATCAATCAGACAACAAAACCTTTTGTATGTTTAAAATGATGTCACGCAAATCTTGCAAGGCAATATCAACTCCAACTCTCTAGGATTTGTCCCTCTTAGCCACATATTGTAGGTGATACTAGTACTACATAATAAACAACAAATTTCCTAAAACTCGCCAGCCAAGAACGCTGTTGAAGTACATCTTTATATCATGTGTATGGGTGCATCCTTTCCAGTTAAAGTGAGAACTGATTATGATTTCAAGTACTGATCTTAAAAGACCAGTTGTTCCAGCCCTTGGGACTTGGGGACTTGCAGCTGAAAAGTACATATGCATAAAAAGTACATATGCATGACTTGAAAAAATTGAGTTCATGAAATGCACTGGACAATCCTCCACAAAGAACGTGCTAAAGCTGCCCAAATTACAACATCATAGCATTAACTGCTATGTAGACGAGTCCTCAACAGACAAACTGGATCATACCTTCTGCCCAGTGTTGAAAAGCCATTCCCTTAGCAATTGACCTCATGATATAAAGTTATGCAACCAATACAATGCAGCAACTAGGTGCATGGGCAGGAGCACTAGCATGAAACTCTTGTCAAATTCGTAGTTCACAGCATATACGTTTTCGAAGTACCAAGATCGTGTTAAGACTTCAGTTGCTAATACTCCTCTTCAGGCAAATGCAATTCTCAAAAGAATAAAGAGAAAATTCTCGACACAAAGGCACATAGAAATTCTCAACACAGATGCAACACTTGATGTTGCAACTCTACTCAATCCATCAAAAATCAAAATGGAGAATATTTCTACACAGAGAACAAATGCATTTTCAGAAAAATAAATCTTTCATTTCTATAATGGCATCATCTCAAATCATTTGCACTACACGTTACAAAGTGGTTGCATTGCACCCACAGACTATCAACTGAAGACTGATACTAATGCTGCGGAAGTTGTGGTCTTTTCTCCACACACTCCAAGTAAACCACAAAATTGTCCTGCATTACAACCTTTCATTGGTTACTACTTTTGAACCAACCAACTACATCCAGCAGGAACACTTCAGATGCAAGTGCTCAAGCAAGCAAAAACACCTCCAGACAGCTATTGTTGAAAAATGATTATGTTTGAAGGACCATGTACCTTTCTTACCAAGTCCCATGAAGAGGGATCAAAAAAGTAGTAAGATCCTCGTTCATAGGTATTCGTTGTCACGAGGGGCTCAAAATTGGGTACGCGCATAAACCACATGCGCAGTTCTTTGTGATAAAGCCAACCTTTGTTATATCTGTCCCGAAAGACAAAGTCTTCAAAAGATGATTATAAATTCCAGAATCAATTGCTATAGAAACGCAGCATGTACCTACTATCAAAACAACTTTGACAGAGTAACATGACTATACTATAGATTTCATCATCAATAACAAGATCACTGATTTTGTTATGCATCTCTTCAATTTAGCTAAAGTCTGATATGCACCGTATTAGCAGAAAAACAATTTCCCACATGTTGAAGTGAATCAATAAACAAAATTCAAGGTAGGGCAAAAACACTTAACCTCAGGCACTTAATTTACACACCCGTTTATTTCTCAACTAGATTTTTAAAATCTTGAAAGTGAGAAACACCTCAATTTTCTCCTTCATGAAATACACCCATATCTTGTATAATTATCAGTAAAGGTTACCCAATACTTACATCTAGTGATTGATGCAGTATTTTTAGGTCCCCACATTTGAATGTGCAACATTAAGTAAATGCTTGCTTACACATTTATCATGAGGAAATGCATGGCTTGTTTATTATCCAAATTGGTATGCTTCACACACTTTCTACATGCCATCTACTTTGAACTTAGGCAAGCCCATCACAACTTCATATGATTGCATATTCTTCAACCGCCGCACATTTATATGGTCAATATGTTTGTGCCAAATGTCAATATTACCCATAAATCTTGTACCTTATGTAAACATAGTAACCTTCAAAGTAGTCCAAGGTTAACATCCTTCCCACACGCTTACCTTTTACAACAATTTATATCTATTCTTGAAATCCTCTATAAAACAGCCATTCTAATTGAACTTTACTTGCAATCCTTGCTCTAACCATTTGTCCAACAAAAACCAAGGTCTTTGTGATATTAGACATATGCAACACATCAACCAAACACCCAACTTTTATATCCTGCATAGACAATGGAACACTGCCAAGATAACTAATATCACCTTATTTTTACAAAACCAGGCATTTCAAGATTTTTCATTTCTCTAAAACATTCTCCATGAGATGTCATATGGTTAGAGGCACCTGAATCCACATACCATACATCATTAGTCATTATTGCTGATGTATTTGCATTCACTACATTCATCATATGCTACATAACAAACTTCTTCTAATTATCAATGTGATTATTAGGTAGACACATAATTGTTATGTTGTATTTTTTTCATTTTTGTTATTTCCATCTCTTCTCTTTTCTAGATATTTGTATGTAATATAACCTTTCTAACCACAATTATAACATTCTCTGTTATCATAATTTGCATTTTATCTACCATGTCATCTATGCCTCCCCTTAGCTTAAGACTAACCTCTACCGCTTGTATGTGATTGCTCCAATGAGTCATGAGATGGCCCTTGATTTTCCCATAACAACCACCACCATGGCCTCTACCTCTACTTGTGTTAGTAGAGTATCTATTTCGAACTATTCTTGCTTTGTGACAAGGATGTGGCAATAAAGGCCCTCTTACTCCCACTCCCGTGTATAAATTTACTTGTACATGTGATCGCACCCTTGTGGGTGTAAGTGTGCCGTACCCTAAGTAAAAATACATTCTTTTGTTCTTTGTGTGTACCACACTAGTACACACCCATATTGAGTCTTTACTCTCTTTGCACACACACTACTTCTGAAAACACCTCCTTTGTCTTGCACACTATCTAGGCACTTCCGCTCACCCATCAAACAGGTATCAAAGCTACAGCAAGAGTGCTCACGCAAAGGAGTCGGCTCATCATCGTTCTACCTGTTCAAGGGCAGCAAGTGTTCGTTTTGACCAAGATACAATAAGTCAATTTCAAACGGCACTCGACATGAGGCACAAGTCAGCTGCGATAGGTTAGGTCACAACCAAGCCTGTGACTAGGTGGGTGACACATGACTAGGCTGGCGGCGCAGTTCCAACAGTCGATGGGAGCGAGGCACAATCAGACGACAGGGCAACACGCAACGGGCAACAAGACATACGCAGCAGGTCAACGCCATCACAATGCAGATTTGACGGACCTTCCTTGTTTTTTTTAAATTACTTGTAATTTTTTTCTTCTCCCACTAATGAGTGTTCACATGCCCAAGCACAACTTGCAATTTTGGCCCAAAAACTTGGGGCTTTTCTTTGATTTAGGGACTTTGATGCAAAACAAAGACATTTGACCCAAAAATTGCAAACATTGTGCACATTCGCCTCAGAAACTTGGGGCTTTTAATGTACAATTGAAATTTTGCTCAGTTGAGCCGATTTCACAAAAATTTGTGCACATTTGGACCTCGAAATTTGGGGGTTTTGCAGAATTTATGAAATTTCTGCAACACTTGCTCATATTTAACACTCGATATGATATATTAATGCAATTGGGGCAGATTTATTGCACAAATTTTGAGGCTTTTTGCATTGGTAATGTATTTTGAACCCATTTGTGCTTTAACAGTGAAATTACAACAGATTCGCTGCTGAGTGGGAGAAATTTTGGACTTGGGATGTATTAAATGTTATAAAAGGGCACCTTCTCTTGGCACATGTGAAACAGTGGTACATACACCACTTGGGTTATTGCATTTGGGCATTATGGTGATGTATTATTGAAGTGGGAGCTGTCTTTTATGCATATGTATCAGATTCGGTTCACGTACATGTTGTAATTAGTTAGCCCTTAGGTCTGAAATTGCAGAAAAATATCTGCTTCTTGGGAACTTTTGGAAGTGCAAGTTTGCATGCTTGCCGTTATATTCAGCAACCTTGATATTGGCTGAAAGTATTCAGCATTTTAATGCAGTTTTTATTGCTGTAAATGGCTGCCAATGCGTCTACATCTGACACAAAGAATCTTTTTGAGATTCGCAAATTTGGCAATGGCTTTGATCTTTGGAAAAATCGTATGCAAGGTATACTTTTTCTAAAGGATTGTGATGATGCTTGGCAAAACATAAGCATGTTACTTTGTTAGATGAGGATTGGGCTAAAATGAATAAGAAAGCCATCACTTATATCAAAATGGCAATCACAGATGATATCTTGGTTGATATCAAGGGACTCACCACTGCATATGCAGTTTGGGAGAAACTCAAGGCCACATATGAGAATACAACTCCTATCAATCAAGTCCATCTCATACGAAAGTTGGTCAACTTGAAGCTTGATAAGTCTAAGCCTACCTCAAAGCATTTAAATGCTTTCATTGGTATTTTGAGCCAATTACAGGATGCAAGCTTGCCCACTTTTGATCCTAAGGTAAGGGCTATCTTCTTGCTCATGACTTTATTGGGTGTAAAGGCCCTTACACTACTCCCGTGTATATATTTATTTACACATGTGAACACATCCTTGCAGGTGTAAGTGTATCCTACCCTAAGTATAAATACATTCTTTTATTCTTTGTGTGTGCCACATTGGTACACACCCATCTCTAGACTCTCCACTCTTTCACCGCACCGCATTGCTGAATACACCTCGATTGACGCGCACACTACATGAGTGCCTTCTCTTGCGCCCTTCAAATTGGTATCAGAGCATGGGCAAGAGAGTGTGTTTCCCAAGGATAGTGATAGGCAATCATGAACAATCAATGGTCAATTTGACCAGCAGGAGTGAGGCAACAACAAGAGTGACAATCTGCAACAGGCGTGACCAGTGAAGTGACGACGTTTCAAGCCAAGCGCACTTGTGCTAGGAAGCTCGTGTTTTTTGCAAGCAACAGCTATCGAGAGCAGCTCGCAGGCAAGTCGAACTGCAACGGGCGGCACATCAGACAAGCATGCGACCTGCGGCACAGTCCCAATAGGCAATGGGAGGCAAGCGACACATCACAAGTCAACGGCCCCACTCCACACATTTTCTTTGACATTTTTAAATTCCTTCCAACAAGCCCACCCCCTATTCATTAATGCGGGTTCATACGCGCAAGCAAAAGGCTCACATCTTTACAGATTTATGCCTGGAAATTTGAAGCTTTTCCCAAATTTGATGCTGGTCATGCAAAATAGTGGCATCTGACCAAGAAATTGCAAACATTGTGTGCATTTGCTTCAAAAATTTTGGGGCATTTTTAATACAAGTAAAATTTTGCTCGACTAAGCCAATTTTCACTGTGATTTGTGCACATTTTGACCACGAAATTTGGGGGTTTTACATTTGCCCGTATTTGATACTCGAGATAATGAAATAATGCAATTAGGGCAAATTTATTGCAAAAATTTTAGGGCTTCTCGCATCGGTGATGTGTTTTGAGCCAATTTGTACTTTGACAATGAAATTACAGCACATTCAATGCTCGATGGGAGAAATTTGGACTTGGGACATGTCAAATGTTGTAAAAGGTCAACTTCCCTTGGTACATGTATTGCTGAATGCTCATTATGCAATGTAATAGTGGTACATACAGCACTTGGGTTATTGCATTTGGGCATTACGACGGTGATATATTATTGAAGTGGGAGCTATCATTTATGCATACGTATCAGATTTGATTCATGTACATGCTGTAATCAGCTCTTGGGACTGAAATTGTAGTAAAATTTCTGCTTCTTGGAGAACTTTGGAAGTGCAAGTGTATATTACTTGCTATTATATTCAGCAATCTTGCCATTCGCTGAAAGTATTCAGCATTTTATTGCAGTCTTTTATTGCTGAAGATGGCTAGCACTACATCTACATTTGACACAAAGAATCTTTTTAAGATTCATAAATGTGATGGCAATGGCTTTGATCTTTGGAAAGATCGTATGCAAGCTATACTTTCTCTGAGGGATTGTGATGATGCTTTGGCAAAACATAAGTCTATTGCTTTGTCAGATGAGGATTGGGCTAAAATGAATAACAAAGCCATTACTTACATTAAAATGGCTGTCACAGATGATATCTTGGTTGATATCAAGGGACTTAACACTCCTTATGCAATTTGGGAGAAACTCAAGGCTACATATGAGAATACAACTCCTGACAATCAGGTACATCTCATACAAAAGTTGGTCAACTTGAAGCTTGATGAGTCTAAGCCTGCCTCAGAGCATTTAAATGCTTTCACTGGTATCTTGAGTCAGTTACAAGATGCACACTTGCCAGCTTTTGATCCTAAGCTAAGGGCTATTTTCTTGCTCATGACTTTGCCAAATTCATGGGAGCATTGGTTGTGTCATTGAGCAACAACCCTAACTTGACATTTGATGGTGTGTCTGTGGTTCAATTCTCAATGAGGAGATAAGACATAAGGCAAATGGAAAAAACAGTGGATCAACCTACAATCTAAGAGGACAAATGCTACAAATAAAAACAAAAATCACAACAAAAGCAATGAAAAACGGCAAGATGTCACTTGCTATCAGTGTGGACGTAAAGGGCATAAAAATCCCAATTGCAAATACTATAAAAAATAGCAAGAATGCAAGAAGCAAGGTAATGCAAAACGCAAAAAAAGCAGAAGAATGGTAGCTCTACCCCTAAAGAAATAGAAAAGGCAAATGTGGTATTTATTGTTGTTACTGAGGAGATAGAAGAAAACAAAGATGTTGATTTGCCGGCTGCATCTTCAAATCCACATCCTATGACAATGGGAGACGTGTATATCACCAAAAGGGATATAATAGATGCCATGTTGTCTGCTCATGATGGGTTGTCACAATCGTGGATTGTTGACACTAGTGCATCATTTCATGTAACTCCATCTTTGGAGTGTTTTTCTTCTTATGAGGCGGGTAACCTTGGGAAAGTTTACCTAGGGAAAAACCATGCATGTGATATTGAAGGAGTAGGCACCATACACTTGACTCTTGAAAATGGCCACGAATTGATTCTTCATGATGTTAGGTATGTACCTCGTATTAAGAAGAGCTTGCTTTCTGTTGGGCAGCTAAACAATAGGGGTTACTTCATTACCTTTGTAGTGGAATGTGGAAGATACAGAAATGATCTATGCTAGTCACTAGAGACGGTAAAAAGGGAACTCTATATTATCTTCACTGTAAGCCACTTCTTGGAAAGTTTGTTATAGTTGCAAAAGTACACTCACACATGGAGTTATGGCACAAGCGTCTTGCGCACATGAGCCAAAGGGGCTATAGACACTTTCTTCAGTTAAAAGAGTTGATGTGAAAAACTCAAGTTCGACTTTTGTGACGACTATATTTTAGAAAAACATGTAAAGAGTTCATACTCTCGTGGAGCCTCTAGAAAGGCATGTATCTTGGATTTAGTCCATTCTGAAGCATATACTATGCCAATAAAAACTCATAGTGGTTTTCGTTATTTTGTATCTTTTATTGATGATCATTCTAAAAAGCTATGAGTTTACTTGCTTAAGCAAAAAAGTGAGGCATTGGACGCCTTAAAAAAGTTTTATATATTTATTAGTACTCGAAAGGGCTTAAAATTAAAATGCATAAGAACATAATATATGGGAGAGTATGTATCTAAAGAACTCACTAAACTTTGTGATGTCAATGGGATTAAACGAGAGCTTACAACTCCTTATAATTCGTTACCTAATGGTGTGTCTAAGCGAATGAATCACACTTTATGTGAGAAGATTCGGTGCATGTTGTCCACAGCTAATCTCTCGCAATCGTTCTGGGAAGAGGCACCTAAAACCGAGGTGCATATTTGCAGACGGTCAAAGGTGAGAGACACGCTTCATAACAAGAGGTCTCACCTTATGACGCGCGCCAAGGAGTCACTGCGGAGACAAGAGCAGGGGCGCCCTGGATATGTCCAACCACCCAATTGCCACCGCAGGGAGTGGAAAGAGGCCAAGAAGAAAGCATCAGAGAAAATGACAAGTCGCCAGCATGCAGAGACACGACGTATCCAGATGGCAACCATGGGATCGTCGCATTATGGATCAGGTGGCAGGGAGTCATGGGAGGCTGAGTTTGTAAGTATTATTTGATTTTTTTAAAAAAATTAAATTTTGTAATTTGTTTCACTTCATGTGTTCTAATACGTTGTATGTTCAAATTGTTTTGTAGTATCATATCGTTGGTAGGATGCCTACTTCTAGAGAGGTAGGCTACCATCTCCACATCGTGCACTTGAAAGTGGTATTCCTAAAGACGTTTGGTCTGGAAAAACTGCTTTATATGACCACTTAAGGGTCTTTGGATGCAAATGATGTGTCCATGTATCTATTGATAGTAGTAAAACAAAACTTGACATGAAATATCACACAAGTATCTTCATGGGTTATGGAAATGAAGTTGAAATGGACTATAGAGTTTGGGTTTCAAGCATGAAAAAGATGCTACGCAGCCGAGATGTGGTATTTAACGAGTCAAAGCTGCTGAAAATGCCACATCTAGTGATTTGGACAAAAATAAAGAAATTTTCAGCATGATCAACCACTTGAACAGCCATCAGCCAACTGAAAATTCAACTCCATTTGATGCTGGTTATGATAATCAGCATATCATTATTGAGCCACATGACAATGGGCAACAAAGGGATGCTAAAAATCAGCTTAGGCAACAAAATCAGCATGCTGAAAATGAATTACAACAGCCTGAACATGTATTACAACCACCTGAAAATGCAATTCAGCACCCAATTAATGAGGTCCTTAACATTCCTTTGGATGTAGATCCATTGCCTGATAACGCAAATCATTGGGTGAGGAGATCTACACATGTCACAAGACCTATACAGAGATTTGATCCCTCTTTGGACTACATTTTATCCACAGATGAGGGTGAGCCTCTCACATATAAAGAGGCATTATCATGTGAGTTAAAGAAAATGTGGGAGCTAGCTACGCACAAGAAATGAAGTCATTGTATCATAATGATACTTGGGATTCGGTTCCATTGCCCAAAGATAGGAAAGCTATTCCTAACAAATGGATCTATAAAATCAAGTGTGTGGATGGCAAACCAAATACAAAGCCAGACTTGTGGCTAAGGGCTATACACAAAAAGAGGGGATTGACTTTCAAGAATTCTTTTCACTTGTCAAAATGACCACTCTTCGAGTATTGTTTGCTATCGTAGTATCTATGGATCTTGAACTTGATCAGATGGATATTAGAGCTGCATTCTTGCATGATGATTTAGAAAAAGAGCTATACATGAAACAATCAAAGGGCTTTGTTATGCTAGGAAAGGAGCATTTGGTGTTCAAGCTTACAAGAAGCTTGCACGGTTTAAAACGGGCTCCTAAATAGTGGTATAAAAAATTTGATGCCTTCATACTTTCACATGGGCCTAAAAGAAGCATGCAGATCACTCCTTATATATAAAGAAGGCTGATGATGGAAGCCTTATAATACTTGTGCTTTATGTGGATGATATGCTTATTGCTGGTACACATAAAAGCCAAGTTAATGCACTAAAAAGACAGTTGAATTCAACCTTTTCCATGAAGGACTTGGGTGCAGCTAAACACATTTTGGGCATGCACGTCACAAGAGATAGAGAGCAACAACTCTTATTTCTCTCACAAGAAAAGTACATCGACAAAGTACTTGATCATTTTTCTATGGCCGATGGCCGATGTTAAGCCATTTGGTGTTCCTTTACCACCATACCTTAAGCTTAGAAAAGCAGACTGCCCAAAAGATGATAAGGCAACCAACTTATGAAGGGTGTTCCTTAAGCTTCAGCTTGTGGGTCACTCATGTATACTATGGTTGCCACTAGACCTAGCATTGCTCATGCAATGAGAGTTATAAGCAGGTTTATGTCAAATCCTGGCAAAGCACATTGGGAGGCAGTGAAATGTATCATCTGGTACCTTGACGGTACACAAAGAAAATATATTTGCTATGGAAAGGGTACGTTAAATCTACAAGGGTATTGTGATGCAAACATGGCAGGTGACTTGGATACTCGCAAATCTACTAGCGAGTACATGTTTACTTTGATTGGTGAGGCCATTTCTCGGTGCTCTAGATTGCAAAAGACAGTAGCACTTTCTGCCACAGAGGCTGAATATATTTTAGCCACTAAAGCTTCGAAAGAAGTTATTTGGCTTGGTCGTTTGTTCAAGGATTTTGGGCTATCTACCAAAACACCTCTACTTGGATGTGATAGCCAAAGTATTATATGTCTGGCTAAGAATGCCATGTTTCATGCACCTACCAAACACATCAATGTACCGTATCAGTTTATCACTCAGGTTTTCAATGATGGTCTAGTCACACTTACTGAGATCAAAACACAAGATAACCCTGCAGATGTTCTCACTAAAAGCTTTGCAAAGGCTCAACATGAGAATTGCATTCGACTAGTGGGACTTGGTTAAAGGACGCTTGAGTGAGAGGTTGTTGAGTACAAAGGCCCTTCTACTCTCGCTCCCGTGTATAAATTTACTTCTACATGTAATCACACCCTTGTGAGTATAAGTGTATCATAACCCAAGTATAAATACATTCTTTGTGTGTACCACATTGGTACACACCCATCTCTCTCTGCACACTCTCTATTGCTGAATACACCTCCTTTGTCTCGCACACTACCTAGGCACTTCCACTCACCCATCAGGCCAAAGTTTTTCTCTTCTAACAACAACATACATATTAGATTTGCAAAATCAAGGATGTAAAGTCACTATATTGTCATTATCCACTTGCACTTTAATAGATTCAACAACTTCAACAACACTATTAATCCTCAATAAATAGTCATTAACCACACTTAATATTGCTTAACTTACACTTCAATTGAAACTTTCTAGCTTTGGTATTTGTACCAAAGAGTTTGACCACGTTATTCAATGCTTTTGTAAGACTACTTCATCCTATATATACCCAATCATATTACCTACAACACTCATGAAAATCCAATGCATAGTTTTCCAAGCACTATGGTTCCATTTCTTAAATGCCTTGGCCTACTCATGTGTGACATTTTTCTCCGGTAACTTTGGAGCCTCAAAATTTTCTCCTTCAATATAGTCCCAATAATTTTTACTTAAAAGGAAACCGGTCGATCTGTGTGTCCAAGTATGGAACTTATGCTTGTCAATCTCATCATTGACAATCACATTAAATCCCTTAGATATTGTGTAATAAAACCCAAAATTTTACATTTCTCAATAGCCTGCTAATTTAGATAAACTATTACCGATATTGAACTCAATACATAAGCATACCCTAAGCAATACATGTAATGCCTGATAATCTCAAAATATTGTCTACCACACCCAACACTTGCAACTTGTTTGTGAAATGACAAGGTTTGCAAAGTTAGTAGACCTTACCAAATTTGCACACGAACAATCTCTAACTCTTGAACAGAGTGCAAAACATGCCAAAACATGAATCAGACTATACAAGCTCAAACCAAAGAACTATCATACTCCCTCCCTTGAGTACTCCTCTTTCTCTTTCTCCAAACAACCCTTGATAGGTAGATCATCAATGAAAAGCATGGTAAGCTCTGGAATAAAACCCCATAAGACCTTGTTCATTCCATTCATTATATGGGCAACCGAATTAGTAGCTCCTTGCAGAACATACATATATGGACAAGGCCTAAAGGTGTCTTCATCGTAGTCAAATCCCTACTCTCAAGGGCAAGCTAGAACTAGTCATATCCGGAATAAAGATCGCCAAGTGAATAGATAGCATGTCCACCAGCAAAAGCCTTTGCAAACTCATCCACAATAGGTCGTGCACCAACATTCCGTATGGTGACCATGTCCACTCGACAGCATGTTAGAAAGAGCCACAGTTACATCAGATGCAACATTGTTTTTCCAAACACACTAGAGTCATCCAAAAGGACTCTCATAAAATTAGTCAGATAAGGCCCAAAGATCTCCTACATGTTTCTCTGAAAAGAGACATGACTGTTTTTTAAGCCAAACTACATCACTGTACAAACATACACACTCCATGCTATGATGAAAGGTATTTTAGACTAATCTTCAGGGACAAGTTAGACTTGGTTATAACCACTGAAGCCATCAAGAAAGAAGTATATCTTGTGGCCAGCCACTTCATCCAGAATACTATCCGAGTAGGAAATGGGGAACGGTTCCGTAATGGTGGCTGTATTGAGCTTTCTGTAGTCAACACAGATCTGCAGCTTCTTGTTCTTCTTGGGAACTATGACAATCGGGGAAATCCAATCAGCTCGATCTAGCCAAGTTGCAGTAGTCCTCTTTGACTTATTTAGCCATGTGGGGATTCATCCGATATCGCTGCATCCAGATTGGAACAACATCTAATTTCAAGGGAATCTGATGCTGGTAGAATCTCAGATCTAATCCTTTCATCTCTGAGTACTCCCAAGCAAACACATCTTTAAACTCAGTTAGTAAACTAATGAGTTGCTTGTGGACAGACTGCAAGCTAAAATGTCACACATAGCTGACTGACTCAAAACTAGTGTGAGTCATCAGTCTTAACATCATGTACATGCAAAAATTCACAGTTAAACAAAATCACTGCAACATGTTCATCACATCAAATTCAGCAAATACCCCACGAATAATACTTGATTTCAGACATATAAGTTAATGGACTCATCACAGCTACAAAAAGATAACACAATGAAAAATTACATTCAAAGCAACATGAACGATGGTAATTACAGTCAAGGTGCAAATTTGCTGCTCTTATGTACTTACAGTTCATTTGCAGCATAGAGTTGGGCTTCATCATTTGGCATGCTGCAAGTGACACAAAAATCAGGATCAGAATCTCATGATCACACCAATCAAACTTAGCAAATCTATCTTGTCACATCAGCAGCTTCAATTAGAAAATACTCTTCACACTGAACAGCTATCTTACACAAAATTGTCAAACATGCATTGTGATTAAGCAAATGAAAAGCATTATAATAATACCTGTAGAATATATAAAAAAGAGTTGCTTGCTGAAATTTTGCAAAATATCCTGGCTGCAGTACATCATTAAATTCAGACAGCCTCTAGTAATGTGGGCACATCATTCAAAACAAAATCATGACCACATCAGTTATCTCTAAAACAACTCCACAAACCTGAAGCTTGGGTGCTTCTTGTACATAGCATGGTGGCAAAGTGAACTCTGGCTCTCCTTTGGCAGGTCCCTCCGCCCATGGTGAGGCAAATGTTTTGTACAGATTATCCCTGGAGTTAAGATTGAGACCTAATGTAGTAAGGTCGGTACCAAGTGCTAGTGATGCCAAATCAGGGTTAGTCACACGAATCACACTCAGCAAACCTAATAAACCAAATCGATCCACGCTCATTGGCCGTAAGCCCTGCTCTCTAGAAGAATGGCCTATTGCAGATATCGGTTGATGAGCACCTAGTCTATACTGTGATTGATTATGTTGTTGCTGGTACTGGTGAACCAGCTGATCATATGAGCTTAAACCTGAATTGGGGTTACCAGCAGATCTCATGTTAGGCACAGATACTTGGCCACTGCCTGCACCTGGACCAACAGCTTGAGCCTGTCCATTTGGAAGAGGGAAAAAACAAACAGTTAGATAATTTTTCGAGATCTTACTATCAGGCGTATACATTAGAACCAGGGCAGCCACTCTGCAAAGCAATCTTAAGTACCACACAAAAGGAATGGTACCTGAAAAAGCTCAGAAGCAGCTTGTATTTGCAATAAATCAGATGAATTGGCTCCAGTAAATGATCCAGACGCACCACTTGTTGACATCATAGGTGATGCCTGAAGTTGTGATTGTTGTTGTTGCTGTCTATGAGGGACATAAGAATTTCCAAGTGTAAAGCCAGATGACCTTGCAAGCTGTGCAAACATTCATAAGCGTCAGCATCTTAACTCAGATTGAGACTGGGACCTGGAACTTGAAGAGCTCTCAATCATAACCCACTAAAATTTTTAAGACAGTCATGGCATGAACAAGTATACAATACCTCTGAAGCAAGAAGTGCAAGCAAGGGAAACAGAGGGACACAACCCAGACTAGACCTGGTAATGAACGAAATTAACCCACTAAAATCAAAAATAGGTTAACAATCACCACATGAACAGCAGCCTATACCTCCCTGAAGCAAAAGTCCAAACAAGAAAAACACAGGACTACAGACAGACCACACTAGACAAAATAGTGGACGAGGTCCACACAGCAAGACATCCTTGTGCGTAGTAAGTTGCAATTACATCTTTTACTGGCCACTTTGCATATTGTATTGAGCTTTCAAAACAGACAACTGGTCACTTTTAACAAATAATTTTTGTACTCTATCTCACTCAGCTTCAGTTTGAAGCTCCAGACTTCAATTCCTTCAAATTGCAATGCTTCAATTTTAAAACCAACAAGTTTTCACCCTTTCAGATGAATTGCACAAACAAATATGCCCTCTATGGTGTCTTATCTCAGAGAAAAAAAATGCCAGGTATACCCACATATTTGGATGGGGCATTTCCCAGTCATATGATACTACTACTAACATAGTTAAATTGGGTATGACAAGCTCTATCACGAACAATACTCACTTTGTTGAACTTATTTGCTTGCTTAACATGAAAGAGATAACAAACATCCACAGATTTCTTGATATCAATGCTCTAATCACCTACCATGTAGATGGTCATGTGAGGTTTTTTCGCCAGACCCCAACATGGAGATGTTAGCCTGCCTATGTTAGTTAAGTCAGTCTATGATCTCCTGGTTGTGAACTCTTGTCAGAGTCCGATGGAGACATAGGAGCTCTGGCAGTTTAGGTGCATTTTCATTATTTGTCGGCTTCCTATGTGCATTCCTAGGCCAGTTTCTGCTTTCCACGGTCTGCCTACACCTGCTGGACATTGTCATTGTCACTGGGATTTTTCCAAGGTCACCCCTACTTTTTCCCGCATATTTCTTCAGTGACCAGCATTAAATGCTGGTTGGCCATCTTTTTTGGTACCTACTGGTGCAGGTCAGTCAGATTTGGGCATTTATGGCAGACCTGCCCCCCCCCCCCTCGGTAGAGAGAGACACTCTTCAATCTTCAGTCTTCCCTTCGAGGGTGCACACAACAACACTACCGACTCTCCATGCTTAGTGCCATGCTTGGTGCTGCCATCGTCATCAGCCTGATCTGATGCCCTCACTGATCCTTTGGGCTGCGTGCAAGGACTGATCAGTCCATCATTGTATCAGCATTCTTCTTCACTAAGTGCAGTATTCTTCCCTCTCTCTCTCGCTCTCTCTCTCTCTCTCTCTCTCTCTCTCTCTCTCTCCTCAGAGACACATCAAGGGCCACATACTACACTTCCACGGGTGATAGGCTATAGGTGGGAGTCAGCTTGCAGAAAAGAGACACGCACAGACCATAGTAATCATGGGTCGGGAGGAGTGGCAGTGTTAAACAGGGAGGAGCTACAGCAGATTATCCAAGTAGTCCACAGAGATGAGCAGGCCAGATACACGTGGGTGAGAGTGCGGGGTGAGGAACACACTTTGTATGTTGCCATATGCTATTTCCCCCCTATGACGTCCCGATACGCCCCACCCAAGGGGCAATCACCATATGTGGCTTTGGATGAGGATATTTGGTTGTTCTCGAAGGAGGGAGAGGTTATCTTACTAGGAGACTTTAATGACAGGACAGCCTCCCATCAGGTGTCTTTCTTTGATACATCTGAGGAGATGCTACAAGAGCAGGATGTGTCAAGCTACAACTGGAGAGGACATCTCAGGATATGGGGGAAGTCACCGAATACGGGAGATACCTTGTGGAGATGGGCACAACACATAGGTTGGCCATTCTCAATAGCTTGGCTAGATACCCCCTATCCGGCGCCTTCACATGTTATCCTCATCGACACGGTGCCAACACAGTAGACTATGTTCTTGCCCCACTGATACTGATATCTCACATCCAAGACCTCTCATTATCCCCACGCCTTCTCAGAGTTGCAATGATCATGTCTACCTATCATTCACCATCGACCTCCGTTTCACTGACACGCAAACCCATCATGCAGCTCACCAACACCTAAGATACCTCTTTTCCAAAGAGACAGAGGATACCTATGATGCGGAGATCCTTAGATTGTTACATGCTGCAAACCCCGACGTTCCATTATAGGAGCTGACTCAGCAGTTCGGTGAGGCCCTGCATATCGCTACAGGTGTCGCCTTCCCACACTCACGACCCACACAGAGAGCCTCCACCAACAGGACATCTCGGAACAGCACTGGGGTCCACTACCCACAAACAGGCACAAAAACTCTTTAGACGCCTCACATGGTGGAAGAAGAGAACATTCTTAGCCCAGTTGGAGCGAGACCTATATCACTTATTCTTGAGCCAGGACTCTAGAGAGCCTTGGAGGCTTTTCAGAGAGCATTGCCCTACCACACATGTTACATCCACCACTATATGGGAAGAGTATGCAACTAGTCTGTATACTGTGGAGGGTCAACCACCTCTTCTTGACCCACTTGAGCCTTGTCCAGAGGCCACCACTTTCTTTACAGAAAGTAGAGTCCCAGAGGCCATTGACAGACTTAGCAGAGGAAAGGCACAAGATCATGATGGACTAGTAGCCGGGCACTTGATCCATGCTAGAGATTTGGTGGTAGGATTCCTAGCTTACATGTTTAACAGAGCCATGTGTGAAGGCCTACCCGAAAGTTGGAGCACGAACACTATTGTGCCTATCCTCAAGTCAAGGGACCCTACTCTACCCAGTAATTATCGAACTATCATGGTTGGGCATACATTGGCTAAGTTATATGCTTCCATCCTTGAGCATGAGTTAAGCAGGTGGGCAGAGAGGTGGGGTCTTAGAGCACAGGGACAGGCTGGCTTTAGGAGAGGCTTCTCCACATTGGATCACATCCTCACACTCAAAGCGATCATTGAGGAGGAAAGGGCCCATGGCCGACAGACCTACTGTTGCTTTATGGACTTCGGCAAAGCCTTTGACACAGTACAGAGAGACAGGCTAATACATAGATTGCATGCCATGGGACTATTGAAAGAGCTCAGTTGGGGTATTTTGGCACTGTATGAGAGAGTTGTGGGCAGAGTCCGAACACCTGAGGGCCTTTCGGCACCTATTTACTCCACCATTGGGGTGAAGCAAGGATGCCCCCCTCTCTCCGACATTATTTGGCATGTACATTGATGGGATTGCTGATTACATTTCACATGAAGGAGATAGAGGAGCTCCACTAGCTGGCACTGGGATACCTCTTCTATTGTATGCAAATGACATTGTATTGATAGCTGACTCTCCAGAGAGTCTACATAGACACTTCGATGTATTACACTCCTATAGTTTGGACAGTGGACTTTCAGTGAACCTTGGTAAAACCAAGGTGATGGTATTTAATACTACACCACAGTGGGTCAAGAGATTAGCACCTAAATTCACATATGGATCTGAGGAGCTGGAGTATGTGGATTCTTATACATACCTGGGAGTCTTATTCACAGGGCCCACCTTTTCTATGCGAGAGGCAACAGACACTAGAGTGACTCGTGGATACACAGCACTAGGTGGTTTGGAGAGGATGTGTTCACAGGTGCAATTCCATCTTTGTATATGAGCATTTGTCCATGTGGACAAGAAGAAGAGGAAGATGAAGCTTGACTCAAAGTCTAGGATGCCCATCTTAATGGGCTACAACACTACCACGAAGGGCTATCAACTCTACAACCCGAAGACACGGAAGCTTGAGGTGAGCAAGGATGTGATCTTTGACAAGGCTTTGACCTCCAAGGATCCTACTAATGGTTCTATTCCAGGTGATTCTTCATCATCAATTGACCCCTCTCCACCCTCAAATCCTCTCCTTCCTTCCAGGTTTCCCCTTAGTACCCCTTCGTCTTCAGCTCCTCCCCCTGCTCCTCCACCCTCTATTCCCGCTTCATTACCACCATTGACAGATGCGACCACTACTACTTCATCACATACTTCCACCCCTTCAGCCTCCCCTCCAAAGTCTCCTAGGGCTCATTCACCGTCACAGGGGGAGCCGTCTTCAGACAAGGAGGATTTACCTTCCCTTGATAAGGGAAAGTCCTTTTCACAAATAGGTGCATTGCAAGTACCGGAGGCTACTCAATCTCCCTACAGCAAGATGAGACTATTCGAAT
The DNA here is from genome assembly GCF_053477565.2 of Lygodium microphyllum. Taxonomy (NCBI): domain Eukaryota; kingdom Viridiplantae; phylum Streptophyta; class Polypodiopsida; order Schizaeales; family Lygodiaceae; genus Lygodium; species Lygodium microphyllum. The sequence goes on from NC_141135.1 coordinate 29,257,962, forward strand.
TTCTAGTTGGCACCCACAGCTCAAGTAAGATTCCGATGTTTCTCACTTTCCTACTTCTCTTACACGTCCCAAAGATCAGCTCACTTGTAGGCCCAATGAAATAGTTCACTTTGTGTGAACTATACTCTTATGTCACAAATTCTTCATACCAATGAGCCTACTACAATTGAGGAGGCTCTTGCGCAAGATATTTGGCATCAAGCCATGCAGGAGGAGCTCAATTCTATCGAGAGTAATCAAACTTGGGAATTGGTTCCATGTACCCCGAAGCGGAAGGTGATAGGTGTGAAGTCGATCTATAAGACCAAGTACCTTACAGATGGCTCCTTAGACAAACACAAAGAGCAGCTTGCAGCCAAGGGTTTTGCTCAAAGAGCAAGTTGGGACTATTTTGAAACTTTTTCACCTACAATCCGAGTGTCTACTATTTGGCTTATTTTGGCTCTTGCAACCCACCAACGCTGGCCTCTTAATTAGGTCCACCTTCTTGAATAGTGTCCTTCGAAAAGAGATTCATGTTTCATAGACTCCAAGTTTCCTTATACAAGAAAAGGAAAACCATGTCTACAAATTGTGAAAGGCCCTCCATGGCCCGCAACAGGCTCCTCGTGCTTGGTACCAATGAATGGATTGCTTCTTTCTACAAAATGGCTTCCATCAATCAACTCATGACCCCAACCTATACTACAAGGCTAAGGGTGACAAGTGTGTTTTCCTCATATTATATGTAGATAATCTTATCATTACAAGGAGCTCTACTCAAGAAATTGATCGTACTCGGGAGATTTTCGACAAGAGTTTCATATGATGGATCTTGGGATCCTACATTTCTTCCTTAGCTTGGAGATCTATCAAAAGGCACAAGGTGTTATCATTTCGCAGCACACGTACATTTTCAAGCTTCTTTCAGAGTTTCATATGGCCAATCGTCGGTCTATTTCTTGCCCCATAGATTTGGCAACTGAAGCTCCCCTTACAAATGCCACCTGTTATCGGTGTCTTGTTAGCTCCCTCATCTAGCTTATTCACACTCGATCGGATGTTTCTTTTGTTGTGGCATTGTTATCTTCTTTCATGAAGACTCCCACTCACAAGGGTTGGAGAGTAGTCTTGCACGTTCTTCATTATTTACAAGGGCCTCGATCCTATAAGATCATGTATAGAGAGGGGGTTTCTCTCTCTAGTTGGAGTGATTCTGATTGGGCAAGTGATGTGGATTTACAACGGGGTCCACTACAGGTTATACGTTTTCCTTTGGATCAAGAGTTATCTCATGGAGCAACAAGAGACAGCCTATTGTGGCCCCTTCTTCTACAGTGGCAAAGTATCATGCATTATGTTCTACAGCTATGGAGGCGATTTAGCTTCGCCGCATGTTGGCAAAGATTGGCTTTCCACAACCTGAACCTACAGAGCTGTGTGTGGACAACCAAAGTGCTTTAGCTCTAGTAAAGAACCTTGTATTTCATGCTCACATGAAGCACATCGAGATTCAGTATTACTAGATTCGAGAACGAATTGTGAATTTCAAGTTAGCGGTGGTCTACTATCCCATAGAGAACAATGCTATAAATATCTTCACAAAGCCTTTGATCTGGGCTTATATGCTTCATTACATGAGGATGTTGGGTCTTCAAACACTACCAAGATTTGAGAGGGAGTGTTAGCCTGTGTCATGGAGACATGAAATTTTGAGATACTTTAATCTTGTTGATAACATTTGATTAAGTTATTAATCAAATGTGCAAGGTTGTTTAGCAGATGTGATGTACATGGCAATTATTTCATGGTAACAAGCCAAGAACCCTGGGGATACACTAGGTGTCAAAGACAAAAGTTGTGATAAGTTAAATCTAACAGGTACTAGGTGGTACTTGGTGTTTGATTTGGACCTAGACCAATTTATTGGCTACTAATGTCAATGGTATCTCTGTACAGCATTCTCTCTCATCTCCCAACCATCTCTCAAATTATCTCAGCATTTAGCAATCAAGTTAAAAATATACCGAAAGGGGTGCTAGTTTTGGGACCAATAAGGTATCCAATGTCTAAGATTATTAAGGTAATTTGTACACTTTAAGTTATCTTTATTTGCTAATTATTATAATTAAGTGCTTAATCAAGGAATCGCCACCCTTTCCAAGAAGAAAGGCTAGTTGCATGGTTCCATCACGGAGATACCATCAATTTTCTCGAATTGGTGGACCTAAGATACCTGATTGAAGGTCTGAAGCTTTGCTCTAGTGTTGAAATTGTATTCAACCGAGCATTACGTCAAGAATGTCTTCAGATAGTGAGATGGGATCAAGCAGAGATGATGTCTCTCAATCTCAAAATTCACAAAGTATTGGAAAAAATGTAATGCTTGAACTTCGACAAGGCGTGAAGTATGGACAGCAAGCTAAGAATGAGAGAATTGAACAATAGGTGGGTCCTTCTAGGCAATAATTGAACAATATCTAGCCTGCAAAGAGAGAAGGAAGAGATGCTGCCGGTCTGATTTGCAGCCATTGGAGGACCTTTTGAGGCAACCAAGGGCAAGAAAAGACCAATCTACAGCAAGCGACAAGAATTTTGAGGCTTCCTAGAATTGATGACAACAACTTGGAGCACGACAACAATTTGAGCCCTCCTAGCAACTGGTAACAACATTAAATGCTTTCTACTATGAGCAGCAATCTGATTTCAGGCTTTTTCTCACGAAGAATTCCTAAATTTCTCTCTCTTCTACCATTCTCTCACCTTCTTCATCTTATGCTCAATCAATCTCAGCATTTCTCAACCTTTTGGATCAAAATTCAATCAAATTTGGTGGACAACAAGGAGATCTTTGTTGTGAACCCTAAATTCCTTCAAAAATTAGGGTTTGACAGCCACCTTAGGGCCCGTGCCAATTAGTGGAGGCATCGTACACTGGATTCAGCACTAGAAATTTATGTAATTGTCAAAGAATCCAAATGTCAACCCATTCATTATAATTTGGGGCAGCATTTGGCCAGTTGGAGATTCCATTTGTGCAAGTCTTGGGTGAAAAATCAAGGGGCAATTGGCCCGAATTGATTGTTAATTGTATGTACAATAAGGGGCTTTTGAAACAGCAAAGGAGGACTGTAAATCTCAACTTGTACTCATTCCATTAGCAATCGAGTTAAAGAAATGCTGAAAGGGGCACCAATTTTGGAGCCAACAAGGTGACCAATGCCCAAGATTATTAAGTTAACTTGTACATTTCAAGTTATGTTTATTTGCTATTTGATGTAATTAATTGCTATAATCAAGGAATTACCACCCTTTCCAAGAAGGAAGGCTGGTTGCAACTTGCCTATGTTAGTTATGTTAATCTGTCATCTCTTGGTTGGTTGTGAGCTCTTGTCAAAGTCTGATGGAGACATAAGAGCTCTGGCAATTTAGATGCATGTTCTTTATTTGTCGGCTTCCTGTGTGCATTCCTAGGCTAGTTTCTGCTTTCCACAATCTGTCTATACCTACCTAACATTGTCATTGCCATCTGGGATTTTTTCAAGGTCACCCCTATTTTTTCTTGCATTTTTCTTCAATGACCAACCTTAAATGCTGATCGGCTAGTTTTTTTAACACCTACTAGGGTAGGTCAATCAAATTTGGCCATTTATGGCTATTTATAGCCACTCCCCCCCCCACTAGGCAAATATACACTATCTTTAATCTTCCCTTTGCAAGTGCACACTCTGACACTCCGACCTTTCATGCTTGGTGTTGCCATCGTCATCAGTTTAATATGGTGCCCTCATTGATGCTTTGGGCGGTGTGCAAGGATTAATCAATCCATCATCATTGTCTCAACATTCTACTTTTGTCAATGGAGTATTCTCTCTCTCTCTCTCTCTCTCTCTCTCTCTCTCTCTCTCTCTCTCTCTCTCTCTGTGCACTTCTCTCTCATGTTCATGTTTCTCTTGCATTGCACACTCTCACAAGAGATGTTGCAATCATTAACCTTGTAAGAGTTTCTTCCCTACACCCTCACACTAACCAGTTAGTGGGCCATTGATGTTTAAAAACTTTTTAAATATCAATTAATCTTTCCAAACAAATTCAAACCTAAACCATTACTCAATGTGGTGGAGGATGAATGTTGTGCTGGAATGTTAAACATATATTAACCATTACAAAAGAGTAAGTGCAAAGTGATAAAGATAGATCAAAGTCTTTGGTATTGAGCAAGTAAAATTAAAAGCCACAACTAACACAAAATTATCATGCATTTTGTTCTCATTTAGCTCCACCAAAACAGCCCCAAAAAGAATTATTAGTGGAAAAAACAAATTCCTAAACATCCTTTATGTAAGGACTTATTGTGGGCATCCATTACTAATGGTAGAGGACCAATACCTTTACAAAGCCCAAAAGCTTTACACTTAAAATTCACTAACATGGCCCTTTTAGAATGGGATGCAGGACAAAATAATGTCATTTTATAGGCAAATTGGCTAACCTATAGCCTGTGGATCCAAAGGTGGATTGTATCTTCTCATTAATTATTGGTCCTTGCATGCTCAAAAAACAAGGCCCATAATTGTTAACCTTTTCATGCCCTGCTTATTCTTGAGGCGATGGAGAAATGCAGTTCAATCATTGTCTGCATCTCATTATTTACTATGATTTCTTGTTTGTTTCATGGTAGGTACTAACCAAGCAATGAAAAACATCAACATCCCTTATCAGATTTGAATAGGAGAGAGAGTGATCAATGTGGCAGGAGCTCAGCCGTCAGCCATCTCACCTACCCCAGCTGCCCATGCCCTCTCCAAGAGCTGCCACCCACTACCAGGAGTTGCCACCCTGCTGCACACCCTGTTGGTTGCTGCTGCCCTGCTTCAAGGTCCCTTGCCAGGCAAAAGGAGTTGTCACCTGCTGTCTCAGCCTGTCACCTGCTGTACCAGCCATGACACCATCACCTAGAGCTGCTGCTGCCTGCATTTTCAGGTCTGCAGCCTGCATTTTAAACTGACAGGTAGACGCCTGCTGCCATCATCATATTTGCCATTATGTAAGCCAGATTGAGCTGTGTTTCAGCCGGCATACCCTGCGTGTTACTGCTTGGGGTCTATACCAACATCCTTTGCCTACACAGTAGACTGCTGCTACATTTTGGGATCCATCTTAGTACTACACACACTCAGGGCAGTTCTTGACATCTCCAAGACCACTCTCAGCTTCTCTCTGCCTTGTTCATAAAGACATGGAGGTTCAAGGCCCTTGCATCATTTTAATGTAACCTTCAACTTCATCGAGCATTCATTAGAATGTGTTTGTCATGTGTCATACATTTGTGTTTCTCTACATTTGCCCTAGCATTTCTTTACATGGTATTACACCGAGTACTCTTGATTGACACTTAATCATTGATCGAGTAAGCTTGGCATTCAAGAGCATGTGAAAACTCTCAAAGTTGTCTCAATCGACATCACAAAAGCAATTCCCCTTAGGGCCCATTTATTTAAGCGTCAATCCCCCCCTCAATACAAGCTCTAAGGGAATCCTATCCCGACCCTCCTACCAAGCACATGCGGGAATACCTCGAAGAGTAGGACTACTATTCCATTTCTTGTGAAGAATATCATGGAAACTTGAGATAGAGAGTATAGACACAATTAGAATAAGTAGGTCCCAATAATGCTCTACCTCAAATTGCACCTCATAATACTCCATTGCCTTGTGCATGCCATCCTAATGACTTGGGCTACAACCTAGAGGAAGGTGCACAACAATCGAAGCTAAATGTTGGCAAGAATCTGAAGCTTCTAGATGAAAGGGGACACACCAACGTGGGCACAATTTCACACCACGAGGGACAACTAATCCAAGTCTAGAAAGAATACTAACACAAAACATCAAGCACCTTGGATGCAAATGCCTCAAGTGAACATTGATTCACTAGTGTCTAAACTCCAAGTATATTTTGCCTTGGCTCCACATGCCAGAAATTAACATTTGTTAATTATTCAACAAGCTCGTCGTGTCTTTAGCCTTTCCAACCTAAAGAGACCTTCAACCTTTCCAACATAAGATATGATTAGATTGCTAACTTATTGTGACGAGTGTAAACATTCATTTGTCATCAAATATAAGTTATAACCTTGGAGTTTTGCATATTTATCTAGTTAATCCAGCTTGTTTCCCTTTGAAATTAGGAGATACTCAGATTACACCATGCATTAAGAGTTTGTCACCACTAATAAATGCTCACAATTCAAGTGGACCCGTACAATGGATGACACCTTGCATTAAGAGCTTGCCACCATTGATAAGTGCTCACGAGTCAAGTGGACTCATATAAATGGGTCACAACAAAAAGATCATACATATTTCCACCTATTTAACCTATCAATTGCCTCTGAGACTAGAACTCAATCATATAAGACCTTTCCACATATTCATTGGTTCAATCCATTTGAATGTACGTTGGATCTACTAGTAGTGTATATTTCACAAGTGTTAGGATACTTATTAGGCTTTATGTTGGGCACCATTAGGCAATTGAGAAGCCCAATTAGTGCTAGTTCATTTGTCTGAAGTCTTGTCCTAGGGCCTATACATACTCCAATCTCCCTTCTTGTTGTATCGAATCACATCCACTTTGGGGAGAGGGAGACTGAAGGTACTACTGGTCACCACACGTGCCACTCACCTGTGGTTTGTATGATACATCTCATGTATATGGATTCTAATGCAAACTCATTCATTGTTTGAGTTCTTGTGTTCCCTCTTTCAATGTTCATTCTTCTCAATGTTCAACAAATGTGATTCTTCCACTCTCATTCCTAATTCTCAAAGGTATCAAACAACCAATATTACTGGTTTTTATACTTTGAGTTGATGTTCGTGCTATGACAAACTTCTTTAGGTTGGTCTATATTGCTGTAGAGGCTACCAACGCTTGCACTTTTTTCTCATCTCGTCACTTGAGCTTGACAACTTGCCATGTCACTTGAGCTGCAAGACTTGTTGTGGATCTTGCATTTCAGCTAGGGTGAAGTTTCTCATTGCTTGGTGACCTGTTTTTTACCCTTTATTCGCTAATAAACTCTGGGTTTTAAGCATTCCCTATAATCATCTACTTTGATTGAGTCTCTTCCGCAGTCACCTACATGTCCACATAGTCATCCACAATGCGTTTTTGCTTGAAACGACGATATCATCAGCGGCCTTTGACTTATGGGACAACGCATTGCCATTTCAGCCCGCCATTATGCTTTTCTCCCACTGGCTCTTTCTTTTCTATCGAACTATTGCCATCATGATCAGCTACCTTTGAATTGACAATTTTCTTAACCATTTTTGCTAGCAACATTCCTTTGATACATGTGGCAAGTGTGTTTTTAAGACTCCTAATACATTTTGATTATGTTTGTGCTTTAGAGAGGGTTTGCACGTGTCAATTGTCATGTTTCATATATTACACTCTCTTCACTCGATCTCATTTCTATGTGCTTGAATGAATTGTGTTTTTGAATTGTTAAAGCTTTTGATTGTTTGGCTCATGGTTAGACCATGAGTATCCCAAGTACCTCTTACTCTCTCTATTTTTCATCTTCACCTTGCATTCCTTTGACCCATGTGGCAAGTGTGTTTTTAAGACTACCTAGTACCTTTTGATTATCTTTGTGCTTTAGAGAGGGTTTGCATGTGTCAACTGTCATGTTTCATATACTACACTCTCTTCACTCAATCTCATTTCTATGTGCTTGAATGAATTGTGTTTTTAAATTGTTGAAGCTTTTGATTGTTTGGCTGGTGGTTAGACCACAAATATCCCAAGTACCTCTTACTCTCTATTTTTCATCATCTTGCATATCACAAATTTTTCTCTTTTTTTTTGTTAATTCGAGTGGCTTGAGATTTCTTCACCATGGCCTCACCTTGATCTTCTAAAGCTTTCTTTTCGAGCTTGGAGGATGCTTGGTCTTTTATTTGCAACTAGAGGTTCTTTATCTTCTATTTCGACCATGTTTTCAAATTTGTAGATTCACTCTACCACTCTAGCACTCCAAGAAATGACTTCGAGGCATCGTGGTTTTTGACATTCTTCATCGACTTCTCTTGGTGGCCACTTCCGGTGGTTGGGGTGGCCCCAAGGCCCATCTATATGCTCCATAGGTGAGATGGTAACATGCTTCTTCAATGATGACCATATTGACCAATCAACAATGGTGATCAAGGCAAAAAAGGTCATTGTATTCTTTGGTGGCATGGTCAATTCCATTCAACTAATGGATAGATGGATACTACATCAGCTCTTGACCCCTCAAATTGATAAGGATGGTGGTTCCATGTCGAAGAGGGAAATGGTCTTATCCTAAAACATGGGTACGCTCAACCAATACTTAACAGCTTTGCCTGTGTAAGTTTTGGAATTCCCTGATCTTCTCTACAATAACACACATTCTCCTCTTCTTCATCTTTTGCTTCAACCATATTTTCAGCTCTATGGATTCACTTTGCCTCTCTAGTGCTCTTGAAGCACTCTTCAAAGGAGGGTGATTTCTAACATGCTTCATTGAGTTCTCTTGGTGGTCACTTTCCAGCTATGGTGACCTCTACAGTCCACAAATAAGATGATCTCATGTTTCTTCAGTGGTGATCATACTAACCAATTGACATTGGTGACAAATTAGCATAAGTAACATTACCGCAAATTGTTGGGATTGCATCAATGCAAGTGCATTTTCATGTTGAGCATCCTTTTGATGAAAATCTCCTGGAAATTCGTTGTTACCACCTGCATAGTAATTTCACCCCAACTCAAGATCAAAGAGGGAAATTGAAACAAGCACTATTTGATCAAACTGACAAATTATCTATTATCTGACATATATAACAATGTAGGCAGAATAAATGGAGCTCAAGTCTATCACAAAAGAACACCTTTAAATCCAGGCAAAGCAGGAAAGTCTTCATTTTGAATGCTAAATTCTTGACTCTGCTGGACAATAGGGTTGACACCAACTTGTTTTCTCAAAGAAGCTGCCATAAAAAGAAATATTCTGGTTAAAAGACTATTTTTAAGAGTATTACCCATCACCCCATTTGACTTACACAAAGTTTGATTCTCCATTGACATTTGACAGAGTGTTAAGAGACAAAATAGAGTTATGAGGCATCATTCTGGGATAGCACAGCACAAAGAAACAGACCTAGGCCCCCTTGAGAACCTCCAGAACTTGGGCGACTCGATAGTTGAGGAAAATCATTTATATCAAAAGCTGCCCCGTCATTTGAAGCCCCATCACTCACCAATCCTAAAGAGGCCAACTGTCCGTTTCCAGTGGCAGCTTGTCCATGTCCAACACTGCCCAAAGAATTGGAAAAATTGTTCCCCAGCAAGGACACCATCTGAGGAGATGCTGCATAGACCAGAAATTGCATGTGGAACATCATGAAACTATTTGGCTGGAATAAATACTCTCAAACACATCCCACAAATGAACAAGAGGAACAAGGAAATTAAGAAAGAAAAGTTTTCCAGAAGGTCAAAAGTGGAAATGCATGTGAAACATAGCCACAAGAAGATGCATGTGCATGTTTGGCAAAATATCACATTTTCAAACATGTCCTTCGAATAAACACAAGAAACCACCTCATAAAGACAGCAACTTGACAAAAATATGAGCATATCCTTTAAAGCAGATAGGTACGTGAACCAATAAGAGCGCACAAGCATGCACAAGAGCACTGCCCTTTTGTTATTAGCATTGTTTTCCTAAAAGTAGGCCACTCAACTAGCTAGAGATAATTTTCCAAAGAAGAATCACCTTGTCACTCTACCATTATAATAGCATATGCCCTAATGGGCAATGCAAACAAATTGAGAAAATCTTGACATTTCAAAGAAAACCAACATATAAATAGACAGTGTGTTGCTATGATCCATATATAAGTATTCAAACCTTGTTGAAGAACAGCACTCAATGGTCTTCCAGGACCTTGGATACCAAGACCTCCAGAGGCACTGTTTGGTCCCAAATTGACACGTGATCCAGTCAAATTTGGAACATTCAGGGCAGACCCTGAATTAATAGCTCGACCAAGATTTCCACTCATAGCTCCACTAATCACACTGCCAACTGAGCTTGTAATCCGAGGACCTGCACCTCCAATTATAGATGGAGAGACCCCCATTCCAGGAACACCCCGGTTATTTACAGATCCAGAGACTGGAGATGGTCCAGAAACAGAGGTAACAGATCCATTCATGCTGCTGCTACCATATGAATGGCCTCCCCCCATGCTTATACCAGCTCGATTTGTAATCCCACCACTCGGTCCGTGAAGTCCATGGGATATCTGATATAAGCCCCACACCAAGCGTCATTATATAGTTAGCGCATAAGATGTTGGAAGAACTTTACTGAAGCAAAGCCTGATGAATACCTGTGACAGTGCAACTGGCAGATTATTGGTGGTGAATCGGCCTGCTGGTAAACTTCCTGACGGTTGGTGGACAGCACCTGTTGGCGCACCTCCCATTCCAGAATTCCTAGATGGCAGAGAAGAAGGCATTGTTGGCATGTTGTAGCTCCCATGCACATTATGCAGTCCCTGAAGGCTGCCTGAGTCAACATTCCATCCTGCATAAGTGTGCTTAGGACAACATATCCATTCTTCAAATCATACACTTGCCTCAATCTTTCTGAGCAGCAGTATTATAAGCTAGCATACCTGTGTGGTGGAAAACAGGGGCTGAACCAGATTGAGCTGAAAATGAAGATGCAAAAGGCCTAGCTGTGTTGTTAGAGTCGAGCAAGTTTGATGCCGAACTGTTGAGCATAGACTGCAGGAACCATAATTATCACTCAACATTACTGTAAACATTCTGAAACTATAATGTGATAACATTAATTTTTCCCCAACAAATCTTGAAGTACTAAAGGAGTTCCCATGTTGAAATATTTGGCAAACCCTTAATAAATACAGAAGCTGCATATTGCATGCACTCGTCACAACCTAAAGTTGGCAATTGAATGATTTGGATACATTCTACCATACTTGCCAGGCCTATAAAGGCAATACGCAAATGAGGACCAATACAAATTCAATCTACATGTCATATCACTAGCAAACCATGGACCCTTGATTTCAACAAATGACACGTGATCTAGTTCTTTATTTTTTTGAACCACAAGACACTATGAAGTGAAAGAGTCAAACGTGAATTTACTTTGTAAGACAACAGAAATGTACATGAAGACCACTCAGAACAGATGCTTCCTTCTATTTTTAGAAGCCAATGAATCAACTTGAACTTCTAAAACTAGCATACCAGTATTCGACAAAGTATTGCCTTATAATGCCTCAAGAGAATTTGAATATTCATTCGACTAGCACAAGTATACATCTGTGAATAGCATTACTGATTTAGATTCTTCCTAAGAGCTGTGCTATTCATGCATACTTTGAACATTTCATAGATGACATAAAGAGAACATTGTTTATAGTTTTCTCAAGCGTGTTTTATAGATTTGTCATAAGGCAGTAAAATATAAGCAAAACAATACAAGAACAGAAACTGGCAACTTCAAACAATCATAGATGAAATAAAAAGAACTATGTTTACAGATTTTTCTTGGTCTTGTGAGTTAGATTTGCAGGACCATATGACATAAGAAAAAGTAGGAAGACAATTTGGCATAACTCGGAGAAGCATTCTATGAGCCTACATGCAAATATTCTTTCCTAAAACACATTCACAACTAGTTTCAGATGAGGTTCTACGACTAAACATATGGCTGAGAAGATACATGGATGCAATAGCTCCCTAGCATCCTTATAAGCATCCTGAAACAAGGCTGAAAGCATGCTGACAGTGCTGGCTTGCAAATCACTAACCCCACTATCTAGAGTTGAATAACTCAATCCAAAATAACAAGTCTGACATGATTTGATATGACACTTGAAAGCGTCAACGAAGTTCAGAAATATGGAGGTGGCTACTAAACATACAATGGGATTATAGGATGGTTCATGGCATATATGCATTTGCATATCGAGCCTTGAATAAGATCACAATCAAGAATCACTTTATGATTCCTAGGATAGATGATATTAAGCACAGATTGCAAGGGTCTACCATTTTCAATTGCATAGACATGAAAAGTAGTTACCATCAATTTTGCATTAGGCCTGAGAATGTGCCTAAGACAGCTTTTCACACTTTCTTTGGGTTATGCCATTTGGGCTCATGAATGCTTCAACTACCTTCAATCACATGATGGATAGAATTTTTAGGCCAGATGGCATGATTATTCATTCAAAGAATCGAACGAAGAATCAAAAACACTTGGTCATAGTACTTAATGAGCTAAGGAAACATTGATTAGTTGATGATGATAAGAAAAGTGAATTTTCTTGCATGAGTCTCACTTTTTGGAGCACATTGTATCGGTTGATGGTATACACATGAACCCTACTAGGTTGAAGCTATACATTCATGGCTAGATGTAAAGAATAGTGCATTCATCATTTTGTCGAAATTACTTCTCCATTGTGTGCTTGGCAAAGAAGCGTGTACTCTATAGATAGACACGAGTGGAAATATCGGCATTTGATGAGTTAAAATAAAAGATGACTTTAGATCCAATGCTTGTATTGCCAAATATTAGGAAGTCGTTCTTTATGCAATGTGATGCATATAGTAACAGCATAGGGGCTGTTTTGATGCAAGGCGAATGTGTGGTTGCCTATGAGAGTTGTGTTCTCCATGGTGCAGAGAAGAATTTGCAAGTATACAAAGAGAATTTCTCATTATAATTCATGCACTATCTATATGAAAACACTATCTTTTAGGGGCAATTTTCACTAAGCAAACTAATCATGAGATACTAAGTTATTGTCTCATGCAATCCATGTTATCTCAAAAGCATATGAGATGGGGTAAATTTCCTCTCATGTTTCACTTTCTAATTGTGCATACAGGTGGTAAGGAAAATGTGATGGCTGATGCAATATCTAGAAAGTGTCAAATTTTAGGTATTACTATGGTTCATCACACCAAGTTGGATATCATGAAAGAACAATATGCTATCGATTTGGACTTTGAAAATATTTAAGATCAACTTTGCAACAACCAAAGGCATGAGCATTGTGTGGTTTGAGATGGCTTTCTTATTATGCATAAGTGGTTATATATCACAAAGGCAACCAAGGCCTAAACTGATGATTGAAAGCCATGCTCCTCCTTATGCAAGACATAGAGATAGTGATGCTACAACTAAGGCAATGGAGCATTTCTTTTATTAGCCAACTTTGAGACATGATATACAGCAATTTGCGCGCACATGCATTATATGCCAAAAATTCAAGTATGGCAAACAAAAGATATAACAAGATTATTGCACCCTCTGCCTATTCTGGATACACCTTGGCATGGCATTGCTATATAAATATAATCTTTAATCTTGCAAGAATACCTATTGGACTATCGTGTACAAGTTCAACGAATAGGCTAACTTTATCCCTATTATTCACAAGAAGATCAAGGCTAATCATATGGCACAGATCTTTATGCAACACATATCCAAGTGTGTCATGGCATGCCAGAGTCGATCATTAGTGATTGAGATCCTTGTATGGCTAGTTTTTTTGGGAAAGGATTGCTTGAGAATATAGGTACCACGTCAAAATTCTCATCATCCTTCCATCCTTAAACTGATGGGCAATCAAAGAAAGCAAACTCCATAGTGTTGGACTTTTGTGGTGCTAGTGGGTACCAAGGCATAAGACATGATGGGAACAATTTTGTTATTGATTAAGTTTGCCTACAATAATGCAATGCACAATTCTGCTACCAAGGCTTCCTTTGAGACTGTGGACAATGGAAAGAAAGTTCCACCAAACTTGCACGCAAAAAATAAGATTTGTGAGGCTGATAAGTATGGTGAAAGCATGGACGTGGCTTATCAAAAGGTCAAACAATCACTTCTAAGGTCTCAAGAGAAGCAAAAGAGAGCAATTGATCACCATAGGCGTACATCAGAGTATGCATAGGGTGATTTGATAACACTACGTTTTGAAAATGCAAGGCTAAAAAAGATAAAAGGTAAAGAGCATTTGTATCCTAAGCTGGATATATTGTGGGCCCATCCAAGTATTGAAAAAGTTGATTGATATAGCATATAAGTTGAATTGCCTCCACATTGGAAGATATGTAAAGCTTTTCATGTTAGTCTATTAGCACCTTTTCATAGGGGTGTGCCAAAGAATATATTTGTTGAAATTAGGCGAGAGGTTGAAGCACTAGATGAGATTCCGACACCTAAGCAAATCTTGGCACACAAGGAAAGAAACGCAAGATATACAATTTCCAAATGCTATTTGGCAAAGTTTCAGAATTATTCACCAATGGATGCAAAATGGATGAAAGAGGGTTCCTTGGCAAACCATCCTCAATTGTTAACAACTTTAACTCAATGCATTTCAACTTGAGCCGACTAAATATCAAACTCCTTTAAGTTCAATAGAGCAAGAGGTCCAAAGTACCATCCAATGCTCAAGGGGAAGGTAGCACATCCACTCCTCTAGTGATGGACAACCCATGTTTATAGTGGATCTCAAATGTCTGTGATTTGCATTCAAGTTACGCTCGGATGCACTTTGTTTGCATGCAAGGTACTGTTTACTAACACGTTCCTATTCAACATATTAGTCATTGTGTCGTATGCACATAGGTATAGAGTTTACTATGACTCAAAGACTATATATTTCCATTGGTTATCCATGGTTTTCAGCTAATATATAGTGCACACAAATGTCATGTGATGCCACTAAGTAAACATGCATAGTTTATACACTTTATGTTTAACTATACCTTGATCGTCAATACAGTGTTGCTTTACAAATAATTATAATGGATGCCTTCCATGTAGTTTTGATAGCACTTATGGTTCATTTCACTGAGTTCTGGCTTACTTTTACTTGCTAAAGATTTCAATATATAAACTTAGCACGAGCATGGTTAAGGAATAGTGGCCAACATTGTTCAATTGTAATACTTTGTACTTTGCCACTTGAGTACTTTTACTGTTGTTACATTGTAATGCAATCAAGCACAATTGCACGAATATAAGGCAAAAGTCTATCACACAAACGTGTATTTCTATTGCTTTGCTTTGGCATAATTCAGTTGAGCAATGGGATACATTGACAAAAGTTGTCATAAGTTGTGCCCTTAGTCTTAGACATTGAATGGGCCCTTGGCCGGGAAAAATTAAAAATTTAATACATAAACTAAGGTTAATGAAAGTTAAAACAACTTGCAAGTTCAAAGGGCTTAGCACATTAAATGTGGATGGGTTGTGATCGATTTCTACACAAGGACAAGAGGATTGTTAATTTCTATAATAAATTTATTGCTGAAAATTAAAGTCTAGAGGCTAGGTCTGCATTAGAATGTGTGAAACTTGTCAAGCTAAGAGAGAATTTGCCATACAAGCTGGAGGAGAGCTGACTCTCACTAATGATTGGAGAAAATCTAGAGGTCAATCCAATCAAGTGACTGTTGTTGGGCGCATTTTGTGGATTGCCGGATCAAGTTGGAGACAAGTGACAATGATCGCACGCACACAAGAAGACAAAGCAATAAAATCACTCTCTACCTTAGTGAGAAGGGCTTGCCAATTATGTTGAGGTTTTACCTCTCCCTTTCAAAGCTATCAGCACCATCAAAATCGCCATCAAAGCTACTATTTGATAGATTCTCTTTCCAATTGATTTTCTCTCTCAGCATTCATTCTATGTATGTGCGTGTGTGTGTCAAGTTCTCAGCTTTTCTCAACAAATCTACAATGGACAACACTAAACTTACTATCAAAAACCCTAATTTCTACGAACTTAGGGTTTCTCAATCATTTTGAGAAGCATACCCATAAACTAGAATGATTGAAGTAGGCTCCCATGGTAATCGCAAAACGTGTTTCGCTAGCATTGAAACGCCAAACGCCTAAAACATTTCAAGGAAACACAAAGTGCCTTGAGTGAAACTGGTACTGAAAAGACATTTTTTAATGGAAAAAAATCAATTTTTCTTGGTCTTTTGAGAGTTTTTAGACACTCTGCACATAGGATAGACACCATTTTGTTGACATGAAAGGATTCAACTCATATAAATGTGTAAGTTGCAACTGATTGTTTATAAAGAAAACCATCTCATATATATTATTCAATCGTTTCACTTGACGTTTCACTTGGGACTTGTCCAAAGGTAAAACGCTTCGAGGTGAAACACACTATCTCAAGGGTGAAACGTTTTGGGGGAGAAATGTTTCGCAATTACCTTGAGAGTAGCTACTACAATTGAAGAAATTACAATAAAACCGAAAGGGAATGTACATCCAAATTAAAGTCAAATGTATGCAAGTATTCTCGATCCAATTTAGGCCCATTTCGTGTCAAAATCAAGGAACAAGCCGGATTTCATCTATAATAAATACTGCAAGCCTCAAGGGGCTCCAACTTTAGGGCCAATCAAGTACCTATTGCCCAAGATTAAGGTAGTAAAGTATTTATTTCAAATTTGTGAATTATCCGCTTCTGTAATTATTGTAAAATCAAATCTTCTACCACCCTTGCTGAGAAGGAAGGCCGGTTTCACCTCCAAACCTTGTGGAGCACAAGAATCTTTGGAACAAACCACATGCCAAATTAACACAACAAGCAATACAACACGCAAAAGGGGATCACGACAACGGAAAATTAAACCCTCCAAGGAGTGACATGGCAAGGATGACACGCAATATCAATCAAACTTACACATGATTACATGATTGTTGTCATTAGATACGACAATCTTGCATTAAAGCTTTGTATGGAACGCCCTTGTCCTTGCACTTCCCCTTGTGATTGCACCTAGCCTATCCTCTTATAGAATCAATTCTACTTTATTCTTGGCAAACCTACAACCATGCATTGTTTTCTTCCTCCATCCATCGGAAATGCAATCGTACCCAAACTAACTTGAACATTTCACTTTTTTATTTTGCCTTTAGTTACTTTGAATTTCATTGTTTTCTATTTCATTTTAGCAAAATTCTTTCACCATGATTGCCAAATTCTTAAATACATGCTACCTTCGAAATGACCCTAAACCATAAACATGAGTATGGATTATTCCCTCTATCTCTATCTAACCAAAGAGTCATAGAAAGCCACAAGGCATCACAACCACCACCATTTTTGTATGTTCCATAGCTCTTAACAAAATTTGTCATGCCTATTTATTTCCTTACTCCAATTGCATGTACATCTTATATCTGCAACAAAGGTTGAGTTTTCTTACTAGATTTATTCTCAAAAAGCTAGATAAAATAGTCTTCCAAACTAAATATATACTCAACTTTAGCATGGATTGAAGCTTGAGGCTTATAACAATTTGTACTAATGAAGAGTTGACTGCTCTAAAATCAAACCTCATGAGGAACCGCACTATATACTGCCTCTTACTCTGCCCATTGTAGAATGAAAGAGAGAACCATAGTACTATGCCAAGTCACTTGTAAGGAAGACCAAAGATATATTCTATGTAGAAGCGAGCTAAAGCATCTAAGCAATATCAACCAAACTTCACCATCATTCTTGAAAGCTTCAATATTATGTCGTACAAGATCCAGGAAACTTTTCAGATTGCTCATTGCTTCCACACTTTTAAACAAACCCATTGGCGCTCACAAAATGTTACCCCTATCAATGCTTGCGCATGGTTTAGGATCATGAAGCAGCTTTTACTTTTCATGCAGCCAACATGTAACCGTATCGTTCTTCAATGCATAATCCTATAACCAGGACATGGTCAAAGATCTTAAAATTGATGATCGTTACAAGTGAGCTACCACTGAAAGCATGAAATTCTTCGTAATTGACTATCCCTTCCCACAATCTTCAGTCATTCCCACCAAGTCCAACATTTGGAATGTATGTATAAACCTTGGTCAATTGCCAAATGCTTCACCAGCCTGGGTCAACTCCAATTTTGAACGACTGCACACATCAGCGTATGCAATTCAAAATCTCTCTTCGACAAAGGTAATTTAATATGATGCTCAGAACACATGCAGTCTTAAAACTAGCTTGAAAATCAAATGCTGGACATCTCAAATGTCAAATGATACACTACAAGCTGCTGGGATGAGCCCAAATGGAACCATGCCAGTACAGAAGAGCTGAAAACAGCTGAAGCAATATTTTCACAGCCAAGAACTGTAGGACACTGACTTTGCAGAGCACCAGTATGATCCACTGGGCTTGGTGGATGGGCTACATTCAAGTAGCTTTCCATGTGACTTGCAATCGGTTATATCCGGTCAGCCTTCTCAACCTCAATTGCTCCTTGGGACACCATGAACAGATCGACGGAACAAGGAATGCATAGTATGATACAAAAGAGCAGAAGAAACAGAACAAATACCTCCTTAACATTGCCGTCATGTCGGAACGGAAGATACATGATAGCAAACTCGTGCTCATATATCAGACCTCCAGATCATCTTGTAAGACTGATGTTTTGGACGCCCCTGCTGACACCAACAGTAAAAACAGTAGCATGTGTTATGGACTAGTGGGAAAATGGGGAGTGGACCAACTCGTTAAAAATCCGTGCAGGACCAAACACACAATGCAGCAAATGCAAGCTGGTAAGCTTTGAAAAAGAAACGCGGCGGCACGGGCTGAGCAAGCGCAAAGCAAGGAATGGAGCGCAGATGGCCTCTGCTAGGGTTAGGTTTAGCAGGGGGAGGGCATCACCTTGCAGATGGGTTCGATCATAGGGATGCTCTCCGGTTGATCAGGAGAAGGCGAAATGGAGCTGGGAAGGAGGGAAATTCAGGGGGAGGAAGCTCACTGAGCTGTGGCTATGCAGTTTTCTGCACAGGCGAGGAACAGGGCGGGAGGGTTTGGGGCCGGGACGATGACGATCTAAAGGGGGAGGGGGGGAGGGTCGCCAAATACATAATAAAAACGCACTAAAACACGCACATAAAAACAGGAGAGATGGGGCATAATCCGAGCGAAGGGGAGAAGATGCACAAAAACAGGAGACCGCTGGTCTTTTCGATGGGAGGAGAAAAGGCATATAAGAAGAGGGAGGAAAAGGGGTAGCAGAAAAAAGAGTGGTGGCACTTGCATTATTGGCTCCCCATTGGTTGCCTCTCGCAGCCCTGTAGAATGTCATCTCCAAGGGAGAGGGTCATTCTAGTCCATAGTACTCCTGTAGTTTTCCTTTTGTGCCTTTCAGCACTACTTATGCTTGATCCTACTCCTTTATTTGGCTACCCTAGGTTGGGGAGTAGGCCCCTGCAAAGAAGTCATAATAATAAACACCTTTTCCCGATTTCATTTTTGAGGGTACTCCATTGATTTCTTCCACTATTCTAGGATTTGGAGGTATCAATAGGCACAATACCAATCCTTTCTAACCGAAGATAGCGCATCCGAATGGTAAGGTATCGTGGAGCCAAGTGCCCAATTGTGGGTTTTGAAAGCCTTCGACCTCCCACAACTCACACGCTCCCAAACAATTGAGTTGCTACTCCTTGGTAATCTTGTAGTTTTCTAAAGAATATTGTATTTATGTGAGTAGTCCCTCATTTCATCTAGTATCTTACTCTAACCTTGTGAGGAAGTTTATGAACCCCTCTGGAGGAGGA